>NC_050081.1:9710641-10015657 GCF_009764565.3 Dermochelys coriacea | reverse complement strand
ACTGTTATCTAAAATGTCAATATTAATTGGGCTCCTCCATCTCCTGCTAGCAGTGGTCACCTTGGTCTTAAAGTGACATTTGTGACAAACACAGTACAGGCTTATTTTATTAAAAAAAAAAAACACCCTCTATAAGTCAGGATGGAAAATGTCTTGCATTTCAGAAGGAAGGATTTGCTGTACAGTGCTGGAAAGGGAAGGAGAATGAGTCAGGCACTTAGAACCAGTGGCAGAAAACCTATCTGCACTGTGGAAACGGGGGAAAAATATTCCACAGTTGCTAATGCCGGGGTGCTGACCTTCACAAGCCCAGCCTGTTCTCCCTCCCTAGAGATATGCCCTATCTATATCTTAGAGCATTAACGCTCGTGTTGCATCAGTGATCCTGGCAATCGATGCTATCTTTTAATCTCTACAGGGAAGGCAACTTTCTTAGCTGCTCCAATTAGTTCTCTGCTAAAATCACTAAATGTCAGTCCCTGCTAATGTCCAGAACTTCCCAGAAAAACAAAGCGCGTTGAAAAGGAGTGCTTCAAACTGGACCCTGATATTAAGAGGTCTGGCACTTCTGTTACCACCAATTACAGTGACAGGTGGTGTAGTGCAAACACTTCCGTCTCCTGCAGTCCCTGGGCTGGCTCCAGTCTGCAAACCATTTTCAGGGATAGTAATCATCGGACTGGAAGGGACCTCCAGAGGTCATATAGTCCAGTCCCCTGCACTCATGGCAGGGCTAACTATGTAGACCATTCCTCACAGATGTTTGTCTAACCTGCTCTTTAAAAGTCTCCAATGATGGAGATTCCACCACCTCCCTAGGCAATTTATTCCAGTGCTTAAGCACCCTGACAGGAAGTTTTTCCTAATGTCCAACTTAAACCTCCCTTGTGCAATTTAAGCCCGTTGCTTTTTGTCCTATCCTCGGAGGTTAAGAAGAACAATTTTTCTCCCTCTTCCTTATAATACATAATTGAAAACTGTTATGTCCCATCTGTCTTCTCTTCTCCAGACTAAACAAACCCAATTTTTTTCAACCTTCCCTCATAGGTAATGTTTTCTAGACCTCAAATCATTTGTTGCTCTTCTCTGGACTTTCTCCAATTTGTCCACATCTTTCCTGAAATATGGCACCTAGAACTGGACACAATACTCCAGTTGAGGTCTAATGAGAGAGGAGTAGAGCAGAAGAATTACTTCTCGTGTCTGGCTTACACTCCTGCTAATACATCCCAGAATGATGTTCACTTTTTTTTTTTTTTTTTTTTTGCAATAGCATTTCATTGTTGACTCATATTTAGCTTGTGGTCCACTCTGACCCCCAGATCCCTTTCCACTGTACTCCTTCCTAGGCAGTCATTTCCCGTTTTGTATATGTGCAACTTATTGTTCCTTCCTAAATGGAGTACTTTGCATGTGTCCTTATTGAACTTCATCCTATTTACTTCAGACCGTTTGTCCAGATCATTCTGAATTTTAATCCTATCCTCCAAAGCACTTGCAACCCCTCCCAGCTTAGTATCCTCCGCAAACTTTATAAGTGTATTCTCTATGCCATTTTCTAAATCACTGATGAAGATATTGAACAGAACCAGACCCAGAACTGATCCCTGTGGACCCCACTCGTTATGCCCTTCCGGCATGACTCTGAACCACTGATAACTACTCTCTGGAAACTGTTTTCCAGCCAGTTTTCCACCCACCTTATAGTAGCTCTATCTAGACTGTATTTCCCTAGTTTGTTTACGAGAAGGTCATGCAGGATCCTATCGAGCTTTTCTAAAGTCAAAATATACCACATCTACTGCTTTCTTACCCCCCCTTCCCCCAATCCACAAGGCTTTTTACCCTGTCAAAGAAAGCTCTGATTGATTTAACACAATTTTTGTTTTTGACAAATCCATGCTGACTGTTACTTATCACGTTATTGTCTTCTAGATGTTTGCAAACTGATTGCTTAATTTTCATTAGCACTGGAAAATGAGGGTCAGTTTACACTTACTTTAAAAAGTCAACAGTTGCTTTGTGCTCAAGCCCTGGCTTTGCCTAGTGCTCACATAGTTAAGTGTGAAGGGCACCGACATAGAAGTTTGTTTTTTTTTTTTTTTTTTTTTTTCAGTCAACCGGTTGGCCCTGAATTGCACTACTGTCTGAGCCACTGATGTTACCTTTATACATGCAGATGATTGACAGCACACTAGAGTATATTCATGCTCTTGCACTGTACCTCGATTCTTACCAGCTTTATGGGGTGCTGTCCAGCATTCAATGATAGACTGAGTCTAAAGAATTCCCTTTCCTAGAAACCCTTCTCAGCACACTCCAGCTTTGTGTCAGGTTAACTCTAAAATTGAACTTTTAAATGTTAGATCCAAGTAACTAAACAGTCACACAGAGCAACTGCACTGAACAAACTGTAATTTGTAGCCTCATTTTGTATAACTCAATAGAATAGTAATTCTATACATATTGATCTCTACTCTTTCAAAGATTTATTTTATGCACCAGCTGCTTTGGAATTCCTGCCATCATCCCTTCTTGCTAGACCAGAGGCCTAGGCAAGGCTTCTGTTCCCCTCTATCTGTTTCTGAAGGTTTAATTGAAGGCATTCGTTCGTATGGTTGCCCACTGGCCACAGCTGGGTGGGTGAGGCTTGCCTGCTGACAGGAAGTTCTAAAACTTCCCATTGAACTAAAATGTAAAAGCACAATTTATTAACTGCTCAGCTGAGCACTTCATTCTGTGCTTGTCTCGCCAGATGCAGGACTTTGGCCGCTTTCATTCAAACAACTGGTGAGTAAATCACCAGCTCCT
This sequence comes from Dermochelys coriacea, assembly GCF_009764565.3. Classification (NCBI taxonomy): domain Eukaryota; kingdom Metazoa; phylum Chordata; order Testudines; family Dermochelyidae; genus Dermochelys; species Dermochelys coriacea. The sequence goes on along the minus strand of NC_050081.1, from coordinate 10,012,846 downwards.
TACATCCTTCTGAGAACTGAAGGAGAAATTACATCCACATTTAAAATAAATATGTAACCGTTAGTTTAAATGCACTTAAAGTGCAGAACACACAGGGTGGCTGGAAGTTTTCTAGTAGAACCCTCCCCCATATTAAATAGTCTGAGATGTTGGCTTTCAAATTCAATAGGCTTTTTTCAACTGGGACAAGAGCCTATTTTTCTAGTAGGTTTGTGATGCTAAATAGTATTTAGATGGGAGGCTGCCAAACCTGGCGTATCTCTCCATGGCACCTGTTCCCCTCCCATTGTACTTTTGGTGGCTTTTCTGGTGTTTAGACTGGGAAGAAAGGACAGCTCTGACGTACTGTTACTAATTAGGATCAAACTGGCAGAATCAGTATTAAAGCAGGAAGACCACTCTGGTTGAAACTGAGTTTTAGTGTCCTGGCTGAGGTCGCTTGGTCAAGACTCTTGTTGCCAATTATATGCTCAGAAATCCTAGTTTTAACTAACTAGACAGTTAAACTGTTGTAATTCAGGGTGAAATCTGCTTCTGATTTTGTACTTCCCTACATCCTCTAGGGTGTTGAGTATAAACTTCAATGCTTGTGAGGTGATCAGATGCTATGGTTATAGAGGCCAGATAGCTGGATAGTACTTGCAAGCAACTGTATGTACCTCCTTTTAGATCTGAAAGGATTCATGTGGGCATGTGTCCCTTGGTTCCAGACTGTTCATTTTCAAATGTTATCATTTGAATTTAGGCAGTGTTGTTGCAGCCGTGTCGGTCCCAGGATATTAGAGACACAAGGATGGTGAGGTAATATCTTCTATTGGACCAACTTCTGTTGGTGAGAGAGACAAGTGTTCGAGTTTACACGGAGCTCTTCTTCAGGTCTGGGAAACTTAGGCCATGTCTACACTAGCAAGCTTACTGTGGCACAGCTAAACTGATGCAGCTGTACCACTTAAGATCATGCCGGTAGCCGCTCTATGCTGATAGGAGAGAGCTCCCCCATTGACATAATTAAACGAGCAGAGATGCTCTACTGCTGACAGTGTTGTCCACATCGGCGCTTCTATCAGCGTAACTTGCATCGCTCAGAGGGGTAAGGTGTGTTTTTTTTCACACCCCTGAGCAACATAAACAGAAATGATATTGTAGACATAGGGATTGTTTACACTGCAAAGTTGTTGACACAATTTTTGTCTTTCATGGGTACTTAAAGCCCCTCTCTCCCTGCCCCCTCCCGGGTGAAAGACACAAGTTTTGCCGATGCAGGTGGCAGTGTGAACGCGGCTTTGTTGGCAGGAGTGCTCTCCTGCCAACAAAGCTAATGCTGCTCACGGGGCTGAAGGTATTTTGTCGGCAAAAGTGCCGACAAAGTACCAAAAAAGAGCGCTTACACGTGTTGACTTTTAGCGACAAGGCTGTGTCGACACAGCCTTGTCACTAAAAGCTGTGTAGTGTAGACAAGCCCATAGTCTTACTCAGTGTCACAGCTAAATACAAGATAGGGCAGATTGCATTAACTGCTTATGTGAAACATATTTCAAGGGACCATTCAAAGTGAAGTGGTCCATTAACACCTGGGAAAGTAGGGGAAGCAGCTGGGTGGGTTGTTAATGGGTTATATATATTTTTTGTAATGAGCCATAAATCCAATGTCTCTATTCAGTCCATGATTTTTTTAGTGTCTAGCAAAGTTAGAAGTATTGAAGCATTATAATAACTGTCTCTGTCACTTCCAACCTGGGGACAGTTCAGCCTACTAACCTTCAGGGTCAGACCCCTCAAGTTGCGTTCCCTCGAACTATCTAGTCATTGAGCTTCAAAATGGCTGCTGTGATTGCCTACATGGGGCTCAAAGGAAGACAGTTGGCTCTAATAGAGCACAGAAATCTGGGTTCTGTTCTTAGCTCTCCTTCGAATTTGCTTTGACCATCTAAAAGTCACTAACCACTCTGCCCCAATTTATTCATCTGTTTTAAATGTGGATAAGACTTAAGCCTCACAATTGTCCCTCGAGGAGGGAATTCATTAATTTTTGCTAAGTGTTCTGAGCTCCATGGACAGCAGGTGTTCAACTAAGTACTTGCTGCAGATTTTGCTCTGTAGTATCTGTCTCACTGGCATGTAAAGCGCTTTGGGATACCTTGAGTACTGTATTTGATTAGACAATAATACCAGCGTTGCTTCTCTTAATCCCAAGCTGTTGAGTATTGTTTGACGTGCTGTATGGTCTGCTATACAGGAACCTTCCAAAACCATTGGTCACAATTTTATTGTCTTGACTATACCAAGAAAAATAGGGAGCAGATGATAGTAAAAATCCAGGTATACAATTCTTTTTCCAATTGCATCATTTGCCTTTCTATTCCCTCTGTAGGTTTGTGTGTGGATTTTTGAAACAATGAATGACTTGGGGTTGCAATGTTCTATGCATCTTAAACCCTACCTAAATATTGGGGAGGGGGGTTAAAGAAAAGCTGAATAGCATGTGTTCCAATCAATCTTATTTTGTACAGGAATGCTTTCTTTCTAGGCACTGTAGGAAAAACTTGAGAGAGATTTTAATTTTGAATTTATGCTCATTTTTTAAAATTTTTGTCATTTGTAGAAGTGGGTATATAAGCTTCTTGTGCTAAATGTACTTTCAGCACTGACAGTAGTGTATGAAGCGGAGATTACTGATATTAATGCTGAACAATTTAAATATTTTGATAGCTTTAGCTAGTAATGTACCCTTTCAAGCATGTTGCTTAGTAATGGTATTCACTAACTCCAGCTTTAATCTCTAGTGGTGGTTCTTGTGGCAGTTCTTCCCCCCCCCCCCCGCCCCGTACATGTCATGGGTATTTTCTTTGTCATTTCCTGTGACCTATTGCTGCTCCATTTGTGAATGTTTAGGCTTGGAAGGATTCGATGCTTATCTGTAAACATCGGTTTCACTCGGTACACATGCAAACTGATTAAAATATTTCCATCAATGATTGAAATTTACAGATAGGCCAACTAAGGCTGCTTGAGAACTTATTAGAGATTGATTTAAGGATATTTACTTTGTATATTTTCACATGTAATGTTGATCCCTCTCCTCATAACTTTGTGCAATTGTGAAAATGTAAATAGCTAAAAATAGAAAAATGCTTAAAATAAACATTATCTGTCAATTACAAAAAATTGAATTCTGTGACTATTCCCTGGAAGTTTGTAGCCACCTGTGCCTTAAGCATCATTTAGATAAGTCTTTGGTAGGTACAGAGAAGTCTTTTCTCTAGCAATGACTCTTCAGCTAACAGATCTCAGAGCTTGACCACTGAAAGATCATAAGAAGCCACTCTGAGCTTGGAGCATCCGCACAATTGCACAGGTTTGTTTCAAAGTTCTAGGAAGGGTAGTTATTTCACATGTTGTCATTGACTAACCGAACTTGTATGGCCTTCAGCAATGCAGGTGGCTTTTAACATTTTTGAACCTTGACTCCCACAAGTGGTGTGCTTGCCTTACCGCAGTTTGGAGATGTGGTTAAAACACCAAAAGCCCATCAACAAAGCAAGACTAAATGTGCTAGAATCAAGTCTCCTGATAGGTTGTATTTGTAACAAAGATTGGCTTTAAAGTTATATAATTCCTAGAAAAGTCTTCTAAAGTGCGGCTGTGTATACATTCGGTCTACACCATATGTAGATGTGATTAACTCATTTTACCATGCACCTTTGACTGCCCTCTGGCATTTCTGACATTTCCAAAACCTCAAGCAGTTTCACACAGCTGCCCTCAACTCCCTGTATTGTTTAAGAAGGTAGTGCTTCTATTATAACGATGACAGGCGCACTGTTCAGCTTGTGCTGAGAACTTTTATAGGGCACCATGGAGGGAGAGAAGTTGTCTAATACAAAGGCTAGATTGTCTTCCATCTGGTGGCAAAGCTCTAGAGCGCAACAAGCCATTAGTTTACCCTATCCACTTGATAGGCTGGCTGCACGTATGGCCTGGACTGTGCTAAAGTCAAGTCTCTTAACAGGGAGTTCCTTCGTAGTTCAGGGGTTCTTAAACTGGGGGTTGGGACCCCTAAGGGGGTCACAAGGTTATTATGCAGGGGGTCACAAGCTGTCAACCTCCACCCCAAGCCCCGTTTTGCATCCAGCATTTATAATGGTGTTAAATTAAAAACACTTTTTAATATATTTATAAGGGGGGGGGGTCACACTCAGAGGCTTGCTATGTGAAAGGAGTCACCAGTACAAAAGTTTGAGAACCACCGTCATGTTCATGGGCAGCAACTTTTGTCAGATGAACCAATAGACTCCTTTTCTGGAAGTGGCTGTTATGTCTGGTTTTATAATTGGCGTCCTCTGGGTATAAAGCAAGTTTCTGAGGCGTTGTGGGCACTTTAGCAGTAAACTGGCTACCGGGGGCAGGGCTTAAATTCAGTCGGAGCTACCCGGAGCGGAGTTCCAGTAAATATTTTCAAACCCGTAGAGCAGACGCCCCAAACCCTGGCATGTCCCACAGGGCTAAAGCCCCAGAGCTCTTGGAAAATACTGAGAATTTAAGCTCTGACTGAAGGTGATGGTTTCCCAAAGCCTGTATCTAGAAGGGGTTTAGAAGTGGAGATCTTAGAGTAGAGGAATAATTATCATTGGAAACAATAATACGTGATGCTGACACAAAAGAGCTAGGTATGTTGTGTGCTGTGACTTATTATAAATATATATTGTAATACAAATTTAAAATGGGGCTCATTAGCCTGTCACAAATTGGTAGGGAGGAGGCAAATGAGCACCTAGTACTCTGGAGAGAGTGACTGTCTAATTGCTAATGGTCCTTTTTAGAGAGTCTGGGCTCCTATTATTAGAAAACTAAATGTAAGCTGTTACCTGCAGGATTTGGAATAAGAGTCTGTCATGCTGCTGTTGACCTTCAATTTCTCACATTAATTTGTTTTAACACTAGTGAGATTTACCTGCTATGTAAAGATTTACTTAAGCAATACATTTTTCAGTAAGACTTCCAGAGTGCCACCTTCTCTTGGATCACAGATTTGATTTTTTTTTTTTAACAGATCTGGATATTTTCTGTAACAGCAGCTAGTGTTTAATTGCATAAAACCCTTAAGAAATGTGGCAACTCTAAGGCCATGTGGGTCACCACGCTGCTGCAAATATCCGGGGTGACTCATGCCCATCCTGGGTCTGTGGATTTCCAAGTTGCTGTAGCTGTCTAAAGATGTTAAAAATAAGCAGCACGGGTTTTGTATATAAATAAATATATATTGGCATGTTTTCAAGGCATTTTATAAAAGAGGGAAGGATGGTTATCCTTGATCTACAGATGAAGAAACTGAGGCAGAGAGAGAGCCCAAGGTCTACCAGCAGAAGAACCAGGAATAGACCCCAAGTCTCTGGAGTCCAGTGCAATGATCTTGCCACTAGGCAGCTCTGCCTCCCCTATGACTAATGTAGTGATGTGTAGATCTCTGGTAAAATTTTCAAAAGTGGCGAAGTCCATTTTCAAAAGTCACTTAGGCATTTCTGAAAATGTTACCCCTAGATCAGTCACTGTTTAATGTGACTAACATGGAAAAGATCTGTATTAAAGTGCCCTTTAAATACAGTGGCCCTTAACCTGGATATATAATTCCTATTTAACATCAGTGAGCATTCAGAGTATATGCTGAGGAGGAAATCCACTTCGTAGAATCAAATGAGTCCAAAGTTCTGCAATATCAGTAGGGCTCTATAGTGATTTGCATAAGGGATGTTTCTTTGCAAAAGCGTATCTGATGTAGAGCTGTGGGAGAAACCAGCAGTGCAGCAGGGAGTTAACTGCTTGTGGAAACAACTTGTCTCAGTCTAGAGATATGAAGGTCAGTAACGGCATACCTAACAGTGAAGTATAAGAGGGAGCAGTTCTTCATTATATATATTTATTTCCTCACTGGCTGTCAGTGGTGGCATTCCATGAATACAAGTAATTGTCATCTTGGTTCAGTTTCAGAGTCAAACTTAGGCCCCGACCCTGCAAAGACTTGCACATGTGCATAACCCTGAGCATGTGTAATCCAGACTACAGCTGGCCAAAGGGTGCCAGGTGTCCAAGTCCCATGGGTTACAAGCACCTAATTACAATAGGCTCCTTTTTAAAATCCCAGCCTACTAGTGCTTTTAAAAATACATAGAATGCAAAATAATCTGGTTCCCCCCACCCACACCCCTATTTTTTGCTGGACTAACTTTTGGAGGACCCAGGGAATTGGTGTGGGTGTCTCCTTACGTAAATTAGTGGGGTGTTTTGAAGCTGTAGCAGACAGAGAGCTTTCCTCCCAGCTGATTTTAGGTCAATGGCATTAAATAATTCTCTAAAACACTAAGTTCAAAAGTCTGAATAAATCAGTTTTGCTTTCATATAAGTCAGGGTTCACAAACTTGGTCTCTGTAACATTCTACTCCTGCTAGTTCCTTCAATGTCAGTCTTCCAGGAAAAAACAGGATAGATAAGACCTGAATTTCTGGTAACGATAGTTACAAATGGCTGTTTTCAAGACGTTGAAGTTTTCTTCTAGTAAAGAGTAGTTCCTTGTTGCTTCAGTTGCGTGACAAAGCTGTTAGACACACCACACTTGTCTCATGTCAGACATTGCTGCTCCTTTATAACGTCCCCTTAGTAAGGGGCTTCTTTAATTTTACAAGTGAAGATTAATCTTCGGCATTTGACTGGTTCTTGTGTTTTCAAAGCATAGAGAAAATAACAGAGCATCCACAAGGATAGACCACAGCTCCCAGTATATGCTAATACATATACCAGCACTGCTATGTGCTGGAAGAGATGCCTGGATAACAATGAAACTGGAAAGCATACAAAAATGTATCTGGCTAATGACTTGTAGTAATTGCTGTACGGTGGAGGGGAAATTTGGGCCCAAAATTCTTGTTCCTTTCAACAAATAAGCAAATAGCTACTACTAGGTCCTGCATTTCTACTGAGAGGTTATATTACTATATGACCAGTGAAAATCTGTTCCCTACCTACCTTTCTTGGTAAAGGACACTATGGGAAAAGAACATTGCAGATAAATGAATATTGGAGACCAGAGATTTCCTGTTGTGCAAGATGGAGACATACAAGCCCAGTTGTGAACAGGAGTCAGTTCTGCCCTGGTTGACACTCGCTGTCAAAGGCAGGTTGTGGTTCCAGACAGGCGTTCCTGCAACTGGCTCTCTGTAACACTATGTAATGCTGGTTAGAGGTGAGCAATGTTTTAGGAGAAGCTCTGTGCATTGAGCGTTTGCAGGATCGGGCCCTCCAAAAGTAACCCTTTAAATGCGATTCTGATGCAAATACCAGCATGCTTATGGTGTTTTTAGGAGAGGGGTAATGGCTGCTGCTTTCATTTAGTCTGCACATCTTGCTGCAAACTTGTATGCCTCCTGACTGGTCTTTCCCTTCCATGGACAGGGTAGCGAAATCCAGGACGGTGCCTATTTGGACGGTGAAAGTGTGTACAGTGAGTCCGAGCTGTTTCCTGATGAAGACACAATGACCCTGGCCCAGCAAGAGGTCCACCATGAGTCCGACATGGACAGTGCCATCGAGAGTGTGCAGAGCTCTGAGGCATCCGATGTGTGTGGCAGTGAAGAGAAGGACAGCATGCTCAGTGGACTCTTTCTGCCTGTAGACAAGTGAGTGGTGAGGTGCCTGTCAAGACATGAGTCTTATGCAGGGGAGGGGAGGTTAAACCAGCTGATCCCTCTTGTTTTAGGCCTGTCTGGGCTGAGGTTCTCCAACATGTGGAATTAGGTGTCCAGATCCCTCTATTTAAAATTAGTGGGATTTGGTCATCCATCTCCCCTAGTGGCCTTGGAAATCTCAGCCCTTGTGTCTGCTGGCTTGTCCACCAGGCTCCAGTAGGGTGAACGCATGTCTGTGGCACCTCGGCCGGGACAAAGTCCCGCTTTATAGTGACAGCGCTGGTTGACTTCTGATGAAGTGTGATCACTGTGCTAATTGCCAAAAATGGGTGGGTTTTCCTTGTTTGCCTTCCTACTTCCTGGAGCCCATTTGCATTAGGACTCCAGTGTGAATCCGCCACAAAGCAGCAGTGTGCAGGTGCTTCTCCAGCCTTAGTTACGCTTCTGTCACGCTCAATGGATGTGAGGGCTGGGCTGAATAGGCTTTGCAGATGTAGTCAAGGAGCTTTGCGTTGCCATCCTGTGCGTGGAGTCCCCCTGACATAAGGAGGCATCGTTCAGCTTGTTGGCCGCTAGGGCTTTGCAGGCCTGGACCTGTGATGTTAAAAAGTCACATCCGGCACCCAGAAAAGAAGGATCAGGCGATTAGTGACCACCTGTGAAAAGTTTGGGGTAAGTGACTTGCCCAGCATCGTGTAGAACCTCTGTGGCAGAGGCAGGGATAGAATCCAATTCTCCAGGTCAGTATTCAACTGCCTTAATCATGACCCTTCTTTCTCTTCCTGTAATCCATGCCTCATTCACTGCACATCTGCCAATCATAGACTGTGGGAGGGATGGGGCTGGGAAGGTCCCAACCACAAATATTTCTGGAGTTGTGGGTCTAGATAACAGAAGAGGAGCAAGGTGTAGGCCTCCAGTCAGTTCTGGCTATGGGGAGCAGTAGGTCTGGAGACCTCGTGGTTAGGGTGCTAACATGGAGCACCTCTGTTCAATTCCCTGCTACGCCACAGACTTCCTGAGTGACCTTTGGCAAGTCGCTTAGTCTCCCTGTGCCTCAGTTCCCCCTCTGTAAAATGGAGATAATAGCCCTGCCCTACCTTGAAGTGGGGATCTGAGGGTAAAGACTGAGGTGCTCAGAAGCTACGGTAATGGGGGGGCCAGATGAGTATCTAAGACAGTAACTGCAGCTACTGGGTCTATACAAATTTTGGTCCCCAGAACCCTTCCATGCACAATCCTTACTGCAACCTTTAAGAACAGAAGGTGTTAAAATGCTTTGCTGACTAGTTACTAATCTGTCCCCTTTTCAGGGAGTAGTAATCTGATAAATCTCCTCTTGCAGAATTTAAGCCTGCCTATGTGTATGGTCCCAAATGTCCTCTTCCGTGCAAGACTTGAGTTGCCCTAAATTCTGGCTTTGTAAATTATTGACCTTTAGAAATATGAATTGCAAGTGCATCTCAGCAAAGGAGGGAAAAACGAGAGCCTACATCTGAAATACTGGCAGGGGGCAGGATGTGAATATAACACTTGTGCCATTCAGCCACCGTTCACTTTAAAATATTGCTTTGTTTAAACTTTAGATTCCAGAAGAGACCAGGTACAGATGAAAGGGCCCTGCTTGTGAGCTCTCATGCAGACGAGTCTAGCTTCTTGTAAAATCAGCAGTAATACAGAAACAGCCGTATTGTCGAGGAGACTGGAGTCGGGCTCCCATTTTGTTCCAGCTCTGCCACTGACTTGTCATGTGACCTTCAGCAAATTATTTAACCCTGGCCTCTACCCCAATTTTTTAAAGTGCTTCCTGAGCCCTTAGGTCAGCTTTGTGTGTTGTGACACCCTCCGCACCAGAGGAGAGAGCTCATGAAAGGCAAGGGAGCGTGAGGCATTGAAAATGTTATTACAATCTAAAGTAAAGAATCTTGTTTCACCGATTGCCACATCCTTTGCCCTTCAAGATCCATTGTCCTGTCAATCTCACAAAACACAAACACACACATATGGGTTTATTACTGTAATTAGGGATAGTTGTGTTTTTTTTTTTTTTTCTAGTAAATCTTTTCTCTTTTGAATAAGAGGTTACCAGCTGAGAAACACTGCCTTGGGCAAAAGGCAGTCTTCTGAGGGTTGGCCTCCTACCTGTTCCGATGTCTTGTTTCAGGTCAAGTCCTCACAACCCCTCTGACCTCTCCACCTATTCCACCGCCTCTCTGATCAGTAATGAGGAACAATTTGAAGACTATGGGGAAGGAGACGATGTAGATTTTACTCCCAGCAGTCCATGCCCTGATGATGAGACCAGAACCAACGCCTACTCTGACCTTGGCTCATCTGTGTCTTCCAGGTTGGTATTTATTTATTTTGACAGTGTCTTCTTCTGAGCATGTGTACAGGGGCCGTATCAGAACTTCTTGGATTGTCTAGTTATTTTAAAACTAAAATTTCAATTTCTGCCCACAATACTACTGGCAAATGTCTGTCTTGTAAAAGCCATAGCAACGACTACGTTGTTTCCAGTGCCCATAATGTCAGGTCACACTGCAATAAACCCCCTAGCTTTGCTCCTAGATTGATTCTCTTTATATATTGCAATACTTGGATTTTGCAACTATTAGAAATTGATTGACTTAAAGCTGGAAATAAGATTAGACCTTGAGCAACGTTAGTGCTTATGCAGTGTTTGGGGATGACTAGTAGGAACGTCTCCCTCCTTTTTAGCATTCTAACACTGTGTATTAAATATTCCCTTACAAAAAGACATGTCTTGTAAGGATGGATGAGTTTGTATTGGAAAAAAATAAATAAGTAGATTGAACCTGAATGTCTTAAATCTCTTCAGGAAGTACTCACTCTTTAGTACTTGGAGAGGGAGAGAGAGACGCTGAACTACAATCAGCTGATCCTGTCTTTTCCCATTACCCTGGGCTCAGAATAACCGAGAATCAGACTGTTGGTGGTTCTGATAGCATAGACTAGTGGTTTTCAACCTCATAGAAGTATGTGAGCTCACCGGGGGTATGCAAGAAAAATCCTGTAATAGCAGACGACACATTTTATTTAGTCAGACTTGTCAATCTAATCATGGGTATGTTATGACCCTATCTCAGATAGGGTTATGTGGTAGACTGCATTATTTGGAAAGGGGTACGCAGCCTAAAAAGTTTGAAAACCAATGGTGTAGACATAGCAGAAACCATTTGCTCTTTTAAAATCCCTCCTCCAAGTGGGGTTTGGTATTGTGGTAATTAACAGCATATAGTTGTTCCAGAGTCCATTCGGATCCCCATCTCTGTTCCTGTAGCAGGCCTTGACAGAGTAGGTGTGATGGGAGTGGCAGTGCATTCCCCAGTGCGCTTACTGCAACGTGACTATTGTGAAATGCGAGTAAGAAGGAAATGGATTTGAATTAGTAACAATAGCCAGTAACATGTCTCCTTTCCCGCAAACAGTGCTGGGCAAACGCCAAGGAAAATGAGGCACGTTTATAACAGCGAGTTACTGGACGTCTACTGCTCGCAGTGCTGCAAAAAAATAAACCTGCTTAATGATTTGGAAGCGAGGCTGAAAAACTTGAAAGCAAACAGGTGAGTTGCCAGCACTCCGTTCTCAGCAGTCCCTTTTGAAATGGGGCTAGCCAGCAGTCAAAGCAACAGCTACTAAATAAGAAGGAGAAACTGCGGTAATATGCCCCATCTATTTTCCTGTTTAACTTGTATCCATATATCACATCTAGCTAGTATCAAATGTAACAGGCAGTTCTTCTTGTTGTAGAATAGCATAGGATATTCAAACCTTGCCTGATTCTAACAAGAACTTCTCCCTACCATCAAGAAACTATTTCTCAGTTTGGAGCACTAATGTCCTCTTAATTTTAAATACTTAAACAATGAGATCTTGAATTGCAGAGTGTGGGTGGTATTTGCCCGTGGAACAACCTCCCCAAGGAAGTGGGAAGCCCTACTGCTCAGCACCCATGGATTAAAATACTGTTACTTGTCTGAGATTGTTCCCTGTAGCACATTTCTATCACAGAGGGAGATATGTTGATCTAATGAGTCTCTGGGACGGATCCTCTGCTAGTGTAAATTGTCATAGCTCCACTGCTGTGGTCATGGATGTCAATGGGACTGACAGTTTACACCAGCTGAGAAACTGCCCCAGGATCTCTAGATTCTATGGCTTGATTCAAGTGGCTTGAGGATTTTATTAACCTAAAACCAGATTTGGGAAAACAATGCGACTTTAAAACCAGGATGATGGTGACTTCCTCAAGAGTTCTAGCTTTTTCCTTTTTATCCCTATCCCCAGTATTGCCACTCGCATGTAGATAGACAATTGCAACGCATTTTCCTCAGACTGTCTGAAGGAGTCTAAATATTTCTACAGATCCCTTGCTTATTGTGGCAATTCATCTGTGAACCTTTAGCTCCCCCTAGAAACTGAATACAAAGCTTGCCTTGTTTCACATTCCCAGGAACTAAAACATAATGCACTTCATCCAGCCTTGATAAGAAAACAATGAACCTGTATATGTTGTGTAACAGTTACAGCTGCTGTCACAGCAGCACGTAACCTGCTAAAATGTAAAACGTGATGGTTGCCTCTTTGACGCTTTTGGTATGAAATTTGATGTTGCAACTGACGGTCCTGAATTCAGAGTAGTGTTCTGCTTCAACAAAAGATGTGCAATCAGTCTCTGTCACAGAGCCGTGCATTTCTATGTATCATGGGGTAGGGGTGGCTAGTGGATTTGCTTGTGTGTCTGAGTTGCAGCAGATACTGTACTACAGTTTCATTTTGACTCAAGCTGGCAAAAATCTGTTTAAAAATGATAGTGCTGTTTGTACTGAATATAGTATTCCCAAATTCATTTTATTGGTGATCACGGTAGCTTATGGCTCTACACCCAACTTCATGTTGCATAAGAATGGCCATACTGGGTCAGACTAAAGGTCCATCTAGCCCAGTGTCCTGTCTTCTGACAGAGGCCAGTGCCAGGTGCCCCCGAGGGAATGAACAGAACAGGTAATCCTCCAGTGATCCAGCCTCTGTTGCCCATTCCCAGCTTTTGGCAAACTGAGGCCAGGGACACCATTCCTGTCCATTCTGGCTAATAGCCATTGATGGAACTATCCTGCATGAATTTATCTAGTTCTTTTTTGAACCCTGTTATAGTCTTGGCCTTCACAACATCCTGAGGCAAGGAGTTCCATTAGTTATTAGAGTAGTTTATGATTAAGTTTTATAAGCATTTTTTGGTGGAGCAAATTAAAAGCTAAAATAAGACAACTGTATATACCATACAGAACTCAATTGGCAACTAAACTGAGATTTTTACTGAATTGCACAATAACCAGATAAACTGCTTGCTTACTACATTATTCCTTCTGTCTCCATGTAGCCCCAACCGAAAAATCTCAAGCACAGCTTTTGGAAGGTAAGACACTTGAGCTCGTTCTGAGTACTTTGAAATCATTTGTGACCAGAATTCATGCTGATGTCATGGATTCATGCTAAGAATGAAGTACTCAAAAGAAACTAAATAGGGTGTGCAGAAGAGAAGCTTTAGGTGGGGAGAAAGTGTGGGGGAGGGGAGGAGGTTTGACATGGTTGCGGCTGGAAGCAGCTGCATCAGAAGAAATGCAACTTAAGGTTAGGATTCCTCCTTCTCTCTCTCTCTCTCTCTCCCCTCCACAGTCAAGTAGCACATTTAATTCTGAGTTAGCTTATAAAACAGAAGTTGGTTAGTCAAGCCCCTATTTTCCGGCTTTGCTGACTTATTTCTATGCAGCCTTATTCCATGCTCACTACAATTTAATGTAGTTATTTGTCTGCAACTAATTCTGTATGGTCTCAATTGAGAAACTCTCTCGGCACCTCCTGGCATTAAGTCCCTGGTGAAGGAATTAATTACCCACCAGTGTGGAGGAGAGACTGTATAGGTGTGGCGTTGCACATGAATGGGAAGCTAAGCTAACTGAATTCCAAGTTTAGCGTCATGTTGCTGAAAGTGTTGTAATAAAAATCTGTTCTGTCTGGAGGCCAGCATAGCCACTTGGGTGCTGGATTTAGGAAGAATATCATTTCTCTGATTATAGAGCTGCAGCCTTCAATATTGCACAGGTGAGCGAACTCATCAGAGCCATTTTAGTCAGCAACGGGCTCTTGGATGGACAAGCTGGTCCAGTAGGTGAATCAGCAAGTTGTTTCCTTGTTAGGAGTTTGAAAAGATGCCATCCTGTTGGCATCTTATGCCCCATCAGGCATTACTATTATTGCCTTCCTGACCTAGTTTTGTTGCCAGAGGGCAAAGGGAATTGCCCAGCTGTTTAAAAATGGTGGTCACACCAGATTCAGGTCCAAGTTTAAGACTAAGTACACGGACTTGTGGGGGGAGGAATGCAATATTCATACTGGATCTGGTCCAGGAAATCTTAATGCTAGCCCTCTTTGGGAAGCAGTGACTCTTTGTACGTACCGGACAGTGGCATATCATCTCTCTCAAAGTTAAAGCATCATAATGTGTTGAGGAAAATCTGCAAACATGCAGCTTGTACGTAACTTCCAAACAGGTAGTTTCAAACCTGTCTTCAGTATTCTTAATTCTTGCATATTGCAGCATCACACAGTGGAATCGTCTGTTTTCTCTGTAAATAAAGATAAATTTTTTGCCACTTGTTCTGCAAAACTGATAGGCTTCTGTGTTGCTATACCTATCAACATCACTTAGGTCTCACCTTCTCCCAGATTTGGCATCTAGCATGTAAGTGAACGTGATGTTACATGCAACTTTAACTTAACATCTGGCGTGGACAAGGGCAAATACTGGTTAACCAAAAACAACTAACCTCTTTTTAACCCTGCCTAATTTGACTAGCAACAAACATTTGCATCATGGAATAAATGTATTGATTAAAGTAGGACTACAAAGTTAAGTGTAATCAGAGACATACGTAGTTAAGTTATGTTGAAGCTATTGCACAGATGTTAGCTGGGGACGTTCAAGGAGCAAAACCAGTCCATTAAAATAGACTTTTTTTCCCCCCTTATGATGTAAAATAATCCTTCTGATCTTCCAGACAACTCTTCCACAGCAGTAATTTCAGCAGCAGCAATGGCAGCACAGAGGACTTGTTCCGAGACAGCATAGACTCATGTGATAATGATATCACAGAAAAGGTGAGGAGCCTTCACATCATGATTGATAGATTCAGCACAGCCCTTGCTGGTGCAGCCAGAGACATGTCTGTCTACCAGAAAGAGCCAGAAGAGGTGGCTAGTAGATATGGGCAAGTGATATGGGCAAGATCAGTCAGGATCTCTAACGAAAAGTGAGTAGAACTGGAATATCCCAAAGTTAACGTTCACTTCCTATCCCAAAAGAAATAGAAGAACCTAACCAAAATGAGAATGAAAGTACAAGCTAAGAATTCTTTATTGAAATATGATGACATCTAACTTGATTAATATGTAAGCCTTTCACTGAGTAATGAAAATGAAAAAGCAACAATGGATCTGATTCTTATTTCCACTAAATGCCTGGTCAAAACATAGCTTTTGTATTGGTATTTCAGTTGCACATGAGGTTGTCTATATATCATATACATTTTTTTTTTAAACTAAAATAGTTATCCCAGTAAAACTCCTGCCTGGGTACAGTTATAGCAATATAAAGGTGTTTTATGCCAGCATAGTTTTATTCTCTTTTTCCCACAGGGCTAGCTATGCCAGTATATCTGTGTCTACCCTAAGCGGTTGTACTGCTTTAACTACACTGGTATAGTGATAGTGGGACAACTTCTGTGTAAAAAAGAAAGCCCTTACCTGTGCTCTGACAGTGTAAAAGGTTCTTTAAAATTGATATGCCAATAAAGCCAGTATGAATGACAAGTATGTCCATTTATGGTCCCTCTGGGCTGCCAGAGCAGCATAAAGAAGCCTTAATGTGAAGGAGGTTGGGCCCAATGTGCCTGTCAATTCCATTATCAAGGTAGCTGCTCATTTGCTGCAGCTTAGCTCAGTTTCCCAAACTGAGGACCACTGGGCCTCAAAGTCCAAAATTTCCATAAGCAAACCCAAACTTTAAGTGCCTCATTTTTGAGCCCAACTTCTGAGGCACTTTACAGGGGCTTGATTTTCAGGGAGGTGAGCACGTCCAAATCCAAACTCGGGCTCAAGGCGTCTCAAGTTGGGCACCTAAAATTAGGGGACACTCTTGGCCAATGTGACCTGCCCAAGCTGCAGCAGCAAGTCCATGGTAGAGCTGTATATAGAGCCCAAGTTTTGCCTTCCAGTCTGGGGCCCTGTCCCACTGCATCACTTTCCCTCCAATAGGTTGATCCTACAAGGGCCCTTCAAGGGAGTCCTGTGAGAGTCACTTTGGTAGAAGCCAAGCCTGCCTACCGCCTTGGAGGATTCACCCTCATAAGCACTAAATCTCATTGCACTACGTTGTTGCAAGAAGCTGAGTGTTATTCATGCAAATGAAGTAATGACAATCTGTCTATTAAAGTGATACTAAGCCGCTTAATTTCTATCTGTATTTAATTCCAGTAAATATGCATTTCTAAGCGTCAATTCATTGTGCGTTTGCATTGATCAGTTTTTGAGGAATGTGAGCTTAAGGGAAGATCAGAACTAGATGCACTCCTGCTCTCTTGGAAACCTAGACCCTTGTATTAAATTTTGCCTTTGGCACCCAAGTGCAGCTTTGCCCTCCCTGTTGTGGTTTAGATGTAAGAGGCTGGGTGGGTGTGAAAGAGACTCAGATCCTCTTCTCTTTCTAGGTCACTTATTTAGAAAAAAAGGTGACCGAACTGGAAAATGATAACATGACAAACGGAGACCTGAAGAGCAAACTGAAACAGGAGAACACGCAGCTAGTTCACAGGTAATAAAACATGCAGCCTGCTTCCTCTATGCTGTGTCACTGCAATTCCTTCAGGAGCAGAGCTATAATGAGACTAGAAGGAAAGTGGAAATCCAGTATTGGGTCCCAGCTGCTTAAATAGAACAAAGTGTGAACTTTCAGTTGAATTTTGTGCTTGTCACTGTCACACACAGAGCAAGTGTCCTCAAGGCTTTTCATCTGGGAAGCCCAAAAAATGGAACTCCACAGCCTTGCTGCATGTGCAGTGAATTGTGTCCTTTAACCAAGAGTAGCAGTTATGGTCCTGCCAAACAGAGTATCTGACTTGCTTGCAGCTGGCTGTCTAGGGAGAGTCATCTCACATCATGTTATGAAGGGGATGCCCCCATGTCTTTTATTGTATACACAGTCACAGCAGAAAACTGGCCTACGTTCAGAGAGAGAACCCAGCATGTTAATACAGAGAATGGCCATAATAGAGAAATAGATATTCCTTAACTTTGGCTGCTGGGAAGTGTGATAAAAAGATCTAAGTGGTAAATCAGTATAGAATAAAAAAGTGTGTGTGTGTGTGTGTATTTGATGCTCTTGAATGTGATGTGTGGGCAAGTGTTTGAAATTGTTACCAAAATGACTGACCTTCCTAGAGTTAATGAACTAGAAGAACTCTTGAAAGACCAAGAGACGTCAGCTGAACAAACGCTGGAAGAAGAAATAAAACGGCACAGAGAAGCATACAGCAAGTATGAAAAAGAAAAGGGCACTGAAATTGAACTGCTAAATACAAGGTAAAAACATACTAGCTGGGATGTGTTGTCTAGATCCACATAGAAGCAGAAAATCTAATGACTGTTTTCCTCATGTGTTCTTTTTGTAATCCACTTTTTCCATTAGTGTGTGAACCTAGATTGTATGTTGCCTTGTGTGCAGATGGTTATGGGTTAGATACTTAAAATAATTGAAGAGGATCACTTAGTTATGTAATGTCCAAAGGCATGCTAAGTTCTTTGTGTGATCCCTGCCCTGGAGAACTTACTGTAAGACCCAAATTCTCCCAGCTGATCCCTGTTCACAGAGCCCCCTTGGTAGAGGTCTGCCCATGCAGAACAATTTGATAGACACGCTATATACCCAAAAAGGACAGGAGAATGGGATACACTTAGCTTTTCCCCTGAGTTGAAATTTGTTGACTCCCTACTCAAGTTGCATTGTGTCTTATGGCATAAGAACAAATGTGTTATGTAAATGTACTTCACTAATGGCTTTCTGGGCACCTACCATCACTCAAATCAAACAGGAAAATAATTACCCTCACACTGCTGACAAGAACCCAACTGCAGTCAGCTGCCAGATGTTCTCCCAGATGGACAGACATTCAGCCAAGGGCCTTGCACTGGGCACTGAAGGATGCCAAGCTGTAGCTCTGGCATATTGTGAGGCAGCAAAGTCTGTAAGAGAGCCTCCTGTGAGCATGCCGAAGAAATCTATAAAGCACAATCAACCATAAAACTAGAACTTAGGCCAAGGACTCTATTCTTGTTGTCTCTACACAGACACAGGTGTCTATTTTATCTTCAACCAGGACAGGAAGGATGTGAGACTGATTCTCTGCTGTCTTAGCCCTTGGGAAGCTGTTTATATCTGTGCAGAATGGGTGTAAAAAGCTACTAGAATGCTGGTAAATTACTGTCCAAAGTTCAGGGTGGCAAGTCAGGCCTTGTGTGCTCTGTCTTTGTGTGAGAGATGCCCAGTAGAAGCTTAGAAGAGAGTAAAAGTTCAGTTGCCTTATTACTGGCTTCGTATATTAACATGTCGCTACTTTCTCAGCAACAACTGAATGTAGAAAGCTACATGAGCAGCTTAAATAAGTAGGTATTTGGCTTTCTAAAATTAGTGGTTCAAGGAAGGAACTGGGACCAACTCTATCAGACAATTCTCTGTGGACTGGTTCCTTTCTCTTAGGCTCTATTCAGGGTCTTGTGCCAGGCCCATCCCCCTTACATCCAAATGTCTATATGGATCTTTGGCCACTTAAACCAAGTCATTGATACTGCTGAAAACCACTGGGAGAAGTCTTGTCTTTAAACACGTAGACTCAATAAAGAGACCAGATGAATGGGGTTTTCTGTGGAGCATGTTTCTCTCAATCCCCCACATTTTCCCTGCCAATTGTGTTTACTGTAAATCTCGCTGTCTTTATACAGGGTTCAACAGCTTGAAGAAGAAAATGGTGAACTCAAAACCACTGTTACGCGACTGAAATCGCAAACAGAGAAACTAGATGAGGTAATTAAACTTCTAAGTGCTGAACATATCCCTGTAATAAGTGACTGCTAGTCAGCTGTGTGGGCAAAAATTAGTCACTAAACGATAGGTTTTTTTTTTTAACTGACAATCCCCAAAATAAGAGAGAAATTATGTAAATGGAATTGGGAGACCCTCAGTCACACTTCACACCTAAAGGAATATTTCTGAGGCAAACTTCAAAAGTGACTGGCTTTTATAGTCCTGTCCAAGGCCCATTGAAATGAATGGGTGTCTTTCCGTTGACTTCGTTAGGCTTTAGATTAGGGGCATAGTGAGTTTTATTTTCAGTGTGGTAAAATGAATTGCGTTCTCCTAAATTAGTTTGAAAACTGAAGGGTTTTGCAAGGAAATGATGGCAGGGAATGAGGAGGAGAGTTCTCGGTCTTCAAATGGCAAGTTTGTGTTCGTGGTGTTTAAGCTTTTATGCTTTTGAGAAATAATCTCCCTAAGCTATACAGAAATATATCCCACTTCTCTGGCTCTCTGCAAAGAAATGGCCAGACAGAAGAGTTCTGGACAAAGTACCTGTTTTTGTTATCCTGGGAGGCTGCTTGCTTATATAGTGGCCCCGATCCTGCTAAGTGATAGTACATTCAGAACTTCCACTAATTTGAATACAGCTCTGCATGCAGATAGCTGGAAGGATTGACCTCCAGGAGATTAAGCTTCTAGTTGCAAAATGGCCCTAGAGTAGCTGCACCCATGCTGATGAATGGTGTTGGCCGACGAACATGGTGTAAAACAGTGACCTGGAAACATGATGGGCTGGAGGAGTCCAACTTGGTTATCAAGTTCCTGGTTTGTTTCAGGAGAGGCAACGCATGTCGGATAGGTTAGAAGACACCAGTCTGCGGCTGAAGGACGAGATGGACTTGTACAAAAGGATGATGGACAAACTGCGACAGAACAGACTAGAGTTTAACAAGGAGAGGGAAGCTACTCAGGAGGTGGGTATGAACAGAGGTGCAGAGCCCACTCCGGCAGCCCTTCCTTGCAAGAGTGAGTAAATCAATAGGTGCATTGTCGCATGCAAGGGCTGCCACAGCAGGACCCGGGGATAATGTTGTCGATGTGGCATTTCCCCTAGTGGCACTTATTTAACCTTTACTTGTATTGCAGGAGTGCCTAGAGCATTGTGCTAGGCACTGTACAAATACGTACTTCCCTGCCACAATTGTAGACTTTGGTGCTGCTCTCCCATGATCTCCATGCCTCTGAAAATGTGCAGCTGTGAAGGTGCCTTTAAAGGTTCCTTAGGTACCCTTGCACTTCATAAACTGGCTGTGTGATCAGCACTTCCTAAGATGGGGTGCTAAGGGGCTGGCTGTGTTGCAGAAGTGCCCAGCTGCCCCGGTCTGGATCAGAGCCACACTGCACCAGTTATCCTGCAAACACCTAGGAAGTCCCTGCCCTGAAGAGCTAATCAGTTCATATGCAGGTGGTCATTTGCTGCTTATTGAAATGGATCATCCTGTCTTCATCTCCTTGCAGCTCATTGAGGACTTGCGAAAGGAACTGGAGCACCTGCAGCTGTACAAACTAGATTGCGAGCGCCCTGGCCGGGGGAGAAGCTCCTCGTCTAGTGTGAGTGAATTCAATGCAAGAACAAGGGAAGTGGAAATGGAGCATGAAATTAAACGACTAAAGCAGGTGAGCAGGATGGGGGCCTCCAGGCCTCTCATGTTCATGGGGGTGATGGAAAAATATCTCTAATTATAACTTTTATCAACAAACTCCCAAGAGAGACTTTCATTGCCCTGATATGGAGGCTCTTTATAGTCTTTTGCATTTAAGACTTCCCAAACTCTTTGCTTTTTGAAAGGATTGTACATGCAGCCTACATAGTGCAAGAGCCATGCTCATGCATTTGTGTGTGTGTGTGTCTCCTATGCAATGACTCACGTGAGTTGACCATGAGATCCAAACTGGAGGCTTTCAGATCCATAGGCCATGTCACTTTGCTAAGGAAGTAACTCTGTTAGATGGCATCAGTAGTAGGCTACTATCCTTTATATCAGTGGTCCCCAAACTTTTCATGGTCCTGCCCCGGGACCAGGAGTGGGGCTGCAGCTGCTGGGGAGTGGGGGCCCGCAGCTGGGGGCAAGTCTGGGGCTGGAAGCAAGAACAGTCATAGCCAGGGGCTGACCTGGGACCAGGAGCGGAAGCCACAGCTGGACCACAGTCGGGGACCAGGAATGGAGCCAGAGCTGGGACCAGGAATGGAGCAACACCTGAGAGCTGGGGGCGGAGTAGGGCTGGGTGTTTCTCTCCCTTCCCCCTCTTGGGGGCTGGCCCAGGCCCTGCCATGCCCCCCCCCGGGGGGTATGCCCCACAGTTTGAGGACCCCACGCTATATGAACTAGACCCCAAAAGCAATCCATACATCAGTAAACGTGGTACATGTGCACATAGGAAGTTTTGTCACCTTGGCCACAAATAATAAAGGCATATGTGAGTTGGGGCACTTTTGTCGGTCTGTATTTTTCTCCCCAATACGACTAAGCCCCTAGGGGTCATCCCAATAACTCTTTCTGGAGTCTATGTTGCTTGAAGACTGTCCCCAAAATTAGAATGCTTACAGTAATCCTATTTGAAGACAAAGATGAAGATAGGGCTGATAGTTTTCCATTTTCTGTAGTAAGTAGCTGAACAAAGTGAAGATACACATGGGTGGGTTGGTTGGTTTGTTTGTTTTTTGTTTAAGCGTATCACACTTGGCACAGAAGCTGATCCACAGCTGGGATCAGTAGAAAACCGTGAAGGCCCTGTAACATTCCACAATTAGGTGGAATTATTGTGTAGAATTTAGGTCTGTCTCTGAAACCCTATAGTGTTTGGTCATTCTTAGAGGTACCATTGTAAAGGGCAGATCTTAGAAAAGTGGATAGTGACATGCAAAACAAAAGCATTGTTCGCTTTCATGTTACCTGAGCAGTGTATTTCTTACATTTTATGAAAACTCCATTCCATTCTCTTTCCTATTTTAATAGGAGAATCAGAAACTTCGAGACCAGAATGATGACCTTAATGGACAGATCCTAAGTCTTAGTCTTTATGAAGCTAAGAATCTCTTTGCAACACAGACAAAAGCCCAATCACTGGCTGCTGAAATCGACTCTGCATCAAGAGATGAGGTAATGTAACTGAGAGCAAAACAATGCTAATCACTGAATATAAAAGTTCTAACAAGCGGGAACGATTTAACTGTCAAGGTGAAGGTTGTTACACAGACAAATCAGCAACGTAATTCCTGTTCTGCTAGAAATGTAGCTAAATCAAGTGATATTTTCAGATGCTTATTTTAGCATTATCCAACTAGTTTCATTATCAAAATAATAGGGAAATTCCATCTTAATATGGGTTTGTTTCAAAGGATGGCAGCATTGAATCTAAAGGCTATCTATTTAAGGCACTGACTGCTGTTATAGACACTGTTTCCTGCGTAGCAGGTGCCTTATGGTGTATCATTTCTTCAAGTGTGGTCCCAGATTTTCTGATTAGATTTATTCCAGTGTCAAACTGGAGTAACTCCATTAACTTAAGAGTATTTACTCTTGTGTAAACCAAGAGAGAATTTTTGCTCATGCTTCAAACTGAGTTTACACATTGGTTCCTCATTTTCAGTTGGCACAGCTTGGGAAAACCCGGCACACCTCCCAGTTGCTAAGAAGCTGTAAACGATACTGCATGCTCTAACTAACCAGTCCGCATTTGTCCCTGTTAAACCCATTTACCTCAATGGGGTTAATGCTAATACCATGAGTTTGTGACTGCTGATAGCTGACCTTTCAAAAAGCAACTGGCTAAGGATTTGGCCTATGTTAACCTGTGGGACTCCATTGACTTTAATGGAGCTATATTGATTGAAGACATCACCCTATTTTGGAGCCTAACCAAACAGAACTAAAAGGTTTCTTTGTACAAACCCATAATGTAGACACTTAATGAAGTAGCACTTTGCAAGATATTCTAGAGGAGCTCTTATACTTGGGCAGGGGACCAGGTGAGATGATTCGAGAGGTTCTTCCAAGCCATAAGGGCTATGGACTTTGAAGGCAACCAAAGGTCAGTATTAGTATGCAAGTATTGGATAGTTTCCCTTTTTGCTTTTATAAAGTGAGTTGTGGTATAGAACGTGTACCCAACTAAGCACTTGAATAGACCTGTTGACTTCAGGGGACCACTCCTGGGTTTAAAGTTAGGTGTGTGCTTAAGTATCTTGCTGGATCAGGGCCTTGTGGAGACTGGTTGTGCGATGGAGGAATTTTTGTGGAATTTTTCTCAGGGCTAGTCAACACTAGAAGCACTACAGCGGTGCTGCTGCAGTGGATCTGGTGAAGATGCCCTATGTCAACAGAAGAGAGCTCTCCCATCAGCAGAATAAATCCACCTCTGTGAGAGGTGGTAGCTGTGTTGGTGGGAAAAGCTCTTCCACCGACATGGTGCTGTCCACATTGGCACTTACATCAGTGTAACCGACATTGCTCAAAGGGGTGGTATATTCACACCCCTCAGTGACATAAGTTATTCCAAAGTAGGTGGTGATATAGACCTGGCCTCAGAATAAGACAAACTACATGTTTGCTAAAAGAAAAGGAGTACTTGTGGCACCTTAGAGACTAACAAATTTATTAGAGCATAAGCTTTCGTGAGCTACAGTTCACTTCATCGGATGCATTTGGTGGAAAAAACAGAGGGGAGATTTATACACACACACACACACACACAGAGAGAGAGAGAGAACATGAAACAATGGGTTTATCATACATACTGTAAGGAGAGTGATCACTTAAGATAAGCCATCACCAGCAGCGGGGGGGGGGGGGAGGAGGAGGAAAACCTTTCATGGTGACAAGCAAGGTAGGCTATTTCCAGCAGTTAACAAGAATATCTGAGGAACAGTGGGGGGGTGGGGTGGGGGGGAGAAATAACATGGGGAAATAGTTTTACTTTGGGAATGGATGAGTCATTACACAGTCTCTAGTCAAGCTAAGTTAATTGTATCCAGTTTGCAAGTTAATTCCAATTCAGCAGTCTCTCGTTGGAGTCTGTTTTTGAAGCTTTTTTGTTGAAGGATAGCCACTCTTAGGTCTGTAATGGAGTGACCAGAGAGATTGAAGTGTTCTCCAACTGGTTTTTGAATGTTTTGAATGTTTGAATATCCAGGTGGGTATTGTAGTTATAGGAATGCATGATAGAGATCTTGTAGGTGTTTGTCTCTGTCTGAGGGGTTGGAGCAAATGTGGTTATATCGTAGAGCTTGGCTGTAGACAATGGATCGTGTGGTATGATCTGGATGAAAGCTAGAGGCTGGCTGACTTAGAACAACGCTTCCTCAGCTCTCGTCCCCTAATGCCCCTACTCTACTTGCGCTACATTGATGACATCTTCATCATCTGGACCCATGGAAAAGAAGCCCTTGAGGAATTCCACCATGATTTCAACAATTTCCATCCCACCATCAACCTCAGCCTGGACCAGTCCACACAAGAGATCCACTTCCTGGACACTATGGTGCTAATAAGCGATGGTCACATAACCACCCTATATCGGAAACCTATTGACCGCTATTCCTACCTACATGCCTCTAGCTTTCATCCAGATCATACCACACGATCCATTGTCTACAGCCAAGCTCTACGATATAACCACATTTGCTCCAACCCCTCAGACAGAGACAAACACCTACGAGATCTCTCTCATGCATTCCTACAACTATAATACCCACCTGCTGAAGTGAAGAAACAGATTGACAGAGCCAGAAGAGTACCCTGAAGTCACCTACTCCAGGACAGGCCCAACAAAGAAAATAACAGAACGCCACTAGCCATCACCTTCAGCCCCCAACTAAAACCTCTCCAACGCATCATCAAGGATCTACAACCTATCCTGAAGGACGACCCATCACTCTCACAGAGCTTGGGAGACAGGCCAGTCCTCGCTTCCAGACAGCCCCCCAATCTGTAGCAAATACTCACCAGCAACCCCACACCACACAACAGAACCACTAACCCAGGAACCTATCCTTGCAACAAAGCCCGTTGCCAACTCTGTCCACATATCTATTCAGGGGATACCATCATAGGGCCTAATCACATCAGCCACACTATCAGAGGCTCATTCACCTGCGCATCTACCAATGTGATGTATGCCATCATCTGCCAGCAATGCCCCTCTGCCATGTACATCGGCCAAACTGGACAGTCTCTACGTAAAAGAATGAATGGACACAAATCAGACATCAAGAATTATAACATTCAAAAACCAGTTGGAGAACACTTCAATCTCTCTGGTCACTCGATCACAGACCTAAGAGTGGCTATCCTTCAACAAAAAAGCTTCAAAAACAGACTCCAACGAGAGACTGCTGAATTGGAATTAATTTGCAAACTGGATACAATTAACTTAGGCTTGACTAGAGACTGGGAATGGATGAGTCCATTACACAAAGTAAAACTATTTCCCCATGTTATTTCTCCCCCCCACCCCACCCCCCACTGTTCCTCAGATATTCTTGTTAACTGCTGGAAATAGCCTACCTTGCTTGTCACCATGAAAGGTTCTCCTCCTTTTTCCCCCCCCTGCTGCTGGTGATGGCTTATCTTTAAGTGATCACTCTCCTTACAGTATGTATGATAAACCCATTGTTTCATGTTCTCTGTGTGTGTATATAAATCTTCCCTCTGTTTTTTCCACCAAATGCATCCGATGAAGTGAGCTGTAGCTCACGAAAGCTTATGCTCTAATAAATTTGTTAGTCTCTAAGGTGCCACAAGTACTCCTTTTCTTTTTGCGAATACAGACTAACACGGCTGCTACTCTGATACATGTTTGCTGCCACCAAAATAAGTCTTTAATCTTACCAGGGCTAATGCAGAACTTCTGGATCACTAATACTGAGTAGCATGCTCAGGTGGTCCTGCTTAGATGCCCCTGTCTCCTTGTTAATTGCTATGGTTAGTCAAATAATGCAGTTTTGATGGCGGGAGGAGGGGAATAATCTCACATTCTCTACAGAGAGGAGCTCTACAAGGCACATGTTTAAAAAAAAAGAAAATTAACCCTGGCTTGTGAGAATAGAGAGGGAGTATCTCAACAGGAATGCCAAGCTACTGTTGTGTTGAATTATATATGATAAATTTATATTCCCATCCAACCGGAGATGCTGGCCAAGATTTTCCAAAGTGACAGACCAGTGAGTTTTGGGGCACCCCACTTTTTAGATCTAAAATAGACACACCAGAAACTGACATCCAAGAGACTAAAAAAAAGAAAAAAAAAAAGTCAAAGTGGGCGGGTCCTTAAGATTTTTTTTCAAAAACTTGTGCCTTAAATTGGGCCCTGAATCACTGTCACTGGACAGCTCTGGACACTCTTTGTCATCTCAGCATTCCTGCCCACAACCTGGCCTGCTAATCTCTCTCGAGAAGAGGCAGCTGAGCCTTCAGACCTTCTATTCACTCACAATATCAGCCTGGGATTTAGCTTCTAATCTGACCAAAAGAATCCCCCTAGGCTGCCACAACTAACTCTTTGTTTCTGGGTTTCCTCCCAAAAAAGGCATATCTTGTGTCTTTCGCTTGACACATGTCCTGCTGCCAGCATAACTTACAGTGGACCATATTTATTAAATTTCAGACCTGTTAAAAATTTTTCATCATAATGTTTTCTGTATAACAGGTTCTCACTGTAAATAGAAAATTTTGGCCTGAAATTTTTAAAGGCCACCTAATAGAACCGGATGCCCCCAAACCATTAATTTTAATGAGAACTGGGCATCCAGATCTCTTAGACAGCTTTGAAAATCTCATCCTAAACATGCTGTGTATATAAAGCAACTTGTCTTGAAATGAACTAAAGATGCTCTCAGATCCTAAGAGCCTTGGTGAAAGTAAAATGTATACATTTTCCCTGCACATTAATATAGCACCAAAGGTGCATTATTTATGATTAAAATAGATCCTCTTTTATTTGGACAGGAAACTGTAGCCTCAAAACATGTATGTTTTAATTCTCACACTGTTCCTCAATACTCTGTTTTTACAACATCCTTTCCTCTACAGATGTAGGAGTGCTTTAAAAAGGTTTCATTAATATACACTCTAAGATGAGGAAACAGACACCTACTCATTCATGAGCAGGCAGTATGGGCTAGTGGATAGAACACCAGGCTCTGAGTCGGGAGCCTTGGATTCTATTTACAGTTTTGCCCCTGACTCAAGTGACTTGCTCAATGGTACTTAGGGGTGTGTCTACACATACAACACTGCAACTATGCCACTGCAGCGCATCTGGTGAAGATGCTCTGTACCGACAGAGAGCTCTCCTGTTGGTATAATAAAACCACCTCCGCAAGCAGCAGAAGCTGCGTCGGCAGGAGAAGCTCTCCCACCGGCATAGCGCTATCTACACCAGCACTCATGTCAGCAGAACTTATGTCGCTCAGGGGGATGAATATACCACCCCCCTGAGCAACATAAGTTACACAGACATAAGTGCCCGTGTTAGGCTAACTGCATAATGGGGATACTTATCTACCTTTTTGTGTCTTCACTTTGCAATCTCTTGGGGTGAGGGGAGAGCAGAGTATCATTAGAGGCAATGAGTAATTTTTTTAATACAAAGGGAACCTGAGGCCAAGCCTCATACCTACAGCATTGTGTAAGTTTAAAATTGGATGAGTGACGTTTTGCAATAGATACTTAACTTGGGAATCTTTGTTTCAGCTCATGGAAGCTCTTAAAGAACAGGAGGAAATAAACTACAGATTGCGACAGTATATGGACAAGATTATTTTGGCCATCCTAGACCACAACCCATCTATCCTGGAAATAAAAAATTGAAGGACAAAAAAAGCAATTGCCTGATATTTCTGCACATGCCACTGGATCTAAACATCACTCTGATACTGTAAATGATTCTATATATATCTTATGTGTGAATGTGGGTGCGTGGGTATGTTTATATGATGTCTGGTACACTTCTCTGTGAGTCATCAAATCAGCTTGATTCATTTTTTTCATGCACTTTCAATATCTGTGACAAGATCACTACTATATATTAATGTAATAACAATATAACTGGATCACGCTGTTTTAGCTACTGGACATAATGACTCTACCTCTGGTGGTAAGGGTGAAATACAGTGGACACATATGGATGTCTCCCCTCCCTTTAAGAACAAGAATTACTCTTTCATTCTTTCAAATGAATGAGGGTACTCCCAAAAATTTGACACATCCAGGTTTGATTCCTGTCTGGTGCTGACTAAATCACACTCTATTGAATTTAGCTTTGCCAGAGCTTTACTACTGAAACCACAGAGTTAAAAATAAACCTTTGGCCAAACCTGTGCTTTTTTAAAAAATGAATATCTGGGGGGGATGAAGATCAAACTGCAGAATTGTTAATATCCATGTAAAAACACCATCCACTTGTTTGCCACTGTCAGCAAAAAGTGCTTTTAATATGAAGGCCACATATCAAAGTTCAGGATGATTGCCAGTCTGTCTAGTGTGTGCATGTGTATGTGTTGTGCCTGGGTCCCTATAGCATTGAGGCATTGCAATGTATACCCTTATTTTCAGGGGTTTATCACTGGGCCATTTAAAATTAATTCTGGGATCCAACTCCTCTGCATTTGAAGGCTTCAACCAGGGAACACATTCTGTTTTAAATGTTACTGACTGCATGCAAATCCACTTCATTATTTTAAAGAAACTTTAACTTAAATAGCTCAATTCCCTTCCCCACAACCAAAGCACACTGTTGCACTCCTATGAGAGAGAGAGAGCTGGGGGAGGGGGGGCATGGAAGAGAGAATGGTGGGGTCCTCCTACAGTTTTGCAGTTGGTTAATCCCTGATGTAAACTAATTTAATCTTTGAGCGGTTAAAAGTAAAAATCACACTTAAGACACCAAGTAATGTGCAGCATGTTCCACCCCCAACCCCACTATTTCACAAGAGCTTGCATTCATCACCCAAATTACCCATCCCAAATGCATCTCCTGTCTGAATGCACACATTCATATGCTCTGAATCGGGAAAGTACATAAGCATGTGCTTAACTTTGAGCATATACTGTACTTAGGTCCCATTTGGAGTTAAGGATACACTTAAAGTTAAGCACTTTCATAAGTACTGTCCTGTCTAGGGATGGGTTTAAACACCATTTATGTGCTTCCTGAATTGGGTCCATTTCTTGTAGAATTAGGACCTTTTAGCTAAAAGTAGAATCAGCTTGAAGTTAAATGCTGGGAAATTTTATTCCAAGCACTAAACATTTTGTTTAAAAAATTTTTTTTTACACATTTTTTAAAAAACCCAAAAAACAAACAAACCAAAAAAAAAAAAAACACAGGTGGGGAGGAAAAAATCCACCCTTTCTTTCATACCAATTGGCACAAGCAGGGAAACTCTCTGGTCGATTTCTCTGTAATCAAATATCTGGCTTTGCCTACGTGCATAGAGATGTGTTCTTGTTTATTTTAACACGCTCCTTGGAAATGGACTGTTGCAGTAGATCTGACTGACTTTCTGTATATACTTGTTGGCAGTTTGTCTCACACCTACCATTGTCTTTGTGTATTTTTGTTTGTGTATGTAATGCATTTTTCCATATTCTGAATACCTACAGCATGTATTCTATTACTGATGTAAATATATATATATAATATATTTTTTTTTCTGCAGCTGCTATAATCTTGCCTTCAGTGATATTTTATTGGAGTAATGGGCAGGTGTGGGGAAGCACTGAAAATTGTCTGTCTTGAAGGCAAGACAATAAAACCAATTCAGTTATTTATTTGAATCCGTTATTTAAGCTCTAGGTAGGGCCACAGGACTGGAGGAGAGCTAATGATGAAAATGTAATTGTCCTTTTCAGGCCTGGGTGAACCGTATAAGGGCTCATCTCCACTGGAAAAATGTTATTTTGGTGCTTAACATTAAACACTTAAGGATAGAGTCTTAGCAGAGGAGATTAGGAAGAAGGTGTCTCTAAGCCACCCTTTTGCTCCCCTGATTTTTGGAGCAGCCAGAGGGAAGTCCACTGAGTCCAGAGTAACGATGCTAAATTACACGGGCTCCAGCGGTCTTACACTGGTTCCATCCATAGGAGATCAGGCAGAGCATCATCCCCTTCCCCTATAAGGGGGCTGATGGGGCAACTGATGAAGTTGAAACAGCTGTGTCTGCTTAATTCTACCCAAGGACTTCCCTCTAGTGGAAAGATCCTTAGCTGTGCTTCAGCACTGAAGTTTCCACTTGCTTTGTGCTGCCTCTTAAGTCTGTGCCATAAATCTGGCCCTCTGCATAGACATGGACTATCCTGTGTTTTTAAAATCATGTGAGCTGACCATAATTAACCTTAAGGTGTGATCTAGGTTTAGGTGGCCCTTGAGGTAAACTACAACCAGCAGATGCAATACAAGACCTGATGGTCCTTGTCTGTAAATGTGCTAAGGTGCATTTTTTTACCATTCTAAAGCAATGAAGTTTGCCGGTGTAGATGAGGCTACTGCTGTTTCAGATTGGAAAATGTTTCCTTATTTAAATATTAGGGGAAATACTCAGGTTTTCAAACATTTATTTAAAAGAAAAATGAAGTCCAACATTCAGAATTTTGTAGTATAACACTTTAAAAGCCTTTATTAGAGCGGGACAGTCAATTGATGGTTTGAGTAAAGAGTGAATAAGGTCTTCAGGTTTTGGTTAATAGAAAATTATTAAATTGGATGTTTTAGAAGCTGAAAGCTTGATCCTGCTCACATTGAACTCAACATCAAAACTCCCCTGGAGTTCAGTGGATGTAGGATTGGGCCATACATAATTTAGGGTCAAATTCACCCCTGTGCAGAGAACTTGTATCAGTGGTAAATAGTCTTAAGTTTCACTTGAGTCCTCACAATAGCATTTGGGCTACCTGTACATATAGGTCAATTTCATGCTTATAGGTAGGTTGGTTTTTTTTTTTTAACGTGTTTAGCAGTTGCATGGAGAGCTGCTGGGTGCTGAGAACTTGAAAATCTGTTCCTCAATCCATAGTGTTTGTGAGTGCTCTAAAACAGTTGCCTTAAATAGGTTTTGATTTGCATAGAAGGCAATCCCTTTTCCACTCCTGAAGGGAATTACTTTGTATGATAGCTTGTGTATTTATTTTTAATGTTACCTTTTCTTTCTGAATGAAGAAACTTATTTTCTCTCAGGAGTCACTATTCTAAAAAACAAAACTGTAATTCAGGCAACTTGGGTCTAATATTAGATCTGCAGTAACTAGTGACCTGTGTAAGACCAAGTTGTTCTTTGCACAAAAGCCTTGGGACAGAAGGTGTTTTGCCTGTATGTGATGCAATGTCACATCAGTAACAAGGAGTCACTACCTTGACAGAGACTTAGGGGAACACAACTTGCTATTAACATCTGAACTTGGACACAGCAGACTCTGGCCCTGTAGAACAACTTTGGCAGAGTGGGGAGGAGAGAGCCAGTTGTAGCTCCCAGCTGTACTGGCTTTCTGATGCCCCCACCAACCATATAGCAGGGGAAATGCAAGAAGGGGGGACACACACACTGCCTGAGCCTGCAAACACTCGAGCATATGTGTAACCACTGGCATGACTATTCCCATTGAACATGATGGAACTGTCACCAGAGGAAAGTCACTGATGGCATTTGTAGGACTGAGCCAATCCAGTCATCTGTGCCATATTTAGTTGAGCAATGATTTACCTTGCTGGGTAGATTAAAATATTAATCTGATTTTGAAATAATCAGTCTAGTTTTTTAATGTTACCTCTACAGTCTAATAATATCACAATACAACAAACATTTCTATACTGAAATTGAGCTTTTTTTTTTTTTTTTACTCTGACAGCCTAAATTCTGTCCAAGATACCATATCTGTATTTATCTGCTCCTTACATGGAGCAAGTTCTCTCTACTTTAGATCCTCAAGCTAAAGCAACACTGAGGTCAACCTAAATGCAAAGGGTTTTTTTGTGCAATGGAAAAAGACAGTTTACTTCTTGCCAGAAGTTGCACTCAAATACTAAACACAGGCTATTGTGGAAAAGGCACAGTTTATTTATTTGTTTCAGAATCACTGAAGTCAAGCCTCAAATCCTTTCTAACATCAGTAGTTACACATTAAGGGCTAGTTCTCCAGTTGATGCATATTTAGTTTTGATTTCAGTGGAGTGCCACAGATCTATACCAGCGGAGGTTCTGGCCAAGAAACTTTAACTTGTACTGACATGGGAAGCAGAGAATGTTTCATGTATTTTTGGATCATTTCAGTTTTATTAGTTCTGAACGCTAGAGCTGGTTAGAAACTTTAATTTTAAAAAATGGACATTGATTGACAAACTTTACATGCCCACCTCTGAACTTTTTTTTTTTTTTTCTGAGCAGATCTGTAGGAGGGGGACCAACAAAAAAAAAAAAAAAGTCCAACTAAAAAGCTTGCTACTTTCTTCAAGGCTGGGGTGTTTTTTTTTTCTGGGGGGAGTGAATTCAGGGTTTGGTTTGTGTTTTTTTTTTTTTTTAAACCAGCTCTATGGAAGAATTACTATAGTTTAATTAATCCACTTGGGACACCAAGGAGAGATGAAGGTCCAAATTTCTGCTGGCATAAAAGATGTAGTACTGTTTAAGTTAATGGACCCATGCTAGTCAACACCAGCAAAGAATTTTGCCAGTTACACTTATGTTGGCAATTTAGGACACTAAAGCTAATGTACAAATGAGTGTGCCCTGTAATAACACACTGACCCAGCTGGGGAAGTGGGTTAATAAGAAAAGTCAGTATTAAATGTCCTCTCTGGCCTAGTTCTAGTAGTCTGGGATAAGTGTCAAGCATATTGGAATTTTAAAATAAATTAATACATTAACTTCTCAGATTTAAATACCAGCAAATACAAGATTGTCGTCTTTTAAACAAGGCGGAACAGAAACCCTAATTTGTATAGTGTTTTCAAGACAACCTGAATCGGGGGCCTGATCAAACTCCGATTGAATCAATGGCAAAACAGCCTGTTGTATTCCACAGGAGTTGGATCAGACTTTCTGCGAGCAGATCTCTCACAGTGTAAGTAATACTGCTCATCTGTGCATCAAGTGTCATTACTTGTAGCTGCTCCCGGAAAGTCATCAAAAGGCCATTGCAGTCACTGTGTAACGCAACTAAACTGTAATGTTAATGCTTCAATTTCATTCCTGTTGTATAGTGCATATTGTTTTAATATTTTCAAATAGAGGAGTATTGTTTTCAACAGCTGTTTGTTACTTGATGCAGAGCAAGTTGGGGGAGGGCAGAGGGGTGTTAATGAAACTTTGCATGTGTGTGTAGAGGTTGATATGGGTTACAGGATGCATTAGGTTTGAATTCTGTTACCCTGACGTACGATATTCTTCTGTCTATACAGGCTCTTTGGCGGGACACTTTTTTTTTTTTCTCTTGTACTTTTGTGAGGTCAACTGAACGCCTACAAATGAAACACTTTGGTAACTTAAGTTAAGCGAAGAGTATACGATGTTGGCGCACACATTGGCTGAACTGGGTTTGTGGGTTCTTATATAGTTGGGATAGTCTGAGTCTGATTATTAGAGCTGGTCAAAAAAAAAAAATTTGTCAGACACTGAAGAAAAATGGTATTTTTTTTCTTTAAAATGTTTTAAAATATTCCTTCCACTCCCTCCTCCACCTTTTTCCTGTTTCTATTTTGCTACCAGGAAAGGGGGCTAAAAAAGGGGAGGGAAGCAAATTATTTAAATTTGCAATTTTGAAAAATTAACATTTTTGTTAAAATTTCCCATTTTTAAGAAAAAAAAACAGCTGGCCTTTTTACCTGCTCTAATAATTACATCATGCCACTTTGCCTAGTGGAGATCTAATTGGTGGTCATTCCATTTTCTAAATCAGAGAGGGAGAGAAATCTGATCAAAAACTTAGCAGGGGCAAATGCAAGTCTGTGGAAGGTTAAGGGCCCTTAACACAGATTTGTTTACCTACAGAACAAGGCAAATTATTGATAGCTTGTGTATGTTAATAGCAACCTGTTTGAGGAGGTTTTTTGGTGCTGAATGACAGATTTTAGGAAAGGTATGAGTGACTTGAATCTCCCCTTTGGGGACTGATCCTGCATTCCTAGGGCAGTCAAAACTCCCACTGCCATGAGGTTTGGCTGTCCAAGGAATGCATTGATTAGGTCCTTAAGCTACAGGGGAGCAGTGCTTCAAGCTGCCTGCATTATCCAGTTGTCTCAGCCAGGATATGGAGCACCTGTTTCCAGGGCTGAGAAGGTATAGTATGGAGACTGAATATTCAAGTCTATAAGTGAGTGGGTTTTTGTGTGATGGGTCTTACGTCGCTGGAGGTATCTGGTATGCTTTTCTCTCCACTGTTCCTACCACTGTCTTAGCGCAACATGTGATAGCAACAACAGGAACACTAATGTAGACTGGATGCTGGAGTTTGAACCCTCATGCTGCCCTGCCCTGCCCTGAGCAGGTTTAAATGACACAGTGCTTGAAACAGAAGCTGAGCCCAGTACCTTACCTATGTTAGAGCCCCACTGCTGCTATCATTGATGGATGTGAGCCAGCATTAGCAACAATGAGAGGTGGCTTTAGAGCAGAAAAAAGCCTATTGTAGGTAAGGGCTTAATGGCCCTATTTACATTGACCAAGGAAAGAGTGTTAGCAGGACAGCTGGGTTTTTGTTTTTTGTTTTTTTTAAAGTGTTGGAGATCCAAAATTTTGCCAACATTTCTACTGAACTTCTACAAACATCAGTATTTTACCAATTTCAAAAAATGTGACCAGCTCTAGTTAGTGGCTCTGTAGTGAGCTGTGCTTTGGGTTAATACAGAGGTGTTTGCCTAATTTCTTTGGCCAGCATGAAGAGGGCCTCTGTAACAAATTATGTGGGCAAATTTTAATTTAGCTTAATAGTTTTGATGATCATTGTGATTTTGGATGTTTAGCACTTGCTGTTGCAGAGGGGAAGAACTGCCAGAATAGCAGGAGACACTCCATACTCTCTCCCCAATAGACTTGGGTAGCACATGCTCTCATGCAAGAGAGAATCGGAGTTGTGCATTAGCTCCCTTTTGCTTACAGCTGATGCCAGTCCTCCAATAGCAAGAATTCTAGCTTTACGTTTCTTGGGTATAAATCCTTCTTTGCAAGGTATCTGAACCTAAAAGCATGTACACGTCAGTTAAAGTCCAAATCTATTTAGGGTGCAATTCTGCATTCCTGTCTTGATCAAAACTTCCCAGTATGATCCATGATGTGAATTTTGCATGGGCAAGCTTTTAAGAGAGCTGAGGGGAAACAAACATTAAGCAGTCATCCTGGTTATCAGAGGCTCCTACCAATAGACCGGCTTTTATTGCATGATTTTGAGATGGATATAGATATAATACACATACAGAGAGAGCTATATAGTGTAGAGCATTGTAGAGGATAATATTAAAGTGACTTTTGGCAGGCACCAGAAAGATAAGGTGCAGCACTTATCCATTCAATGGACTTTGGATCATGCCCATAGCTCAGAGTAAATAAACTGCATAGAGGAAGAGTTATTCTTCCAAATGCCCATTCACACTTGCTGGGTACTATCACTTAGCTTACAAAAAAACTAGCCAGGTTGCCCTTTAAGAGTTTACCTTGGCTAGAATTTAAAGGCGTGGTGGTGGTGGAAGGGGCCAGCTAACTGACCTGTTCTAAAAGTCCAGACAAGGCCATGTATAATCTTAAATTGTGCTGAGTTGTTCAACATTGCTGATATTAAGGGAATTCACTGCCGTCTCTACGCTAGACTTTTAGAACGGATTAGTTGCCACCATCAGACAATGCATCCTAGAACCGATAGACCTTTAATGGGTCTTTCACAACTCATGTGCCATTAATCTGTACTTTGAGTCAATAAAATCCATTGCACTGTATAATTTACTTGGAGTTGCTCCAATAAGCAGGAGAGTAACTTTTTTTTTAAACTGAATCTCACCAGAGCACATCCTCTACCTACACTCATGTTCTTGCTCATCTCTTAATCTTTTCACTGCTGCACAGAAGAGCATGTGCCTGTCTAGGTGCTTAGACCATGCCCACCGCCATGATATCAGAGCGCTTTAGTGCACCCATTTTAAACAAATAGAGGAGAATACACCTGAAATGCTTCACATCAGGGAATTTTTAGATATTAAAACCCTTGACTTTAATCATGTTCAATAACCAGGCTAATTCTATCCACAGCTTTAATATGGGTACTGAAGACCATTAAGATCCACTCTGTACTACATGGAGCATGTTGTAGCCAGTTGCCTTCATAGTTGAATCTGCAGTGTAGATCAGCCCTAAACCAGTCCAGAGTGAGGCTGCACTAAGACATTCCTCTGGGTTTTATCTCCTACTCTGCACAGCAACCAAGTTAAATGCAGTGATTAAAACTATATTTGCAAAACATAGCCTTATCATGTAGCTTAGCCTAGCACTCTGTACCTCATAGACAGATGCAGATAATCATACAGATGCAGATCATGTAGTTGCTGTAGTTAAGGGCACTATTCAGCCAGGTCTGTGCTACAGTAAATTCCACTGTAAATGTTACATTGCATTCCTTAAATTGTGGGGTTTGGGTTTTTGGAGAGGCCAATAAACTAAAAGTCTTGCAGATTTTTAACTGTAAAAGTAATCTTTTTTTAATTTTTTTGTCTAAAACTTGAAGCATAGTGGAAAATATGTATTAATAAAAGTGGATGTCTGATATATTTCCTGCACCTACTTTGAACTTGCATACAAGTTTATTTTTTAACTGGATGTTAGTGTCACAGCTGTAACAATAGAGTTGTCTACTTTCATGGCACCATTCTTAGTGGAGTGAATTCACCGTGGCCTGTAGAGGTGGCATAAAGCCCTCTGGACAACTTATGCTGCGTGTCAGACCTATGAAGAATGGTGTGGGAAGGGGTACTCTATGCACCACAGAGGAGATCTCTTTGGGGTAGGCTGGCACTTAAATGGATCCAGTGTCCAGCAACCACCCTGTAGAGTGTGTAGAGAGACTGCAGCTATTCCACCCTACAGACTGGAACAGAGACCATGCATGACTGTACTGTAACCCTGGTCTTCCCAACATGTACCCCCATCTTGGCTCCTACCCTGCCCAAAGCCCATTTCTCCAGGCTTGGTGCAGGGAGAATTTCACTCCCTATGAATACTTTAGTATGCTACAGAACAGTAAATGTTGCACTTACAGTATGTTTAAATACTGGTATATTTTGAGAATTACTGTAAATTCTATCATGGGAGCCATTTGGTTTGCTTTGTTGCACAGACTGTACTTATGTTTATTGCATGGTTATTTTTAGTCCTTGCGCCTTTACTCACCTGCCATGAGGCTACAGATTTTTTTTCCATAATTTATCTGCTATTTTGGGCACAACTTTTTTCATTTGTTCATATCTGCATTTCATGTACTGTAAAGGTGTATATATAAAATATACCAGATTTGTATTTCATGTGCCTCAATGGGATGTAAAAAAAAACCTCATTTTGTACAGGTTTTTCTTAGACGCACTTCGTCATGTCCTAACCTACTTAGCAAATTAAATTTAAAAATAATTGGCAGTTCTGTTTTATTTTAGAAGCATTACATTAGATGCCTGGTATCTTCTGTAAAGTGGTGTCTCACTCACACATACACACACACAAAAGCGCTAATCTATTGTGCTAGTGTCATTTATTATAAGGCCAGTTGTATCTTGTCCATGTCAGTGAATTCAAAATAACTAAACCTCTACATTTAGTTAGGTCTTGATTTGACAATTATGGTTTTTATTCACTGTAGAGGCGAGGGTTTCCTTTTACTTCAAGTGACAAGGAGACAAAAATCTTTCAGATAAGCAGCTCATTTCAGGTCAATTTCAGTTTGAGAAGATTTTTGGCGACTCATTGTGCCAACTGAACCCAAAAGCAAAATCGGAGGGCCGACCGCTTCCCACACTGTATCAAAGTTAAAAGTCTTTGTAACTCATCCTGGGATTCTTGGCTCTACACTCATGCTGAGTGGGAATTTCTCTAAAGAAAGGGCTTCAGGCTGCCAGGGGTTAGTTTGAAAATAAATGTGATGATACAACATGAGGATGGAATGAGTAACTTGCTGTCTGAAGGGAAGATCTACACATACTCTTTGCACCAATTTAACTGGAAGTTTATATAGTTAGATCAGAGCAGTTCCCTGCTGTGGACAGTTATGCTGGTATAAAAAACCAAAAGGTGCTTAAGCTGCGTTAGTGTATGGAAATAAGCTATACTGCTAGACCAATATCACTGCAGCTGCACAATGGGATTGCATGCTTGATTTCTACATCAATATAGATAAAATGGTACAAAAATTGTACAGAAGTGTCCTAATGGGCAGTGCAGGGTAATCCCCTTTACAGCCTCCTGAGAGGAATATCTCCCCCCTGAGCTTTCACGTTGCCCATAAAGCTGCCATGTCCCGTCTGTGGGTTTGGCCAATAGTAAGACTCCCAGTGACTTCAGTGGAGGGCTTAATCCAAAACATGAAGTAGTCAAGGAAAAGACTCCTGTTGGCTTTGGATCAGGTCCTAAATACACTAGAGCAGGGGCTCTCAAACTTCATTGCACCGCAACCCCCTTCTGACAATCAGGGCAGAAGCCCTGGGGCTTTGGCCCCCACATGGTGGAGCTCGGGCTCCAGCAAGTCTAACACCAGCCCTGACAATCCCATAAAAGTGGGCTTGTGACTCACTTAAGGGGTCCTAGAGCATGACAGTAATACCAAGTCAAAGCACTTTACGGATGGGGAAAACTAAGGTGCAGGCCTCATGAGCATCTTTGGGCTGTTAAAGCAGACCCAGGAGCAGAAGCAAAGCCTCCAGCCTCTCAATATAGTTCCTGCTCATTCAACCACAGAATCAGAAACCAGAGTAGGAAATGTCCTAGGAGGTAGAGAGGATCCAATCTCTGGCCAGCCAGGGACCTGGCTTGAAAATTGCTTAGTGCCCTCAGATAAGGTTACCAGATTTGAACATTCAAAAAAAGAGGACATTCCGGGGGGGGAGAAGGGGGAATTTGCTTGTGCCATCCCTGGCCCCACCCCTTCCCTGCCCTCATTCCAACCCCTTCCACAAATCCCTGCCCCAGCCCCGCCTCCTCCCTTGAGCGTGCCACGTTCACCCTCCTCCTCCCTCCCTCCCCGCCACACGAAACAGCTGTTTCGTGGTGCAAGCACTGGGAGCTAGGGGGGAAAAGCAGGCACTTTCTCAAGTGATCAACATTCACTCTCTTTCTTGAATGATCAACTCTTCTTTAGGGAAAAATGATAATAGCAAAATCCTGGATGTTTTTAGATATTTAAAAATTCCTCCCAGACAGCAATTTAAGAACCAAAAAGCCAGACGTGTCTAGGAAAATATGGACATATGATAACCCTACCTCAGAATCACACCAAATGAAATTGATGGGAGCTGAAGACCATTTGAGGGTGCTCATCTCCTTAAACGATCAGGCCCCTGAACCGTGCCTTACATCGTATTTTCTAGTGCTTTGTCCATACCCGGTACATAGCATCAGCTCTTAGAGACAATGTGAAAACATATCATGGGATGTTGCAAAAAACACCACACCCCAGAAGCTATGGTTTGAGAGTACCTCATTCCAATTCCCACAGAGCAGAAGTAAATTGAAATGAATCTGTTGCCCACTTCACAGACCAGGGGATTGTAAAACTGCTTTGAGGGATGATTTTTGAATTTCAAAGATTGCTTGGTATGAACCATAACAAAACCCATCACCTGATTACTGAAACAGACCTGAAATGGGTAGCCTACTAAAACAGCATGATTATTTTTAATTTCATCCTGTTAATTACAACACAAGTGGTATAAATATTGTTGCAGTGTGTCACCAGATCACTTTCTCTGTATTTTCTTGTGATATATTTTATGGAAAAAGCTATTCTCACTAATGCTGATCATTACAGGTAGCTGTAATGTTGTACAAACAGATGTGTAAATAAATTACTTGCTTTTCCTGCATCACTAAAAGGCAATGTCTTTACTAGGGGTGACTAACCTACCACAAGTCCCACTTATACACTGCATATTTCAGATCACTCTAAACCTTTAACACTGTGCTTTGAGTTCAGAGAGAGAGGGCAAAATTGGAAGAGCCCTCAGTTACATCCATGCCAACCCCATTAACTTCAGTATTGTTGGATGGCTGGCGCGGGGGGATAGATTTACCTGACCCTCTTATACTGAGATTCCAGAAGTTTGTAGGATACATAATGTTAATACTTTATGGGAGTGATTTTTTAATTCCTCCAAGCACTCATCTTTTAAGTCCAGGGAGCTCCAGCTGTGGAAGAGTTTGAAGGATCAGGACACAGCTCCTGCATTTGGATCCAGTATAGATCATTTGCTGAGCCATGTGGTTAATTGCTGCATGGTTTGATTCCTTAATTTGGGGGAGGGGGCTGCACAATTTATAAGTAGCAAATTATAGTCAATCTAGGAATTATGGGTATTACAGTAGCTTAAAGCCTCAAATTGGGCCATGTACATATATTAGATAGTTGCACATGCATCTCTGTGATAATGTTATTCAACTCCAGTATTGACCAACTGAAGATCATTTACCTGTGCCAATAGTTTACTACGTGTATGGGCTATATCAGCTAAGGCATATTTACCTCCATCTACATTACCTTGCAACAAATGCAAGTCTTTATTGCAGTCAGCCCTACCGGCCACATTTCTACTCTTAAATGTGACTGGTGAAGGAACATTCAGCTTGCATCCACACAGCAGCTGGTTTCCCATCACAGCACTGTTTGCACGAATGCATTCTTGGGAAACGTAAGCATCTCTGTCCAGCAGAGACACCAGGGAATGGAGTTCCTCAGAGACATGCAGCCAGAGCAGCCACAGCCACAAATAAGGCAATACCCATTGGGGAGTCAGATTCCCCATTACAAGAAGACTAGCTGCTGAACTAGCTCTGTGCCTGTTTAGGTTTATAGCTGGTTACCCATACTGAGTAAGAACCATGTGGTGTCTAGACACAAATCATGCACAGAGCCAACCATGCCAGTAATTAGTTACAAACTCAGTTAAAGCTCAGTGTGTGGTCACGGCCCAGTGTTAAGACCATGTTACCACCCCAGTTTTACCACAAATCTGGAGAGGAATTTTCCTTATCCAGTTATTAGCACAAACAGAGCCTGATGCACCAGATGCAACAACAACAACAAAAAAGCCTCTTCCAGAGTATCTCAGGAACACCCCTTCAAACTCCCTGTGTTACTGATGCTGATTTGAATCCAGTCATTTCTACTGCCCTGAAATACGTGAGTCCAGTTATTCACCATACACTGTTCCTTGGCTTATCTCTGGAGTTCATCTATGCTTCCAGAGAGCAGAAGAGACTCCTCTGTAGTCAGTAGAAGAATGAGACTGTCAGATACAAATGAAGATATTTGTTGCTGTGTAAAGGTCACTTAGTACTTTACAGAGATGGAGCCTGCCAAGACATTGCAAGACAAATTCTCAATTCTTGCAAAACTCTTGGCAGGAAAAAAACTCTATGGTAGAACTTCAGTGCAGTTTCTCAGGTTTGCAGAGACTGTATTACAATGCCCAGAAGGAGCCAACAAATAGTCATTGTCACACTATCCTCAGACTCATACATACAGCAAAGGAGAGATGAATCAGCAATCCAATAAAGAGAGTTTTAGTTTAAGATCCTAGAGGAAGCATGAAATTCAACTCACAATATTCTAGTAGCTTAATAAGAAATAAACATGCCATTATAAATCCCCTAATTAAGAAAAGCCTTCCTCCCAATAAGTTAAGTCTACCAGCTCTGAGAACTAGAGGAAGCTCCTAAAGCTACAGTAAATTCTGGAGTTGGCATCACATTGGATCTAGGCCTGAATGAGCTTCTCAGCTCCGCTCCAAAACTGAAATGAGCACTTCAAAGCTAGAGCAGACTTCCCCCACACTGGAATGTGGCTTGCAGGAGGTTTAATAGGCCCTTAGCCCCACCCTAATAGACTGGACACATCAGCCCCTCCATCTGATCCAAACTGGAGTCTTGCAGCTAGCTGCAAACACTGGAGTCTCTTCCAGCACCAAGAATACTCCATCAACACATTATTCTAAAGGTAAAAATACCTAAAATGCTAATCTGTCAGGGGATGGGTGATTCAGAATAGGAAAAGAGAAACCAACCTTGCAGATGGGTTCTGTCAGTCTCTGTCTGGGACTAATTAAAGAATTCTAATTTAGATAGTAGATATTGCCTGTTTAGCCCTTCCATGAGCCAAACCCAGAGGCCTGCATCCATACTGTAACAGATTCCAAAACAGAGATACTTGTAATTCACGTTATATGAGATGAGGCTGTGTGACTATAAGCATTTATGGGGCAACAACAGCATGGGTGACCAGTACCCAGGGAAACATGGCACCTGTGGAGAAGCCAAAAGTGATGAAAAGCAGTAGCAAGACTTTCAATTCATTCTTTATATAACCCTCTGTGACAGTCTGGAAAAGTACTCTAGAAATGTTACAACAATGCCTGCCATTAGCGCATTTGTCATTCTAACTCACTGTCATGCATCTTACATTGCCGGCAGGGTAACATGATCAGGGCAAACCAACAGTCTTAGCTTCTTATATTTATCCCACTGCAAATGTAAGATGAACTCCTGTGACCATTTTACTCTCTAAAATAGTTGGAGAATAGCCAGGCTGCTGCAACACCCCCACCTTCTCCAGTAATCTTTTGCAGCTCAAAGTTTTGCTTCAGATATGGGTATCACATCTTCAAAAGCTCCCACTGGGCCTGATTTGCTATTGCCCTGCACCTTCTGTCACTTGCACCTGTGCCAAGTGGGTGTTGAATGTTACCAATCTGATTTGGTAACATTTTACACCTGCTTTATTCTAGTGTAAACAACCATGTGCAGGGGAGAGGAGAATCAGGCCTCTTATGTATCGGTTAAGCTTTTAATTCACCTTTCAAGTGTCAGATTGTCTGGCTAGAGTCTTAGCCTCCAAAGGGGTGCAAGTGGAGGGGGGGAGGGACTCTTATAATTATCAGATGATCACATAAAATCAAGAGATTTTTTTTAAGTTGCTCAAAGGGTTATTTTCTGAAGATCTGTGTTGCTACCTAGAATGCAGGCAGATTCTTAATACAATGTGCACCCTTTTATAATACAGCTCCTTCCAATGCTTGATGGCGTTTCTCCTTACAAGTACATTCATGCTTGGAACTAGAGCAAAAATGGCTTATGAATAATCCATAGAGCTCTCTTGCTACCTATTATCTTCCGAGGCTTCCCCCGTTTCCAAGTCTCCCTGTACTATGAAATTTTGGATATACAGCTTCATAATAGTAGGCTCAAAAAAAACACCCCACTCCCCCAGCTGTGTATGCTAAACTCAATTCACAAAAGAGATGGGCGGTGATTTTGTTCCCAAAACACAACAGCAGGTCAGGCTAACAAGCTTTAGTGACCCACTTCCCAGCTTAATTACTCGCCTGTATAAAAACATCACTTGCTGGGAAAATCAAACAGCTATTACATCTGATGGAAACTATGCGTGAGTTCAGTGTGCTACTACATCTGCAATCTTTGAATAAGAAATACTACTACTTCTTCACTATGCTGTGCATAGGATCTTTAATTAATCCAAAACCCTCAGCTCCC
Organism: Dermochelys coriacea; assembly: GCF_009764565.3. NCBI lineage: Eukaryota > Metazoa > Chordata > Testudines > Dermochelyidae > Dermochelys > Dermochelys coriacea. The sequence continues at coordinate 9,969,240 of NC_050081.1, read as the reverse complement.
TTTACAAACAGGAATTAAATCTTACAACAAACACTCCTGTGAGCTGGGCATTATCTAACTCAGTGTTTCTCAAATGCAGCCACCAGGGGCTTTGCTTGCGACCACAGCCTGGGCGGTGACTGGGAGGAGGGGAAGTAGCACCACCAGCAAGGGTTGGGCCCTGCCCCACTCTGGAGAGACAAATGCTTGAGGATCAGGCAGCTACTGATATCACTTTTCACAGCAGACTTAGTAGCTAGCTGGGAGGCTCTGAAAAGTGATATTAACATACAAGTATCACTTTTCACAGCAGCAGGCTTACTAGCTAGCACATTTAAAAAAAAACAACAAGCAGAAAAGCAAAAGAAACAACAACAAAAAAGACAAGAATGTGCAAAGCATCTTATTTGTGGCTTTATTCTGTTTAGGTCCAGTAAAGAATAGAGACAATTGTACATTATTTTTATTATTGAGTCTGCAAAAAACAAACAAACAAAAAAACCCCTATATAAATAAATTACAATGACTTGGACATGTGTGTGTCAATATTTATTTGTTTTTTTTTCTAAAGTTAATTAAGTATTTTAGGAAAAATTGTCAGAGTGGCCACCAAAAAATTTCTTGTGAGAACCCCTGATCTTGCTCCATTTCATAGAGGGAGAAACCGAGGCAAGATAGAGGTTAAGGGCCTTTCAGTAGCAGAGCTGGGAAAAGAACTTGTGAGTCTGACCTGGATGGCAGCAACTAGATCTTTTTTAAAAGGAGATACACCACACATGGAACCAGTAGGTGAGCACACTGGTCAGTTCTTGCAGTTTGGCGGAAAGGGCTCTAATCTATCTGTATTATCTTGGCATTCCTATTGCACTCATTCCTGTGATGTCTAAGTGTCATAGGAGCTAATGTTTTCTGCTGCTTTGATCTGCTGTCTTCTGTGCTTGCTGGCCCATCTAATAACATCTCCCCTTAAATGTTATTTGCCCTAATAAATACAGCAGGTACCTGTCCAGCCAGCAAAAATCAGAGTAGACTTGTGTTTGGAACCAGCTGGCCCTAGAATCAGCAGAGGCAGAAAGAAGGTTTAGAGCATGAGTTTTGAGTATTTCAGGATTAAGCCCATTATGTATTATTCTATAACCTGTCTCGTTAACATTTGTAAAAAAGCATAGGGATGATAAAGTCTATTATATCATGAGCAGGCTTATGGACATCATGCATTACAATTTTGCCATAATGCTGTGACTATGACACTTACTTTGTAACCATAATGACCCAGGGATACAGCATTTTTGTGAAGCTGAGGACAGATTTTTGGCGCAGGGAAAAATGGCACAATGGCCAGATTACAAAATAGATGCAGACATCCTAAGAATGCTACTGAGTGGTTAATTAGGCTGCTGTACACATTATTCAATAGCTGCTGAACATCTGTATTTATGTACAACTCTAACCCTGTTGTATTTTGCATATGTAGGTTATGCCAATAAATTGCCCAATGTGCGTCATGAAATATTTTGATCCCTTTAGAATGGTTTGACCGTTCTAAATGTGGTTTGATTTAAAAAACAACATTAAAGGTCAAACATTAGACATTAAAGGTCACTACACTGGAATGTTGTCAGTAGCAAAACACCCCCCTCCATTGCACCTCAACAAATTATTTAGTGTCAGTGAAACACCCTAGGACCAAATTCTAGCCAAACGACACTTTTGCAGATAAGATCTGTCATCACATTACAAACCAAGCATGAGCCCTAGTTCATTGTAATAGAGAAACAATATTCAGTCTCAGAGCCAACGGGTCAGTTTTCTTTCATTATTCACAAAAAGTTTTTTAAATGTGCGCATTAAATATTTACCCTTAAAATTCATGCCCGTACTCCCACACCTCCTGAAATAGGAAGCTGTCACGAAGGCAGGCAATTAAGCTCCAAAAGCACTGGTGGGAAAGTTAGACAAAATAGATCAAACCTTCATGTGCAGTTAAATACTATTCCAGCAGATGGCGCTATAGGTCCGCATAGTCAATGTTTAAAACCCCTTAGCGGGAAAAGTTTCAGAGTAGCAGCCGTGTTAGTCTGTATTCGCAAAAAGAAAAGGAGTACTTGTGGCACCTTAGAGACTAACACATTTATCTGAGCATAAGCTTTCGTGAGCTACAGCTCACTTCATCGGATGCATTCCGATGAAGTGAGCTGTAGCTCACGAAAGCTTATGCTCTAATAAATTTGTTAGTCTCTAAGGTGCCACAAGTACTCCTTTTCTTTTAGCGGGAAAAGAAGTGGTGGATGAAAAACAAAGGAGGGGAACGAGGGGCAGAGAATTTGAAATCTGGTTTGGGGATGTAGCAATCACCTTGTTAAAACACTGCTGCCTCCTGCAAAAGCTTGTGCCAGATGTGTCAGAGAAAGGAGAAAAATGATGCAGCCAAAGAACGGTGCAGTCTGGTCCATATAGTCGCTATCTATATGTCTATACAGTAATTGTAGCCTATATAACCCAACTACAGTCATGCAGGGGAACAGGGACTGTGTCACTCTCACACCCTAGGACAGAGCAGGTTTGGACCTTTCTTGGCATGAAAGCTACTTAGTACAAGCACATGGTGTCATGGTGCAGTATACTGAAGGGGTTTATTTGTGTTGATGTATTAACTGAAGATTCAGGGGGTGAGAGATATTGGGTGGGGGATCAGCCCTCAGTCTCCTAGGTATCGTAGTGTTATTCCCAGGCAACACAGCCAGCTCTGGGAAATAGGAGCATTCCCCGTTTTCTGCCAGGTAATATATATGCAGGTGATCCCCATGGCTGTAGCTAGGCCCAGAGCTGCTGCTTGTGCAGGATTCATCCTAGTCAGTCCTCTGTTGGCAAACACCTTGAGGCTGATCTTCCACTTGCAACTTGCAGAGAGTCCTCTAATATTTTCATCCCAGGGTGCACTTCTGCCATCACCTGCTCGTTGGTTGAGTGGGTGACGCCGCTTGTTGAACAGATGCAGACCTCCTTGGTGCATGCATCCGATGAATTGGGCTGTAGCTCACGAAAGCTTACGCTCAAATAAATTTGTTAGTCTCTAAGGTGCCACAAGTACTCCTGTTCTTTTTTGCCAACCTCCGTGGGTATAAAGAAAAGGAGTACTTGTGGCACCTTAGAGACTAACAAATTTATTAGAGCATAAGCTTTCGTGAGCTACAGCTCACTTCATCGGATGCAAACTCCTTGGGTATGTGACACAAAGTATTGCGTGAAGGGAGATTAATCATACACAGAAAATGCTACTGAATAAAAGTTGCACTGATTGCAATAGGCAAATCTGGTGGAGCCTATATAAGCTTTCTGAAAAAGTTCTCAGCATGTGTACTAGTGCTAAACTCTGTATTTCTGTCCTATTGTGAACTGTGTTATCCCTTACAGGTTTGATGATAATTGGTGGATAGTATATTAGTTACTCCTTACATAGCCACCAGTAGCTAAATAATCAATAACGCCTAATGCAAGTGCAGTTGTTTGCTTGGGAGGTGATTTCCGATGTTTTTTTTTTAATTTGAAAAGCGAAGTTTTGTACTTAGCAAAACAACTGTTCACTTTCCAAGCAGCTATTCGTTGGGCTGAAGTTCTCAAACAAAGTCTCGGTCTTTACTTAATTACCCAAATGGGGGAAGGGGTGTCTATATAACAGAATATGTGTACTTTTTATAGGATGCCTTAAATAAGACTGAACAGATGCATGGATACAAACTTACATATTATTGAAAGCTGGATAGATTAAATTATATCATATACATATTCCCCTTAAATTATACTATTTGCAGGAGGAAGACGTCAGCCACTAAAAGTCAAGTAATAAGGTCTATCAATTTAAAAACTGCAAGCCAAAAAACAGTTATTTCAGTGCAAAGCTACATTATGTGTCAAAACTACACAGTCCAAATTCTCCCCTAAAAACAAGATCTAGAATGAAATCGCAACTGATTTGCTTCCTGAGGTCTGACCCAACATTAGCCACAAGACTAGAGATTTAGTGCATGTAACCCTGAAGGAGAAAAAAACCTACAGTGGTCGTTATTATTATTGTTATTTTATTTTATTATATAATGTATAATAATAGGATCAAACTACGAACATGAACTTTCAGGCTGTCAGGAAATACGTTTTGAGCTGGCATAGAGCTATGTTAGACTGCAGGATGTTCTCCCAAAGGACGTGAGGGAAACCCACTTTCTTGCGACATTTCAAGTTTAGACTAGACACTGCGCTCATAGTCCAAAGCGTGCGGCAGGGAACACTTTGCTGTATGTGCATTTAACACTCGTGAAAGGTCGCAGATTGGTAGCTGGGGAAACAGCCCGGCTTTTTAGCCCTCTTTGTGGTGTGGTTACTGCTGCTACGCCAACGTGTGCATCGCTATAGAGACAAAGTGAACGCTGCAGTAAGAAGTGCTCGGTGGCTTAGGGGATTGGCGGTGGCTTAGGATGCGTTGTACCTCTAGGTCGCTGGTTCAAATCTGGCCGACGTGAGGCATCGTTGCTCCGGTGCTCGGGTTTAAATGCAACCCGCGCAAAATGCGGCGATGGCTGGGTAAAGACCTGCGCTCCACTCCGCCTAAACGGGGAGAGAGATAGATGGGATATTCCGCAGCCACGACGGGGCTCTCTGTCTTCCCCTCCCGCCTTTTGCCCAGATGATGGGGCGGGGGGTTGGGTTCTCTGGCTCTACGGCCCGTTGCATGTCGGAAAGCTCGTTCTAGCATGAGGCCTATGGTGCATGGAGTCGTGGAAGTTTGTCTCTGGCTTGGCAACTGCTTATTTGGGAAGAGGGAGACGTGAACGTCTTACCTCTTGGTGAGGAAAGGTGCATCCATAACATGCCACCTTGAAATCCCCCCCCGCCCCCCGCATGGGGGTGATGGATGCATGGGAAGCTTGGTTTGCATGGCTGCAACCACTTCTCTTGGAAGGAGGGGGGGGCTACTTGCAGGGACGTGGAAACGGGGCCACTTTGCTGCAGGCGCTGCTCTTTTCTCCTTGGCGAGGGTTGCAAACGGGAGATAGGGAAAGGTGGGTTCGCCCTCTACACACATGCTCACAGGGAAGGATTTCATTTCCCTTGAAAGTCTGTTCACGGTCGCTTTGCAACGTTTTTCAGAGTCTGGGAGAGGCAAATTGAAGCACAGCAGGGAGAGTTGGTTTGCTGAATTCCAAGGTGCATTGAGGCCTGGACTGCTCCTCGCAGCTTTGTAGCTACTAGTGATGTTGGGGGTCCATTGGAAGGATTTTGAGGTGCATGGGATGCAGTCGCGGGAGGACCCGCGCAGTTTGCACGCGGGAGACCTGAACGTTCGTCTGTGGCTGCTTTCCAGCTGCTGGCTTTTGCTATAGTTATATTGGGGGGAAGGTGTAGGGGAGACGGGGCGGGGGACGCGGTGTAATGCGACCCTCCCTCACACACTGCACACATGAGTCCTGGAATATCTTCCTTGCCTGCCCTGGAGCTGCTGGCGCTTAGGGGAACTGCATGGAAAGAGCGGAGGGGTGCAGCATTGCATTACAACCCACCCCGCCCCTCCCCTCCCCTCCGGCAGGCTGTTTTACATGCATCAGGCCGGAAAGTTTATCCGTGGCTGCTTTGGAGCTGCGGGGGGTTGGCAGCTGGCGGGAGGGGGAGGGTGCGCTGTGCCCCGCGCGGGCAGCGGCGGTTAGACCGTTGGGCCAAGGGGATGGAACGCAGCCAGGGCACATAGAGCGTTGGGCCACGCGGATGGAACGCGGCCCGGGCAAACAGAACGTGGGCCCGGGCGGGTGGAACGCAGGCCCGGGATCGTTGGCGGCTGCCTTCCACTGGCTGCTTTCGCCTGCTGCTAGCCCGTCAGGCGCGGTGGCCAAGTGGTAAGGCGTCGGTCTCGTAAACCGAAGATCGCGGGTTCGAACCCCGTCCGTGCCTGAAAGGAAAACGTAATGCCCGGACTGCTTGGGAGGAAGGGGAGCCTGGCTCCGCCTCGTGCAGCCTCTTTTTATTTTTCAGCCTCTGCTCCGTTTATTGAGAGACACAAAGGGGGGCCCGGGCTGCGGCGCCGAGGGGACCGTGTAACCTCCCCCTGCTCCTCCCCGGGGAGGTGCTACTGCATGCAGCGGGCTCTTCTGGCGCCGCCGCACAACGGAGCGTGCACCGGTCCGCACGCGGGCCCTCCAGCCTGCGGGCCCTGGCCTCGGCTACCGAGACTGTACCGGGAGGACTGCAGGCGGGCAGCGTCTTTTCCGGCATTGCATTGCATTGCATTGCATTACAAAGGGGGGGGGGGAGAATTGCAGCGGAAGAGCCCGTTTTCCAGCGTTGCAAAGGGGGAGGGATTCGGGGGGGAGGGACGACCGTTTTCATGCATTGCTCGCGTGTGGTGTGCTTGAGAGAGTCCGCGAGAAAGAAAAGGGGACTGGCCGCTGGGGAGCCGGTTTTCCTGCATTGCACAGGTCTGTGTGTGACGGGGGTGGAAGGACAGTTGTCTTTGCACTGGGAAAGCAGCTGGGCTCCTTGATTTGTCATGCATTGTGCCGGGTTACAGCTGGGCAGACCCAGTTCCATTGCATTGGGAAATTGCAGACGGCCAGTTTTCTGCTTTGCTTTGGGGGTAGGGTTGCCAGTTTTGGTGGGATGTATTCCTGGAGGTTTCAGCGGATGACGTACTCTTTTAATTAAAAATTAATAATTAATTTCTGGAGAGTCCAGGACAATCCTGGAGGGTTGGCAACCCTAGTTTGGGGGAAGCGGGTTGGTGTTGAAACTGGAGAACCTATTGGCCTGGTCTCGGTCAGGATATTGATTAAGCCCTTAGAACACTTGTCTACTAAACAAATAATAGCTGTATGTATTTAAAACAGCTTCCTGTGCCCAGCCCAGTCTTGTTAGTTCATAATCTTTCTAATTGACCAAAAACATAGTTACATGCATGTGGTAGGATTGCCAGGTGTCCAGTGTTTAACTGGAACACCCAGTTGAAAAGGGATCCTGGCAGGTCCAGTCATCACTGCTGACCGAGCCGTTAAAAGTCCAGTTGGCACGAGGCTGGCAGCCTCTCTACCTGGCTCCACGTGGCTCCCCAGAAGCGATGACATGTCCCTGCGGCCTCTCGGCAGACGGATGGCCAGGGGGGCTCCGCGCACTGCCCCCACCCCAAGTGCCGGCTCTGCAGCTCCCATTGGCCGTGGAGCTGTTGGTGGATGCAGCACGCAGAGCCGCCTGGCCACGCCTCCGCCTGGAAGCTGAGGGACAAGCTGGCTGCTTCTGGAAGCCGCCTGAGGTAAGCGCTGCCCGCACCTCCTCCCCCACCCCAATCCCGTGCCCCAGTCTGGAACCCCCTCCCGCATCCTTGGCCCCAGTCCAGAGCCCCCTCCTGCACACCAAACCCCACATCCCCGGCCCCACCCCAGAGCCTGCATCCCCAGCCAGAGCCCTCATCCCATCCTGCACCCTGCTGCCCTCCCCGACCTGCCTGCTCCAGCCCTGAACCACACCCAAATTCCCTCCTGGAGCCTGCACCCCCTCCTATACCCCAAACCCCATATCCCCAGCTCCACCTCAGAGCCTGCACCCCCAGCCAGAGCCCTCACCTTCTCCTGCACCCCAACCTCCTGCCTGAGCCCCCTCCTGCACCCAAATTCCCTCCTGGAGCTTGCCCCCCCAGCACTCCAAACCCTTTGGCTCCAGCCTAGAGCCCCCTACTGCACCCCAAACCCCTCATGCCCGGTCCCACCCCAGAGCCCACACTCCCAGCCGGAGCCCTCACCTCCCCCCTCACCCCAGCCTAGAGCCCCCTCCTGCACCCTGAACCCCTTGTTTCTGGCCCCACCCTGGAGCCCACACCCCCAGCTGGAGTTCTCACTCCCTCACACCCCAACCCCCTGCTCCAGCCCTTTGAAAATGAGCAATTGGGTGAGGGTGGGGGGAAAGCAAATGACAGAGGGAGTGGGGGAAGGAGTGAGCGGGGGCAGGGCCTCGGGGAAGTGGTGGGGCAGGAGGTGGGGCAAGCGTGTTTAGTTTTGTGCGATTAGAAAGTTGGCAACCCTAGCATGCAGTTATTTAACACGGGGCATGTATAGACAGTCTGGGATTTTCACTGTAGCTTCGGGGAGTTAGGTGTCCAATTCTCAGGCTCCGTTGCTCTCAGCCCAAATTACCACTGAAGATGCAGCAGGAAAACAGTGACTCCTTTCTATTAAAGTGGGCGATCCCTTTGTGCCATCCAGGCCTGAGTGAGTTGCAGCTGGAGAGCCCCACATCACGCCCTTAACCGAGGACACCAATCCAGGATGAATAAAGAGATAAGAGACACTGATAGCACACTCCATATGGCTAATGAACAACTGTGACCCAAAAGCACCTCCCATGTCTTTATGTTAATAACATAAGCTGTAAAAGAACCTATGTAGAATAGAATAGAGCTGGTAGCTCACTCACTGGTGATTTTTCCACAGGATCTATGTGAGTGTGTTTGTCCTAATGTATGCTAGAGATCGGTCTGAATTAAAACTCTGGATCTAAGACACCCCCAATGCTGGAAGTTCAGTTCCTCATCCAAACTAAAGCTCAGGCCCCTCCCTGACACACAGCAATATGTTGTGATGGGCAGAATAGGGAAAGGAAACCTTGACACCACTTATTGCCATGATTTTTGTCTTACTATTTGAGAAGAGGACAGAGGCAGTGTGGTTTTGCTTAATAATTGTGAGTGTAAATATTTCAATAAAAGGAACATTTGGTGCTGCATGAAGGGTGGAGGATTGCTTGGTAAACATGAAGAGCTGAATTCCGCTTGCTTTTACCCATGTGTAAGGGCTTTGGTTTGTTGCAGCGCATAACACCTGTAAATGGTATTGGGAGGCCAACTTGTGGTGTAAATTTGGGGAAGCATAGAGTTCGCTGAGTTGCCCCTGCTTACACCAGTGCTGAATGTGGCCCCTGGACTCTTTGCATCTACATTTATGCAAGGGGAGTTATACCAGATCTGTGTAATGTACATATCTGCGACTCAGAATTCTGAAGTAGGGGGTCTGAGATGGATGAAGTTGAGAGTCACTGCTTTAAGGCATTGTTGCCCAGTGGTTAGAGTAGAGCAGTGTAGTTCAGTCCTCAAAAGTATTTAGGCTCCTAACTTCCATTTAAATCCACGGAAATTATGCAGCCTAAATACCTTTGTGGATCTGGGCCTGGGAGTCTCTGGTCCTGATTCTGCCACTGCCTTACTTGATTGCAAAGTCACAAATGGTTAGATATTTCAGAAGACTGAAGACCTGAGCCACCTCTTTTAAAGAGAAGGCCACTTATTCTGGTGCCTTGGTGAAAGCTGAGCTCTTGGAAAATCTGTCCCTAATTGTTTTGTGCTTCACATTTACTCGCAGGTTAAATGGATATGATGCCGTTTATCTACCCCACATATATGTGGGAAGAGTTCATGTGTTTAAAAAGCACTTTAGAATCTTAGGATAAAAGGTATTACGGAAGGACACCATATTATCAAACCAGAGAGTGTCATTTAGATCGCACTGTAAAAGGCAAAGGATGCAATTCCTGTATATTGGAGTACTTGTGGCACCTTAGAGACTAACAAATTTATTTGAGCATAAGCTTTCGTGAGCTACAGCTCACTTCATCGGCTGCATCGGATGCTGTAGCTCATGAAAGCTTATGCTCAAATAAATTTGTTAGTCTCTAAGATGACACAAGTACTCCTTTTCTTTTTGCGAATACAGACTAACATGGCTGCTACTCTGAAACTGTATATTGGATTAGTCAGCTCTTGCACAAAAGTGTGACGTGACCATAAAACTGAGAGCCAGGCATTTTCAGTACTAATTCCATCTCTGAGGCTGACTTTCTCTGTGGCCTTAACAAGCCAATTACTTGCTGCTTAATTTCACTAGCTGTAAAATGGGGATAATACATTCTAACTCACAGCTGCATAGGCAGGGAAAATATAATGGAATGTTTGCCCAGCATCTGGAAGATGAAAACACTCAGCACATACGCAGGGTTTATGATTATTGCATTAATTTGGTCCAGCTTCATCAGTGTTTGTTCAGATTCAGCTGGCCAGAGCCTGCCTGGCATTTACTGTTTTCTTTGTAGCTCGCCTGTAGGGTGAAAATCTTGGGCTCTGATCCGGCAAACAGACCCATACAGATGGACGCTTGGGCTGTATTCAATGCATTTCTAATATGGGAAGGGTAGAGAGAAATGCAGTCCTGCACCTGGGACTAGATACAATTTAAAACCTACAAATTTGGCTAAGAGATTAGAGAAACATACGTTTCTTCCAAGGATTATGTCACAAGGGCTTCCCTGTTAATGGAGGAGGGATGCTATATTTCTTGAGGGTATGTATTGGAAACTACACCAACTGGAGTCAGGTTTCAGAGTAGCAGCCGTGTTAGTCTGCAAGTTTTTAGCCCCTGTAGAACAAATGATTACTAATAATATTTGTGCTTATCTAGCAGCTAGCACAGTGAGGCTCTGACCTGATTAGTCTCTAAGCTCTACTACAATATGATGCAAATACACAATGCTCTTTGTACCACCTCCCCTGCTCTGATTAACCCCAGGCCAGTCCTCCAGGGTTCTTATCCCAGTCCTATCCCTACAGAACCGAAGTACGTTCCTGGCACCACCCTTTACACAGAGCTCTCTTGCCCCTTTCTTCTATGAAACCTGAACCAAAGCAATTGTGAGCTTCTTAGTGCAGGGACCATTGTGTAGTTATGTGTTTGTACAGCACCTCGCACAGTGGAGTGCTGATCCATGAGGGGGCCCTTTGACACTATTACCATACAAATAATAAACAATACCATTGCTTAGTAAGTCAGAAATCCTAAGCAGGTTTGGTGAAAGACAAACAAATGAGCAGCTGCACTGAATTATGATGCAAGAGACTTTTAAAAATGCCTGTTAAGGGCCTAATTCTGCCATCCTTAGTGCTTATGTATTCACCCATACTGAACACAGTGGGACTGTGCCTGGAAAAGTGCCACTCAGCATGAGTAAGGGGGGGCAGGATCCGGCCCTACGTGTTACACTGTTTTATTCTCCAAGAAAGCCACTCAGAAATGATTGATGGTGAATCTGATTTTTCTCCCCCACTGGGCAGTTAAGACAGACTGTGGAGAGCCTTTGTCCCTGGCATTTGCTACTGTTGGGACTGTCAGGGTATAAACAGGGTAGATGTGTTCATTATGCATTCTGCTGACCTTTGAACAGACAGACTCTGCAAAAGGAAATGCTTGTACTCTTCATAGCATTGGAGCTGCGCCAGGCCTGAGCCCTGGTACCGCACCTCTCGTGTTGGGAGATCAGATGCAATGAAAGAGCCCTGCTGTGTTGCATGTTACTATCAGATGGAATGAAAGTGCCCACCTCCCCGCTAGCTCCGGCATGTGATTTCCAGACCCACTCTATAGGGCAGCACGGTGTTCGTGGGGGTCGAATGTGGGAAGCTTCCTTATCAGCCGCTGTTGCAAACCTAAGGATAGGTGAACAACATGCCTGGTAATACTGGGAGTTTACAGCATGGTAGAATGGACACAAACGTGGTCTGTGTGGTGACTAGGGAGAGCGAGGAAGACTGAAAACCAGCCCTCCCAGTGTCATGCGCTGGGCAAAATGAAACCTCGAGCAAATTCTGAACAAAATCATTTTAATCCTATCAATGGATTAATCCCTGGGGGGCTCTGCTTTAAACATTGTGTAGGCAGGTTTCTGCAGCTGAGCACTCAGACTGAAAATCTGTTGCACCGGAAAGGATTTGATTGACACTATGCTCAAGCTTGTTATTGGGAATGAAGTGTTGTCTAATGGTTAACACAGGGGTTTTGGAATCAGGACTCTTGAAGTGAGATTCTGTGCTGGGCCTCCAAGGAGATGTATCACTGAGAGCCCCACCTGGGGGAAGGTGGAGGCAAAGATGAGTTTAAGATATTTGAACATACCCTTCCATCTGGAGTAGCAGGTGCTCAGCGCCTGGGAATCTGGCCCATACAACGTCACCATTATCCATCTGGGATACTGTGTCACCATTATCCATAGTGAATCTATTAGCAGAATTGTATAAACACGTGTATCCAAAATTATAGAGGTCTAGAGTAACAACAAGAGTTAAAAATCGTGGCCAGGTCCTCAACTGACATAAATTAATATCGTCCCATTTAAGTCAAGTGAGTTACATTGATTTACACCACTTGAGGGCCTGGCTCCACATTTAAAGAAAAAAGTAGTTTCTTTTACTAATAATATTTCAGATAAACATAGCTGAAGGACTTCCTTTTCATGATGGGTGCTGCTTCCTTACATTATACTCTATTATACTCCCTTTGGAGAATGATGCTACATAGATCACTTTCACTTTTGTTTGTAGTCAGTTTCATTTTCTGATTCTGGTGCACTAGCACCTTGTTTTGTGTTTGAATTCACAGCACTGCGGGGATATGTTCACATGCCCTTCTGTCTTCCCCCAATCTCACCTCTCCCACCATCTTTCGCCCTACCCCAAAAATTCATTGAATTGAAAAAAAAATGAAATTTCCATCTGTTAGATTTTAAAGTCTGAATTTTGTTTAGCAAACTAAATCTGAGGAATTAACTAATTTTTAATATCCCTTTAAATAATCAAGAGACTCATGCTTTGATCCTATCAGCTGGAAGGCTAGGGGTGCAAGATTTTCAAAAGTGATGATTTTGGGTGCTTCCTTTTTTGAGTGCCCAACCTGAGTTGCCTGAAAGGGACCTGACGTTCAGAAAGTGCTGAGCACCCTCCAAAAATATGGTCCCTTTATGGTGTCTTGGTTGAGCACCCAAAAATGGAGACACTCATAATCACTGGTCTCTTGAAATCTTGGCCATTTGTTAGTACAATGTTTCTCATCCCACACAGATTGGCGGCTTTTATTCAGAGTCAAAAATTTTCACAACCCCTTTACATTTGTTATAAAAGTAAGCGTAAAAAATGTATTGATGATTAAAAAAACACGTTTGTGTAACTAATTTGTGTAAGTGTCAGGTTTCAGAGTAGCAGCTGTGTTAGTCTGTATCCACAAAAAGAAAAGGAGGAGTTGTGGCACCTTAGAGACTAACAAATTTATTTGAGCATAAGCTTTCGTGAGCTACAGCTCACTTCATCGGATGCATTCAGTGTAAATGTGTTTCAAGAGGGTGGCAGAAAATACTTGACCTTGAAGGGCAAAGGTGTGCAGAGATTTGGGAAGCGAGGTTTCTTTTGCTTAGATTGTAAAAAAAATTCTCAGCGTCGCCATTACCTCTTTCATGACCCCGCCCCCCGGGGTTGCGACCCACCAGTTGAGAAGCACTGTGTTAGCATGGGAGTAGCTATGCCAGTCTGATTATGTAATATTCATGTGGAGTGACTCTACCAGAACCTATGTTAAGCTTTTGTGCCTGGTTAGTGAACATGATGTTTCCAAAAGCCTGATCAGAACTGCTGGTGCAGTTAATAAAAACTCTTTTTCCAGCCATTTTGTCTCCTGCCTACTCCCTGCACCGGTACTTAATTTGTCATGAAAGAGGTGTCAGGGCTTAAGCAATGTTTTTACTTTCATAACTGACCTGGCAAACCCAGAGGTGCCAGGGCTATAAACTGCCAAGCCTAGAGGTGCCGGAGCTCAACGCTGGCAAGCCCTGGCACAAAATTATGCACTGCCCTGCACATAACACCAGCTGTCTTTGTTAGAGAAAATCTTGAACTCATTAATTGAAGAAAAATGTAAATGCATAGGTCTGATCCTGCAAACACTTATGGATGCCAGTACTCCTGGCTTGCGCAGTCCTGCAGGAGCCAATAGGACTGCTCATATGAGTAAGAGCTAATGTGGGAGAAGGGGAGGGACTAAGGAGCATGGGGCTTCTGGGTCCAAACCTACCTTTATAAACAATAAATGGAAGGTCTTGGCTGACGTGACGTGCAGGTAGCACAGTATAAAAAAATTGTGATAATATTTCATGTAGCTTAAGCAATTCCATGAATGATTTATTCTATAAAGTAGAGAGGCTGGTTTATGAGAAAACCAGACCACTGCTGCAGCTCCCCATCCCCTAAAAAGCAGCTGTCCTAAATGAAGCTAGGGAACAGTATTTGCAGTGTTGTTGGAATCATAAATATACAGCCCAGCAAACTAACACAAGAATAAGTAAATGCCAAACTGTGAAGTCATCACATGGTTGCAACAATGTGATTCTCATTTCTTATGATTTAGAATTTAATAGACCAACTGAAGTTTGACCAAGAGGCATTTCTTGTGTCAAAATGAAAAATTACAGATCAAGAGGGTGACTTTGCAGACAAACATATCGATCTACAGCCTGGGTGACACAGACTTCCTGGAAGAGAGCCCAGAACTAAGCATGTCTGTGTTTTAAAGTCAAATGGTTGTAGCCTTTTACCACTGATGAATAAAAAATGTTTTTGTCTGCATGCTGAAGGCCTGGGCAGAAACAAAAATGACATGATTTGTTCTGCTGGAGGCACAAATATGTGTTTGGGAATAATATTCCTTAGAAGTTGGGGGTTTATTTCAAAAAAAAAATGTTTAAAGCTGATTGAAGAAGTCAGAATTCAGGTTAAAGACTTTTTGCCAAAAAAAAATATTCTGGGGGAAAATAGCTGCTTTTTCATTGAATGAATCTAAGAGACAGCCTTAGGAGAAACCCCCGGTGCTGCAGGAAGTAATGATGATAATTCAGCTCTTGGGGGACAATCTTTTTGTCTAGGGTGTATGAAGTACTTAGCAGAATGAGGCCCCAGTTCTTACTGGATTATCATTTTAATAGACATTAATAGATGGCACTCTTGCCTCTCAGTCAGCACTGAGCCAGTGGCCCAGCATTCTGTTAGGCACAGTGTGATGCTGAAGGCAGTTTTAGATAAGATGCAAAAATGAGGTCCCAATCACGTCTGTGAGGGAGGCACTGTGGCCTAACGGATAGAGCACTTCCTGGGGACTCAGGAGACCTGTGTTATGTTCCTGGCCCTGCCACTGCCGTGATGGATGACCTTGGGCAAGTCACTTCACCTTCCCATGTCTCAATTTCCCCTGTAAAATGAGGATGATGATAGTGATCTCCTTTGTAAAGCACTTTGAGAGCTACTAATGAAAAGTGCTAGTTCAGAGGTAGGTATTATCATGATTTTGTGTATTAAGGATCCCATAGTGTTTTTGCCAGCGTGTGGGTGTCTCCTAAACAAATTCCAGTTTCATGGAGTCACAGACTATAGAGACAGAAAAGCACAACTCAGCAATGTCCATACCAATGCAGGATTGTGATTTGGATAATTATGTTTTGCTCACCCAAATTCTCTCTGAAATACCAAAGGAATTCAGTTGGTAACCATCTGTGTAGTGTGGCTGTGTGCTGAGTTCTGGCCCAGAGGTGGCTGCATTTCATTAAATGAGATGATCTCTCCATAGCCAGTCATTTGTAATTTGTTTTGGGATACTTCTGGAGGTAAGGCATGATGTGATTATTAGATGTTGTGTTAATGAAGCACAAACAGAGGTTTGATATGACTGTTCTAATGCAGTATAAAGGTTTCCTATTGTACTAATGCAGTGGTGCACAGTCTGGTCTCTAAATAGAAAGAAGGATTTGGGGGACCTGTGCACAGTAATGCCTGGGGAGAGCCATCCAGCTCAGTGCTAGGCTGGGGCTGGACAATTCCCATCCCTTCTGCTACCTCTTCTCTGCAGTCCTCACCTGAGGTGGTGAATGCTCCTCTCTTCCTTACTCCGAGGCTCTGGACCATCAGCCGGAAATGCAGGTGTGGAACCTTCCAAAGGAGGACTGGGGAGAGCAGTTGGGGGATTCATTTTCTGGCCTTGCAGTCGGGGGGGACAGGGTTTAGGGACAGAGCTGCGGCTGGCAGATCAGAGGAGTGTGTAGGTGATAGACAGAAGGATGCCAGCTCCCTGTAAGAGGAAGGCCTGGTGTGCCGCTGCCACATAGATTGTAGAGCCGGCCCTGAGGACAAGCCAGGAAAACCGAAGAATGTGTTCTCCCTCTCGGCCAATGGCGGTGCAGACAGCTCCTGCAGGAGCTGCGTTGCCCGGAGTAAAGGAGCTATCCCTGCAGGGTAGATCTTATTTCAGCACAAAGTGGGGTTGGCGCCCTGCTCTCTGTACCCCCCCCCCCCGAAGATCTGTTGGCGTCGGTCTACCAAATCCTCAGCCCTCCAGACCCCTCCCACCATTGGGCATGGTTCTAGGATAACCTCTCTGAGGCTCACCTTGCTGAGTTTCCCTTCCTGAGGGTTTTTCTGCAGGAGGGAACTGCTCTGGTTCAGTGACGCAGCTGGAAAGAACGATGAAATGAATAACACTCTGTCTGCTAAGAAGCAGTATTGTTTTCCTGTTACCACAATGGCAACTGCTGGAGAGGCAAAATAAGCCTCCGATTCAGCAAGTAATCTTGCTGGCTTTTGCATCGCACGAGGCCATGGGAGACCCTGGAATTTGACCTCCCCAGCTTTGCATAGGCTTGGACATATTTTTTTTGTGCTGAATGGCAGCAGTTGCTGCGCTGCACTCCAGCGAGATGCCAGTTTAAGTTCCAATTGGTATGAGTGTAACAAAGCTTCAATTATGCCAAATGTTTTAGTTCCCCCTAAGGGGCTACTTATAATCTCATCTCCTCACCAGTACGTCTGACCTCTGCAGCAACAGGCCTGCACATTTTAGGGGCTCCACTCCACTCCGTTACCGAGGGTAGGACTCAATCAGCATTAGAATTACCACAGAGGATGTTACAGCTTCTGACTCCTCTTTGTGGCTATAGAATTAATGGAAAAAACCAGAGGTTCAGGGCCCAGTCCTGTAAACTTTGCACACTGGAGTAATTCTTAATCACAGGAGTAGTCCGGTCAACACCAGCAAGGGAGCACGGATTACTCCAGTGAGTAAGGATTTGCAAGATCAGGACCATAGTTTTTACTTTCATGAGGTGTACATTAGGGTATAACTCCTCAGAAGCCAGTGAAATTGTATGGCTGCAAAGACAATGTAAATGAGATCAGAGTCACGCCTGGGATGACTGACAGCTTCCAAATTATTAGTCCTCATGTCTGAATGGAGAACTATTTCCTTTGCATTCAGGAGAAAACAATACAACTCCCCTGAATCAACATGAAGATTATGAGGACAAAGCCAGGATTCAGAATTCCCCGTGATGCACCACATCAGCCGTATAAAAAGCACATAAACTACAAACTTTCTTGCCTTTCGAGTTTGTATTGATTTCCACCATCTAAAGGATACTGGACCAAATCTATCCCTGTACTAACAGTGATTTCAGTACAGGGACACCAGGAGCGACTTTGGCCCAATAGTACTAATATCTTGGTTGATTTGGGGCAATGGTATTAAATTGCTGCATTGAGTGTGTAGGATATTTCTTTTTAACAGATGGAGAGAAAAGGCTGGGAGGGTCTGAACACACAGTCTGTCTCCTTACTGCCTCTGAAATGTGTGTCATACATCTGCATGAGAAATATGATGGAGTAATATTTCCATTATCATTTAAGTTTAACATTTGCTCATGGCTACACCCAGATTTTTATTATTTTTTCTCACCAGCAATAAAGTTTGATGTGCCTTTGGACCCAATCCTGCAAATTGTTTCTGGTGGGTGAACCCTTCTGTCAGTGCACTGCACCATAGGCTTCAACAGACGCAGGTGTCTGACTGCATGGAATGGCCTGTGGGACTGTGGCCTTATTTGGTACCTAAGGGCTATGGGTCTGATCCAACTCCATTGAAATCACTGGGATTCTCACCACTGATTTCAATGGAAATTGGATCGGGGCCCAAATCTCCATTTTACTGATGAGAAAATTGAGGCAGGATGCACAGGGAATTATTGTCCTGCCAGGTTTAGAACATAGCAGTTTCTGACTCCCAGTGAGATGTTATGAGAATAAATACATGAAAGTTTATGAGGTGCTCAGGTACTATAGTAATAAAGGCCAAATAAGCATTGTACATAGATTGTCCTGTGCGCACCTCTCCCCTCTCAGCACACACTGAAATCTCTTGGAGCCAGTGCAAGATTTCTGCTGTACAAACAGATTCCTACCTGCTACCTTTGAGCCCATTTCTTGTTAGATCCTAGTTGAGCTAAATCCCCTAATTTGTGCCCTTCATCAACCAGGGTTTAACATCATCACACTTCCAGGTTCCCAAAAAGAGAACAATTGCAGCATATTTTGAGATGGAAACTTTAAAAGATTGAGGAAGGATTGCATGGACTGAAGGTCCCCCATGGAGGAAGCAGCAGCGTAAATAACGTTTGTTTAATCGGCAGGGGTTATGGAATGTAGGATTATGGTAGGATAAGGGGATTTCCCCATTGACAGCTGCTCCCACAAACACACCCATTATTTATATATGTAACTTGTTGTTCAGACAGTAAGAATTTAAACTGTCCATGACACCACTGTACCCGTGATTGCTGTTTCCACAGTTGTAACATCTGGTTACATATAGCTGTCTTCCCCAGGAATTGTCTTTAATAGATGCAATTGGAGCAGAGGTTGTTATACTAAGAAGAGGCACAGCTCTATGTTTGAAAAGGAAACCATTATTTCTGAGGTTAATCATTGCTAGTTAATGCTTTGGTTCCCCTTCCCTTCTGGAGTAGTGGGAGTACTCAGTGATTCTGAAAATCAGGCCCAAATCATAGTCTCCAGGGCAGACTTTCGTCTATTCTATAGTGACTTTTAGTAGACTTACTCTGCATTTAGGGCCCATTCCTGCACCATTGAGGTCAATGGGAATAGAATTGAGGCCTTACATGGTGTAATTAAGGTGGGGATCTGGCCCTTTGGAGAAACATCTTTTCATACCACAGAAAGAGAATGGATGTCCTTCGTGAAATGCACCCAGGGCTAGTAACTATGTCTGCATGCTCAGCATTGTTGTCTTAAATTTGCCATAATATACTAGTCTGACAAAAAAGACGTGATTCTGTATCTCTGTTATGGTCTCCTACTTTCATCTAATGACCACCAAGTTCAATCACACTCACGTGAGCACAATATCTTTGCAGCTTGGTCCACTGGTGCCAGAATTTTGTCTCTTTTAGTAACGAATGAATTCAGTTTTACCCACTTATATATATAGGCTGGCATTTGCCAAAGTGGCCCTGGGGAGTAAAACACCCTAAATCCCAACTATCAGCCAGATGAGAAAACCTTGCTTTGTTTCTTTTGGATTATTTCTGCCACCCTAGGACCACACTCTGTGAAGTTCAGCAGAAATCAATGGGTCTACTCACACAGTCAGGTACTACTCAAAAAGAAAAGGAGTACTTGTGGCACCTTAGAGACTAACACATTTATTAGAGCATAAGCTTTCGTGAGCTACAGCTCACTTCATCGGAGGCATCCGATGAAGTGAGCTGTAGCTCACGAAAGCTTATGCTCTAATAAATGTGTTAGTCTCTAAGGTGCCACAAGTACTCCTTTTCTTTTTGCGAATACAGACTAACATGGCTGCTAGTCTGAAACCAGGTACTACTCAGTATAAGTAAGGGTACCAGAATCAAGTCCAAAGATACAAACCCAGATGAGCAACCTGAGAGACAGTGTTGACCAGTAGATAGAGTTCTGTAATGGGACTCAGGAGACTCGGGTTCTATTCTAGTCTCTGCTGGCTAGTTGTGACCAAATCACTTCACCGGTCTGTGCCTCAGTTTCCCCATCTGTAGAATGAGGATAATGGTACTGCCCTCCTTTGTAAAGTGCTTTGAGAGCTAGAGATGAAAGGTGCTTTATTAAAAATTATCTGAAGGGTTGGTACATAGTGTGCCTACAGTCAAAGATACTGGTCCTGATGTCAGTCCTTTTAGACATTAGTGTAACCCGCTCTATTGATTTTGGTGTTATTCCTGATTCACCCAGGGTCTAAGTAAGAGCAGAATGAGTCATTCTGCATGGAAAGGTGAAACATAACAACAGAGCATAGCTCAGTGGTTTGAGCATTGGCCTGGTAAACCCAGGGTTGTGAGTTCAATCTTTGAAGGGGCCATTTAGGGATCTGGGGCAGATATTGGGGATTGGTCCTGCTTTGAGCAGGGGGTTGGACTAGATGATCTCCTGAGGTCCCTTCCACCCCTGATATTCTATGATCATATTCTTCTTCCTAAGAAGAAAGATAGAAAGGAGATACGACGCCAAGGAAAGTTAAAACACTGTTGTCTGGATCCAAACTCAGAGAATTCTCCCATTCAAGCCCATGAGTCACATTCTGACCTCTGGTGTGAATCTGGAGTAATTCAGAATGGTTGACATATCCTCTATGAAATGTAGAGGGAAGTACTAACATCTCTGGAGATACCAAAAAAGGGCTGCCACAGCTGGGTCTTCGATCTTGTAAAAAATTAGGTGTTTTTTTAAAAACTTGACTATTTTCAGTAGTGAGTTAATCCATTGTTCCCTGGTTACTGTTCCGTGCCATTGTGAGTCTAACGTTATTAATATATTAGCCCTTTGGCTGCTAAACTGGTTCTAACAAACTGCTTACATTTATTTTTAGAGTTGTGAAGATGGTGATGTGTTACAACTTGATACAGTTGTGATCACATCGGAACTGAATGCAGAGTTAATCCTTTTCATAACCCCCGTACAGAATGGAGCTGCTGTCCCGCTGTCCCCGTGCACTGGATTCCCTACTCCTTGGAGCACAGCCAGCAGGTATTTGTGTGGAGAAGGCCCACTCTGTGAAGATATGGTAAAGTCCAGAGCTCTGATCTTGTTAGGTGGGGGGTGCCCTCTGCTAGGTGAAGACCTTGGCTTCAGCGTAGCTCATTCTGCTCCCACTGAAGTTTTGCCAGTGCCTTCCATGAGAGCAGGAGCAGGCTATTTGGGAGTTGAGAGTACCTCATGAAGGATCAGGCCCCAGTGCAGGAACTTGTGCTGTGCCAAAATCCTGAAAAAATTTCCAGTCCTGCTCCTATTGAAATTCATAGGAGCTTGACCTCGACTCCATTGGGAGCAAGATCAGGACCTGAATCAACATGCATGGTACTGAAAATAGCAAAGTAAACAGCTGTTTCAGGGATGCTAAGCAATATATGATCATGTTAATTTGGGAGAAGAATCTACCTTCCCTCTTGTGAATATGAGCGGTAGCAAATGTTCTATTCCTGTCTTGTTCTCTCTTCCTGTTTTTACATATTCTTAGCTTTGAGTTTTTAGGGCTTATCACAAGTAAGAAATGCAGCACCCTTTCTGTCTCAGCTGCTGTTAATGGAACTGGCCAAAAGGAGCAAGAAGAATATACTATAGAAAAACCCAGTATGGTAAAATAACGAATGAACAGCATATGCTACCATGTGATCTCTGTAAACACAGTAATGATCTTATCACTTTAAATCAAATGTTACCAGTGTTATTCCTTCATGAAAAGTAATTTCTGTGTCATCACCACATCACTCAGGGAAAGAGCTTTAGTCCCTTGAACAGTGTGTGCAAATCTTCTTTTTACAAGAATTGCATTATTCTGTAGTGATGATGTGATTATCTCTATGTTATCATCACATGTGATCAGCATGTGCACCAGTTTAACATCTACCTTTAATATATGTTATCTCAATACTTTCCATACAGTTTATTCTTTAGTCTTTTAGCCTGTGATCCTTTATTTATTTTGCATACTCCCTGATTCTAAACATTCAGCAACCTTCTAACCAGGAAACATATAACTTTATTCTCCGTAGATGATTATTTGGTTTTCATGTTACTTGGGAGTGGCAGCAGACCAGCAAGAGCATGGGATTAGTAACTGGGAGATCTGGGTTCTTTTCCTCACTCTGCCATTGTTGAGTGACTGTGGTAAATCAATTAACTTCTCTGTGCCTCAGTTTCCCTGTGAATAAAATATTTGCCTCTACAAAGCACTTTGAGGTCCTTGGAGGAAAGATGCTTGAGAAATCCTAAGTGCTGTTTTTATTACATATATTATGGCAAACTGTTTACCTCGCTTTGTGGTTTGGAGATGTTTGGGCAGCTTCCACTCACCACTAAAATTTAACAAATAAATGATCACTCTCTGCATTGCCCTGGGTAGTAGCCTCTATTTAATTTTAAACATATTTCCCAAACTGGCACAAAATGACATTTCACAATAGCTACTTCTCCAGAAGTTCTGTGAAATCTATCTATTTCATCACCATAGTCTCTGATCTCTTCCATGTTCCATTACTACAAGACACATGGACTTTCTAACCAAGAAGACTACAGCATCCAAAGTAACAAGTCACTTATATTCTGACTGGCTAAGTCATTTCTGATGTATATAGATGCACTGCCCTCCTTTCCTTTCACTTCTTCACGTATTTACAGCCTTGTCTGGGGCCCTCATCTCACCCTGTTGAGTATGAGTAACTCCCATTGTAGTCAACAGGATTTATTCATATCTCTATGGGAGAAGGATTGGACCCATGTATTATAAAGACCATTAAAGATGATGACAATCATAGTATCAGATGCAAGAGTGAATTCTAATCAGGCCCAGAGTAATCAGGCCTTAAGTCTTCAAGCTACTGTTTCCCATGAAACCAAAGATACAAACATCCCTTGATATATTTCTCCTAAGGAGATAGTGTGGGAGTAATTGATTCTTCAGCTAAAATGGCACTGGACAGTTGTGTACCCATCTTGTGTATGTCATCTTGCCATGCATAAATGTAAGGCAAGTTACCGTGTGTGTGTGTGTGTGTATTTGTACATGCATGCACACAGAAAAAGTACTCTTCATTTGGAAGATTTTCTTTTTTCTTTCTTTTTGCAGTACAAACATAAGGCCAGATTTTCACAGGTGTTGAGCGCCTACAGCTTCCTTTAAAAACAACAAGGAGTCTGGTGGCACCTTAAAGACTAACAGATTTATTTGAGCATAAGCTTTCGTGGATAAAAACCCCACTTCTTCAGAGGCAGCTCTCTTTGAATTCAAGAGGAGTTTATAGTGCTCAGGATTTCTGTAAAACAGGTCTATTATAACTGGGCATGTGACATATTTTTGAAGTGGGATCTTGGGGCAATTAAATAATTTTCTGTTTACTTAAAATTGTTTTTTTAAATAAAAACTTGGATGTATTTTATATAGGCTTTAAAGCCCCCTGAATGAGTGACTGAGTTGAAAGCACTGATTTGTTTCTCTCTCTCAAGTTTCTTACTGGGGCTTATGCTCTGTCTTATGCTCTGTCTCTAGGCCCATCCAATGCTCTGTCTCTAGGCCCTCTGCACAACCACCATGGTCATTCCCTACACCAATGCAAGCCTGCAGTCACTGAACAAGAAATGTACAGTGAGGTAGCAGTAGATGCAACTAGAGTAGGAGAGGAATGAATCAGCAGTCCCTGGTTTTCAGTGTATGACTGACTGTATTGTCAGACCCAACATCCACTTGTAATTATAACCTCATCATGATTATGAAGCAATATGACTTTATTGCAGAGTCCAGAGATGGAGAAGACCTATTAGGCCATTGGGGATACTCCCCTTTCCTGTATTGCCCTAACCTGAGTGAATAACCCAATAAATAGGAAATGGGAATATACCATGTCTTCCTGAATCTCTCTCACTCACTCACACGTGCACGCGCGTGTGCGCTTCAGGGCGACATGCTGGAGGCCACAACTGAGGTGAGATCTAATCAGTGTTATAGTCCCTGAAAAGCTGAAGTACTGTGAGAATATGAAATTTCACATTATCTTAGCCCCATAAATAGCTGATATTAGCATAAGCTAGATAAAAACCCCTACACAAATATTAATACAGCTACCTAAGAAAGTGCACAGGACTAACAGATATGCAGATTAAAATAGAGAGAGAGAGAGAAAGACAGAAAAATAGATAAGAGAAGTCTTATATGCAAGTATAAAGACAGCCACCTAGAAGTAGAACACATCCAAGCACAAGGTTCAGGTGCCATACACCAATATACAGTAAAATATTAGCCTGCAGAAAGAACATCAGTTCTCAGATTCTGGCCTCACTGAAGTCAGATTGGATTGGACTGGATAAACAACAGGTACACAGCTCCAGTCTGAATGGCTTTATATGGCCCTCATTTTATAGCACCTACACATTACAGCAGACGTGGCCCATGATTTTGAGTCATGACTACTGATTTTTGACTGCCTCACTTTGAGACTTTGGCCTTGATTTTCAGAATGGCTGAGCAACCACCAATCCTATTCATTGCATTCCACCCCACCCCGTCTGAAAATCAGGCGCATGCTCTTGCAACCCAAGCCCCTGAAAAATTGAGATGTCCCTAACATCCGTGGCCTCTTTTGAAAATGTGGCTGACACTCAGGTAATCCCTCTGCCCCTTCACTGCCAGTGCTTCATGAGCTCTAGATCAGTGGCTCTCAACTTCTCCAGATTACTGTACCCCTTGTGATGAACCCGATTTGTCTTGTGAGTACCCCAAGGTTCACCTCACTTAAAAACTACTTGCTTACAAAATTAGACCTAAAAATACAAACGGGTCAGCGGGCAGGAGTACAGGTACTGACAAATTGCTTCCTTTCTCCTTTTTACCAGATCACTATAAAATGGTTGGAATATAAATATTGCACTTGCATTTCAGGGGATAGTTTATAGAGCAGTATCTCCTCTTTGTGTGAAATTTGAGTTTGTCCTGACTCCGCTAGTGCTTTTCCTGTAGCCTGTTGCAGAACCAGGCAAATAGCTAGAGGAGTTGATGTTCCCCCTGGAAGACCCCTGCAGCCCCCTGGAAAGCTCCAGCTCTAGACAGGTTTCAGAGTAGCAGCCGTGTTAGTCTGTATTCGCAAAAAGAAAAGGAGGACTTGTGGCACCTTAGAGACTAACACATTTATTAGAGCATAAGCTTTCGTGAGCTACAGCTCACTTCAAATGCATCCGATGAAGTGAGCTGTAGCTCACGAAAGCTTATGCTCAAATAAATTTGTTAGTCTCTAGGGTGCCACAAGTCCTCCTGTTCTTTCAGCTCTAGACAGTATCAGCTGAGAGATCCACTAGGGGGCCTCTCGGTCCCTTAGTTTAGAGCAAGGAGAATCCGATTTGGATTGCTCAACTGGGAGCGAATGGAGAGAGAGAGGGAAAAAGAGGAACAGAACTGGAAGCAAGAAGGCATAATGATTTAGGGGAAACCCCCTGAAGCAGCGACCGTCCATTTCTTGGCTTGGGCAAATCCTAACTGACCAAACGATTTTTTTTTTTGGGGGGGGGGGGGTGGCAGCAACGGAAAGCCTCCAGCCTCCACATCTGCCAGGCCAATTTGCAGCAAGAGCTGTCTAATTTAGGGGGTGGGGACTAGGGTGCTTCCTTAAACAGCCAGGAGAGAGAGCGCGAGCGAGCGAGCGAGCGCAGGAGGGTGCGTTTCCCCGCTGTCACCCGTGGCCGCGGCGCCCGGGCCGCCGACCCGCAGCCGCTTCGCCCTCGGGCTGCGGCGCGAGCACGTGGGGCTGCGCCGGGCGAACTTTCGAAGGATGTTGGGCTCCGACTTGGACGGAAACGCCGCGGAATCGGAAACGGCGCTTAACGGTGCAAGGATCCAGCCGCCTCTCTCTGGTTTGGTGGGGTGGGTTCCCCCCCCCCTTCTACTTGTCGGGTTGGGATTTCCCCCCCCCCTTCCTCTTCCTTCCCCCCCCCCCGGGCAAATGTAACAGGGGTTTGTTTTTAATGGGAAATGTCCTGTCCCGGTTGCATTTTTTTTTTTAACGAGGGCAAAGAGGAAGGGTGGGGAAAATGTCTCCGCGCGGTCAATACCAGCTTAAATATCCGCCTTCGGGCGAATGGGCTGCGGCGGCGGCGGGGGGGGGACACCCCCACTGCTTCTCTCCACTTACTTGTCAAGGCTTTGCCGCCCGTAATTCGGAGACCGGCTTGTCGGAGGCTCGGGCCGGGCTCGAAGAGCCGCCGCCCCCCGAGAGAAGGTAACCGGATTTTTAACACGCGAGGACGATTTTCCCTTCCTCCCCCTTGTGCAAACTTCTGCTTTCCGTCGGGAGAGCGGAGCCGCTCCGGCTCCCAGCCGCAGACAACGCCCGGTCAGAGCGGGGCGCTTCCCGGGGGCCGGGGCTCGGCGCTGGGACCTGGCTCGCACGTTCGCCCTTTGGGGTTCAATCGCAAAGCGCTGCCCCTCGGTCTGCCTCGAAGCATAAACCCCGGATCCGGATTTCTGCCCCCCCCCCCTGAGCTCGTGGCACTTGCTAGTCGCCGCCGTTTTGGGGAGGATTTAAGTCCCTGGAGCAGAAGCCCCGCTTGACTCCGACCCGCGGGGCGGGGGGGGGGGTGGTTTGAAGGCGAGTGTCCTAAAGTTAGGGGCTCCCGTGCCTGTAGCGTGTGCCGACGGGACAGTGCCAATGGGCGTCCAGCTGATTGTTTCGAAACAATCTCCAGCTGCCAGATCAGGTGCTAAAATCCCTCTTTTAAAAACGACAGTTCAAAGCCCGTGTTTTGCTCTCGGTGTCGGATTGGGCGAGTCTAGGGCTGGGTCTTTGCGGGCGAGATGAGAGGTTTGTGCATTCAACTGGCCTACAAAGTCCCAGTTCTCGGCTCCCAGGACCTGCAGTGCCATAGGGCAGTGAAACAACTGAAGAGTGACAACAGCTGAAAGTTAGAGCCAGGGGGTGGGAGAGAAGATCTTGGTTTTAAAAAACCATCATCAGTCTCAGGGCTATTAACTCTTGCATGCACCCACCCTGGCCTTGTGCTGGTGGGAAAGGGGCTGACCGGCCTTGCTGAGCTGCGCAAATCAGCAACAGGCTGTTGTGTTTTACAGATTTCCAGGTACTAGATGTGTGAGCTTTGAGTTTCTCCTCATCCGAGGGATAGAACTTTAAAAATTCATTTTAGACGATGGTTAAATGTATTTCTTCACCCCCAGGAAACAACAACCAACTCACTCCTTTTATATTCTGAGGGTTCCTAAACCAAGCTCCCAGTACATCCTGGACTGTAAACAAATTCATTATGATTTGTTTCTGTATTCAGATATGAAAGCTCAGAAGAAGATTTTGTTTTTTTAACGGGGTTGTCAGCCCTATGCTGGCAGTGGCTTCTTTCTTGGAGGGAGAGGTCACTAACTTTTTATACTAGCTGGGATGTTGTAAAGCCAAAGGAGAAGAGTCGTGCCGTAAAAAATGTCACTCTGGGAATTTTGAAATGCGTTTCGCTTGAACCTCAAGAGAAAGTCCTACCTTTGCACATGGCATGCAGTTTCTGTTGTAATTAATTTTGACTGTATTGTATCACTTTGAGGTCCCATGATTCTTGACTGCACTGTGGGAACACAATTTACACATAATTCTAGAAAGCCTCTTTTAGGGGAAACAGTGAAAGCTATGTGCACTGTCAGCATTGGGTTTCTTTAAAAAATCGGAATTCTCTGCAGTTAGTATAGAAGTGACCGAACTGTCTGAGTGCTCACAGGACTTGTTTCTTCCAATTTTCACTTTCAGAAAACACGGCTGATCAGATTTTTGTAGAGCTGGTAATTTATTCATATATTAAATAGCTCGGCCCATTGTATCTCTTTGTGTTAATATGCTTGTATCACCAACCCCCCCCCGAAACTTGCCCTAAAATTTGTCCTTAATTTATGATCTGCACCTTACAGCTCTAAATCTTGCCTATTTCTTCCATTCATACCCAGCTTTTAGTGTGTGTCTATGAATAAATATATATATATATATATTTATATTTAAGTGTGTGTGTGTGTGTGTGTGTATATATATATATATATATATATATAATGGGTGTGCAGAAGGGCACAGTCACTAATAGAAAAATAATAATGATCATGCCCTTATGCATTACTATTAAATTTTTTCCTCCTCAAGTTCTTATGTAGGAAATATTTTGAGGGCCAAAGAGTTTTGACTTGTTCTCCTTTTTAAAGGCTAAAATATTGAAATAGAACAAGGAGCAAGGCCAGGTAGTAATTGTGTACAAATTGTATCGAATTTAATTGAGATAGATAACCTTTCTTTGGGATTTTTGAGACGTCCTATAGAA
This sequence comes from Dermochelys coriacea, assembly GCF_009764565.3. Classification (NCBI taxonomy): domain Eukaryota; kingdom Metazoa; phylum Chordata; order Testudines; family Dermochelyidae; genus Dermochelys; species Dermochelys coriacea. The sequence goes on along the minus strand of NC_050081.1, from coordinate 9,941,210 downwards.
TTTAACCGATTTTTGTTTTTAATGGGTAATGTCTCATTTTAATATCTCTGCTCCAGAATTGTATAAGGATGATTATATATAAATATAGAAAGCATACCTTCTATGTTCAGTTTTCTGTGAGATTCTGAAGAACCTTATCAGTTTCATCCCTATCAAATTCTAAAGGACTCATTCATAACAGTAATAATTATTAATATTTACATAATGCTTTTTGGGTGAAGAATTCCAAAATGCTTTGCAAACGTTGTTATATACACACACACTCATTTGCATTGGGACATTGTACATTGCATAATATTTTATGATTCTAAGATTCTATAATCAAATAATAATCTTCCAGAATGTATCAGAGGCATATTAGTCTTAACCCACAAAGAGTTGTTGCCCATGTGTAGACATTTCTGATGTTTTCAGTTCATGACTTGAGCCTGCTGTCCGTGAAGTTAGTGAGTGCTTGATTGGACCTGATATCTTTATAAAACATTGAACTAAGAGCTGATTGGGGAAACTTTCTTTGAAATGACATTTCAAGGGACTTTTTTTTTTATTTTCAAATTTCTCCCCACCCCACCAGTTTTCTACCTAGCTCTGTCTGGTGGGTACATGAAGGAGAAGTATGTGAAAATAAGCAGTAAAGGCAAAAATCTAAAATGGTGGGTTTGCCCCAAGATGATAAATGTTGTCCTTGTCACACTGAATATGGTTATAGAAAGTAAGTTCTGTCTTTGGACTACATGCCACCCCTCCTCCTTAGGGATCATTAGCCTTAAACTACATTAATCTGTAATGAAATCACAGCAATCTAATTCTAATCAGTTGCCCTGAAACATATGGGAGCTACAGCAAGATGAGTGAAGATAGCACATTGTGAAAGTACATTGGGCGTACAGGGCTGTATCCTGCCATCAAGTTTTATGCGGGCTTGTTGATTCCAGTGGGGATTTAGACTTAAAAGCTGATGGTACGGTATAGCCTGTGGAGTGGAGACGTGAGAGAGATGTCTATTGCTGAGTACCTCGCTTCTGAAGCCATATCCGTCGTCTTTCTAACTCTCCATGCAACTTTTTGGACATCACTTTTTCTGTTTCAAGGGAAGTGAAATTTTGAGTCAAGATTATACGTGTTATTTCTCACTATTCAGTCTCTTGGGACTATCCGATGAGACAGCTAAAGTTTTTCTTTCACAAGGAGCGTTTCTTTCTTGTGGTTTGCTTTATAAAATTCCATAAGCTGCCAGGTTTATAACTATCTGAAATCTCTTATTTCCAGCAATATTTTTTTCCTCTCCTTCCTTGGTGCATTTTAGGCCAGAATTGTCAAAAATGACCAGTGACTGTGGGTTTCCAAATTTTGGGTGTCCAGTTTGAAACCTATTAAAAGGGACTAATTTTCAGAGGTTGTGTGCTCAGCTGTTTTGGAAAGGCTCCTTTAAGTGTCTCAATTTGAGCATCCCAAAACACTTGTCACTTCTAAAAAGCTTTTTCTTTAACCATGTCATTCATCAAGGTGAAAGGACAAACTTTTTCAAGTACAATCCATCTGTTTTGAACTAGAGTGGATGCAGTTGTTTATCACTGAGAGAACTCTAGTGAGATGTGCTGATATTAGGAATTATATTTTTCCTCATTCATTTTCATTATTAATATTTGTTTAGATTTCAGTAGCACACACAATATGCTAGGCACTTTCTAAACACAATCCCTTCCCCAAAGAGTCATACAGGCTAATGCAAATAAAATGTTGGCATCATTAAATTGTTCTATTTAACCATTCTGATTGGATTAAAAAATCAAACTTGAATCTAAAATTCCCTCAACTCCTAAGTGATTTTGACAAATTACGAAGTAAAAATAATTAGCTTTTTTTTTTTAATTGGACATGAAGCATATTTAGACTAGGCATCAGGTTTGGCCCAGCCAACACCTTAGAACGGTAAATGTTTCAAACTTCTGCTGCAAGTTGTTGTGCTGATGGCAGTTTTCTTAACTGGTGATTTTACTGTTAATCTGTATTTCATAATGTCCTATGCTTTCTGGGTTGCAGGCTCAGTGAGGTTTTTTCCCTGTTAATAATGGGGCTTTGTTTTATTTTCACTTCTAAACTTTGCACCTCTTTCACTAATCTTTCTCAGTGTACAAATAGACTTTCCTCAGCAGTCAGAGTTGACGGCATGTACCCCCGCAATAACCTAGTTCTGCGCAGAGTTGCTTGTCTCTCTTTTTGTCAGAGCCTTTACTGTGAAGTTTATTACACTGTAGGCTGACATTTTCAGCCTTCTGAAAAAGTTGGTGTATATTTAGCAGGTCCTACTCCTTCGGCACAAAAAGGGCTGTGGTTTTGTCTGTGATAAGGCCTGAAAGAAAACTGAGTAGTAAGGGCTCAGTTTGTTGAGGAGAGGGGTGGGGTTCGAGCTGGATTCTCACTACTTGAACTGTGGAGAGAGAAGCAGAATGTTTGTTTGCAGTGTTTAGGAATCACTGTCGCTCCATGTTTCCAAATAGAGACCTTTGTGATAGGGAACCCCAAAAGCTGAGAGTCTGAAGAATTACAGTGGGGTCTGGAACATAATGAGCCTGGAGAATCTGTTTTACACATGTATGTGACTGAAGGAGTTGTCAATCTGGATAATATTCTATAGCGACTGTCTGCTCTTTGCTCTGCTGTTCAGTACATGAGAGGGCCCAGATTTTCACAAGAGCCTAGCACCCCACTTGTACCCAACATGCTCTGCTCTTTTTGGAATCTGGCGCCCCATGCACCCCCATTGTGGATGCAGAGCATGTGGTGTGCCTGCTGTGTATAACATAAGCTTTTTCTAAAGTGCAGCTCTTAAAGAAACACAGTCACAAACTATAAGAATGTTTGCACTTTCTTTTATACATTTCTGAATGATAAAGGAAAGACAATGCTTCCAAATTGTTAATGCTGATGATAGTTTCCCTCCTCACCTGTATCTGAATAGCAAAAGGTCACTGATTCCAAATGGAAGAGATGGAGTAGATGATGAATGGCTAGAACACATCGTAATTTTCCTGACGTTGCACTCTCTATCTGTCTTGGGGTTTTATTCAACCCTCATCACCGTATTATTTGAGTGGCTTCATGTAAAATCAATAGCAATAGCCAGTCCCTATGGACTTCAGTCTCTGGTGTTTCTCCTGTTTTGGGATAATAGCTCTGCTTGCTGGAGGTTTTTTGTGATTTTTCTTACTTTATTAATTGATGTATTGCTATGGGAACCCAAAAAAGAGTGTTGTCTAATGAACAGGTTAAGGGTTCATGACCTATTTGATCAGTTTTTGGGTAGTCCAAATGGTTACCCTCCCAGGGCCCAAGAGAGATGGCTCAGAGCTCCTGTGGATTCCACAGGATCTGTGTGGATCCTGGAGGATCCAAAGGTTCTGGTAATGGAACCCTGTGTTTTTCCCATGCTGGTGGTGTGGGGGACATCCTGTTCTCTCCAGACCTCCCTGATAATTTGAGGAAACTCCTTAAAAGTGTCCCAGGGTCCTTTACCATGGGACAATCTGTTCCCATTTTCCATTGCATTGTTCATGGTTTGAATATATTCCCCAGTAAGATTAGCTATTGTGCCACCCATTATGAGTCTAGTACCTCTTATACGGACCTGTGGTCTTAGAATCATAAAATATCAGGGTTGGAAGCGACCTCAGGAGGTCATCTAGTCCAACACCCTGCTCAAAGCAGGACAAATCCCCAACTAAATCATCCCATCCAGGGCTTTGTCAAGCCTGACCTTAAAAACTTCTAAGGAAGGAGATTCCACCACTTCCCTAGGTAACACATTCCAGTTTTTCACCACCCTCCTAGTGAAAAAGTTTTTCCTAATATCCAACCTAAACCTCCCCCGCTGCAACTTGAGACCATTACTCCTTGTTCTGTCATCTGCTACCACTGAGAACAGTCTAGATCCATCCTCTTTGGAACCCCCTTTCAGGTAGTTGAAAGCAGCTATCAAATCCCCCCTCATTCTTCTCTTCCGCAGACTAAACAATCCCAGTTCCCTCAGCCTCTCCTCATAAGTCATGTGTTCCAGTCCCCTAATCATTTTTGATGCCCTCCGCTGGACGTTTTCCAATTTTTCCACATCCTTCTTGTAGTGTGGGGCCCAAAACTGGACACAGTACTCCAGATGAGGCCTCACCAATGTCGAATAGAGGGGAACGATCACGTCCCTCGATCTGCTGGCAGTGACCCTACTTATATATACCAAAATGCCATTGGCCTTCTTGGCAACAAGGGCACACTGTTGACTCGTATCCAGCTTCTCGTCCACTGTAACCCCTGGGTCCTTTTCTGCAGAACTGCTGCCGAGCCATTCGGTCCCTAGTCTGTAGCGGTGCATGGGATTCTTCCGTCCTAAGTGCAGGACTCTGCCCTTGTCCTTGTTGAACCTCATCAGATTTCTTTTGGCCCAATCCTCTAATTTGTCTAGGTCCCTCTGTATCCTATCCCTACCCTCCAGTGTATCTACCTCTCTTCCCAGTTTAGTGTCATCTGCAAACTTGCTGAGGGTGTAATCCACATCCTCCTCCAGATCATTAATGAAGATATTGAACAAAACCGTCCCGAGGACCGACCCTTGGGGCACTCCACTTGATACCGGCTGCCAACTAGACATGGAGCCATTGATCACTACCCATTGAGCCCGACAATCTAGCCAACTTTCTATCCACCTTATAGTCTTGGTCACAAATATTTATTTAATTGTAAGGAGTCCCCCCGACCAAGGCTTCTGAGCCCCAAATGGACAATAAAAATGCAATGATAATAATAAATAACAATGAAATGCACACTATTAAAAGACCTAACAAAACACTGATATTATTCTAATAACTTCTGGGGAATGGGACACAGTCAGTCCTCCATAAAATGGGAATATAATACTATCCTTCTTTGTAAAGAGCTGTGAGATCTAGTGAGGAAAAGCACTATATGGGCCTAATCCTACTTTCATTCACTGTAATTGAAAAGTTCCCACTAACTACAGTGGTGCTAAAAGCTAGATATTCTTATTTTGAATCTCTAGACTGCATTGTCAATTTTCTCAAATTTAGGTATGGAATTTCCTAGAACTAAAATGCCAGAATAGCATTTGTTCAGAAACTACACTTTCCTTTATAATTCGATGAAGAACACAGTTTAAAACATTTTTAAATTTAATTTGATATGCTATCTGTCAAAACTATTCAGCAAATAACTAGACAGCAAACTAAAGCAGTTCTTGAACCAAAGGTTTTGTGGATATGGAAAAACCTTTAGTCAGATTTGTGCGGTATTACCAAGGATGTGGCTTTTGAATCCTATGCTATCCAGAGGGTTAAATTCAAATATGTAAGTGCAATAGTTTAAGGAAAAGTTCCAGAAGCTATTTAACTCTCGGCTTCATTACAGAGCTGTGATCAGGTTGAGTTAAGCAGAATTGCTGTATGTTGAAACATCTGGAATAATATCATATTTCCATAAAAAGGAATTTTTTTTAGGAAGAGCAAGGATGGGCTGATATTTGAGAGAACGGAGCTAATAGCAACCTACAAATACTGGAAAACCAATTAAGAATTTATAGCGTGAATCTTAATTTTGACCAAAATATCTTTTTAAAACCTCAGACTTTCCCAACTAGATTGATCAATGGGAAGCCTTAAGGTCTGATGGCAGTGCTCAGCTTATTGGAAATAGACTTCTTAACATATAATGGATTTTATTCCTATTAAACAAGTCCTGGCAAACGTATTTGGAGCTTTCCAGGCTGGGTGGTAGCAAAACATCTTGTTTGGGGAAACAAATCAAAAGATTTTTCATTATGAAACAACAATTTGAATATAGATCAGTTTAAATGAGCTTGATTTTAAGAACACTTTTAAAATTATGTTGATAGTTCCTAGAAGAAATAATGTCCTCTATTCCACTTTTAAATATATCTTTTATAATTAAAGGGATAGCGTTAATGACATTTTAAATCTAGGTTGTGTTTTAAAATTATTATTTTGTAAAAAACCTAGTAAGAATACAAATGTGTAATCTATAAATGTTATTGTTTACTAATTTCAATAAAAACATTTTGGGGAAGGGAAAAAAGGGCTCAAATACAAATGCAACATCATGCACTATGAGAACTAGAAAGATAATCTAAACAAAAGTGAATTGATCAATTTACTTTTATTGTCCAAGGTGAACAAAATACATAAAAGTAAACAAATGTCATAATAGTGAAAAGCGCATTCAGATATTTACAGCTTCTGTCTTTTTAATGTCATTGTGGTGTTTTCAGTAAGACAGTTAATGATTTTTTTCATATTAACAGTACCTGTTTGAAATTCATCCACCCTAAAGACCTGAAAAACAACCTGAAAATATTAAGTGTTAGAAAATAATTTACATTACAAAAAAATAAAACTCTCAAGTACACTGAGTAACTTATCTGGAGTAAATTTCAAATAAATTTCCCCAATCTTAGTTAATAAAGAGTTTTTAGAATTTAACCCAATATAGCTGCCTTCTCTAATAGACTTCACGGAATCATTTTATAATGTTTGTCTGTTGCAGTTATAAGTGGTAAATTGAGATTAGAATTACAGAAAGCCTCAGACTAAATTTAGCTCTGGGATACATATACTGCACTCACTTCATTGGGAGAGTTTGGTTCGCATTTAGCATAACTGAGCTAGTTTAGCATCTCTTTGGGGAATAAATTATAGTCTGAATGAGGACATTCACACATATTTATGACATTAGTGCTATATGCAGTTGGAAGTTCTGCATCTTGAGGCTGTAAAACTAACACTATCTCTTCCCTCCTCCAAGGACTTTCTTTAATTTCTTTATCAAGAGGCACTAAAAGCTACTAGCCACAATGAAATGGAGGCTTTTTTTGACAGTGGTTCTCACTGAGATCTTTGCAAACACAGCAATAATCTTCCTTCTGCAGAATTCTCTATGGAGTGACTTTATCTTGTGGTGATTACAGTGATCAGAGCAGTAGTTTCATACCACCCTATTTTAAAGTGTAAACATTGCAAAGAGTAAGGAAAATGCTTACTAGCCAATATAGGGTGTTTATATAATATAGTTTGTCTAAAGTTTTGACATTTTTTAACACTGGGATATTGTTCGTTTTGTTTTTTTAATCTGTAGCTTTATTTCAAAACATCTGGTGGGAGTTTAATCGTGAAAGATAAATTGGGATTTTATATTTATGCCACATTGTATGTAACCCAGAATGGAGCTGCAACTCTCCAAGGAACTAGTACTGTGGCTGTAAGCAGTTACAGCAGATCCTCAGCTGGTGTAAACTGGCTTCGCGCCACCGAAGTCAATGGAGCTACATTGATTTACCCCAGCTGAGGTGTAATTTTTGTGAAGAGTAATATTTTCTGACAAACATCTGGAGAGTCTTTTCACCTGGATTGTTGGTCTCAATATTCCATGCTAAAGAAATGTTTGTAAATTATGTCGCGCTGTATTATCAATCTGAAACAGTGCTAAAATCAGAGCTCTGAGATATCATTCTGAAGCATTCAGAGTAGCAGCCGTGTTAGTCTGTATCCGCAAAAAGAATAGGAGGACTTGTGGAACCTTAGAGACTAACACATTTATTAGAGCATAAGCTGTCGTGGGCTACAGCTCACTTCATCGGATGCACATTTTCGAAAGACAAATACCTCATAACTAGATACTACTGTTACAATCAGCCGTTTTCAGGCTGTAAACAGATTTCAGTGTTTAAAAATAAAAATTATAAATACGCTTTTGCAAAACCAAATGGGCCAGATCCTCAGCTACTGTAAATGGACATAGATGTTGACTTCAGCAGAGCTATGCCGACTTACACCAGCTGAGGATCTGACCTAGCCATCTGCAAACATAGGTACTTTTTTCCTTGGAGAGTTACAACTCCATTTTGGACTAGAAACAATGTGATGTAAACATCCAAAAATAGCTTTCAAAAGTAAACTCCACCAGACTGACTTGACTTGACTGGAGTGATGCCGATTGACACCATCTGAGGATCTGGCCTGAACAGAGTTGTTTTCATGAAGTTTCTTAAACTTTCAACACTCCCCAGCAGTGCTGCAGACCTGGACAGCATCACTGGGCTATTGTGTGAGACTCAGGAAGGAAAATGGCTTTAAACAAAAGTGAAACCGAGCAGGCTGTTTTCATTGTCTGAGCTTGAGGAAAACACAAAAAGGGATTGGACAGCACAAGCAGGGAGGCCAGAAGTTTTCCAAACTCAGCAGAGTGCTGTCTGCAATAAATATGTATGCTGTTTATTTTATTATTATACAGTGCAGGATTCAGAACAACAGGCATTAGCCAATAAACCTAATCCCAAACCCTGTTAAAGTCCAGAAGACCACCACATTGACTTCAGTGAGAGCACAATCAAGCTCAGACGGGGTACTATGGATCCAATCCTGCCGCCCTGAAGCCAATACTAAAACTCCTATTAACTTGAGTGGAAAGAGGATCAAGCCCCATTTTTGTAAATATAGTTTTATAATTTATAAAATATAAATTTACTTTTTTCAGTCATTTACTGTGCAGTTCTTGGTAAGAGTAGGGAAAAGTAAACCATTAAAAATACATATGCTGATACTGCCTAAAATTTCAAAATCTCCTAAGTCACTTAGAAATCTAAGACTCATTTACAGTAGAACAAAGTTTTGGCCGAAACTTTTTTTTCTCTGGAAAGTGCAGATTCAGGTTGACCAAAACACTTTGTGAATTTATGTCCAATTTACTAAATTGTTTCAGTAAAAAATAAAATCTGAAAAAATTGAAATGTGTTTTGACATTTTCTAAACCAAAAGTTTTGATTTTTCTAATTGAAATGACTTAGTTTGGAATTTTACTTCCATTTTAATTTTTTTAAAGGTTTAAAAAATGAAATTTCCCCCAACTTTTTCAGTTCTCCTAAAAAATCATTTCAACCTGAAACAATTTTTTCCCCAATTTTTTTTGTTTCGTCCAACAAACCACAAATCCAGTTATTCACACAGCTCTCATTGAACGTACTCTTTTGAAAGTGGAGCTTAGACACCTAAGTCAGTTAGGCATTTTTGCAAATGTTATCCTTTGCACGTTTTGTCTGGAGAATATTACATAGATTTGCTTAACTTTTATATACTCCTGGCCCTTTTACACACACACTTTTTTTCTTTTCATATATTTTTAAAATTATGGACATATGAAGTAGATACTGTAACCGATGGCTTTACTGTTTAATTTATTGAGTAAAAGGTGTAGTCAATTGTTTGACCACAGTCATAATTCATTCTTAAAAGTATTCAAGAGACTAAATAACTGAACTTAGCCAAATTTATTGTCTAAAGACAAAACAGTACAAAATGAAAAGGAGACATACATACACTGTTTCCGGGAAGCAATTCTTATCTTATAGCATGTTCACCTGACATAGAAGCTGTGCTTTGGAAATATGCATTTAACCTAGCTAAGTTTATAGTATGGGTTTTACAAGTTACAAAACTTACTATACGTCACTAAAATCCAACCTATCAATTCGTAACAGTTCCTTAACTTGTTGTTTTGTTCTGTATTTTTCTTCTTTCTCTTTTGGATACTATATTCTAAACCAATTGCCTGTGAAAATACCTATGCTAGGACATAGAGAACTTGTCAAATACAAAATATATACGTTCTATGAGCTAGTGCCAAAGCTGATGTCAGCTTTGCCAAGTGTTATGGGATACTTAGCATGAGTGAACATAATCGTGGGAAGGGCATAATACATTCAGTTAACGTAACTTCCAAACACTTATATTAATACTGTGCATATTAATACCCATTAATGTGGTTTATACGATGCGTAATATATATGCATTGGCTAACAAATCATTGGACAGAGATCATATTCAAATACAGACCCTATAGGCAACATTGCATATAGATTGCATACGTATTGGTCAGACTGAACGTTGTGATTTTACTGCTGCCCATAAATGATAACCTTTACTCCTATGAATCGTATGTGTTAGCAACAGAGAAAAGGACGATATTTAAAATATGAACTTTATGTTGCTGACACCATTCTAGCTTATTTAATGGAATTTAATAAATCAGGGGTCTGTTCCTGTGACCTTTACTCACACAAGCAGGTTTTTGAATACAAAATTGACCCCCAAAATATAGCATATGTCCAAATATCACTTACAGTATGTCTAGCAATTGTTTCCTACAGTTAGACATTCTAAACAAGTTACAAGGGTGAGATCAAAGTGGAAAAAGTTCCATTTACAAATTCCCCAGTACATAAAAGCCGTGTAGCAATTGAGTTAAGCAGATATACTGTCTAATAACAGACTTTTTTTGGGGGGGGAGATTTTCTTGTATTTAATAGTAGATTGATGTAAATGCTCAAGAAAACACTGAGACTTTAATCCAAAGGCTGCACAGTTTTAAGGAGAGAGTTTATCCTATTAACAATGTGAAAGGAGAGAGAAAATTTGGGTTCAATGTGAAATCTTTCTGGCAATCTAATATTTTTTTCTTTCTCACTTTCCCTGGTGACTAAAATGTGCTCTTTTTTGATTTTACTGACAATAAACAACAGAACTGGATTGGTTGAAAGTAGTAGCCACAATTTATTAATTACTGTAGCTATTTTCTTTCACAAGGATTGTTTCTATCGGCAGATGCATCCTACAGAAGTGACACAACCTTCTTCTCTAATCCTTATAATCAAAATCATTGCTGTCTTGGTTGGCCATAGAAAATTGATTTGCACATGCCACATGCTAATTGAAATCTCCTGGTCTGTCACTGTTAAAAGAGGTTTTGATCCGGGTGGAGAGTACCCCCCTTTCAAATTGGTCCAGCTGGCACTACTGATAGGTCATGTGGATTCCTTATTGAGAAGCCAGTTTGTTTATTTCATCCAACTTGCCTGAGCATGAGTTTCTGTTGCAAAACCATAAATGGTAGCAGTTATGTTTCAAGAAGTGGAGTTTTGTGTTGACTCCCTTGGTTCAATTTTTTCACCTTCTGGAAATGGAGGATATTTGATTTTCCTGCAGTTCTGAGCTGGGAATAACTCTGTGCTGAGGAGGAGGAAAGATACAACAAGAAAAACACTCAAACATCCTGCAACGTTCTGGCTGATAAAATATGACTTTACACAAATAACCAGGCCTGACCCATATTTATTGACTGCGCCCTGTCATGTGATATAGTAATAACAATATTTCACATTTTCTTTGGAGGATCTCAGATCGTTTCCCAAATACAAGCTAACTAAGGTGCCACAATTACTCCTTTTCTAATCCCCCAACACCCTTATGAAATAACCATTATTATCCCCTTTCTGCAGGGCTTGTAATTGGCACCGCCTATAGAGAACCAATCAGTGCAGATTCCTTAGAACCGATCCTCTGTCTTCAGCACATGGTCCTTTCCTATCATGTTCCAATCCCCCGAGATTGTATAACTATTTGTGTGATATCGATACAGGCTCTAGAGGCAATTTTTTTTAAATGGAAATCAAATTAACCTTTTATTTTAACACGTTGCACAAGGCAGAATATTCAGCATAAGAAAGAGCGCTAGTAGACAATAGGTAAAGGTATATGGTATATTAATGTTACTAATCTTTGGTAATATCCATTCCAGGTAAACTAGGGATGTTAGAAATAATTTTGTAAGAAAAGTGAGCTTTGTGTTAGACTCTATAATCAGACTCATGTTGAGCCTTGTGTATTTTATTAGTGTGTCAATAAAAGGATGTCCAGTAAATTCCCAAATTATGGGGCCTCAAGGAATTGGGGAAGTAGAAATTTTACATAACCCATTGGATCAGATTAATGGCCCTGGTTCAGCAAAGCACTTAACATGCTTAACTTTGAAGCATATGACTAATCGCATCTCTCTTCCACAAATTAATTAAGCATGTGCTTAACTTTAAGCATATAATTACTCCTGGGCTTAAGTGATCTGCCCTATCAGCACCTGGGAATTCTAAAAAGTACTAATGTGTGTGATAAAGGGTGAATCTGAAGGTGCTTTTGGGGTGGGGTTTTCAAAGAAACCTGAGGGAGTTAGGCACCCAAATCACATTAATTGTCGATGGTACAACAGGGCCAGTCCTTAGATTAAAAATCTATATGTTGTAAATGGAATAATATGTTCCTTGATATTATTCATCATTCCTTATTTAATTAAAAGGAAATCATTTTAAAAAGCTAGTTTGCTTGGTACTTTGTTTCCTGATCTTTGCTTACTACTTTTGCCTTGCTCAGCACTTTGGCCAAGGCAAATCACTGACATCCGTTCTTCTGCTGGTGGCGGTTAGCTGCATTGTCAGGTTCTTAGTGCTGCCGTGGTTGAGTCTTTCAGCCCATGTTTAAAGTGAAGCACATGTTTGTGTCTTGTTGACTCAGGGCCTTGCATGCTTTAGGTGACTCTTTATTGGGTTAAAAGCAACTGTTTCCATTACAATTTTAGGTCGACACATCTCTGATGATAGGATCGCACTGTGGCAAGAACAATACATATCCTAGGCAGGTGTTTATGATACTAAATTGGGTGTCTTTAAATCAAATAAATATTAAATAAATGTCTGATGTCTCCTAAATGCAACAGGGACTCTGTGTGCCATATTCTGATTTCAGTTATACCTGTGCATGGCCAGGCTAAAATCATTAATTTTGGTGGAGCTGCTCTGGCCTAATGCATGTGTAGCTGAGATCAGAATCTGGCCTGCCCTGAGGTTTTTTATCAGACTCTAACCTCCCCTGTTATATCTCCTTTGGTACTGTCTTCAGTAGCAAAGGTTCCTTGATCAACCCATTGGGCTGGATCACCCTTCACTTAGTATAATCCAAAGAGGAGAACCCCTTGTGGAGTTTCTCCCCAATTAATTGGTCAGGCATTGCAGGGGCTGATGCAAACCCCTGCAGATCCCATGGGAGCTACATAACCCCAGAATCCTCGCCACAGCGATTCAGTGCCTTTGTGCCTCTGATGGATTCCCAGCACTTCCCCTTCTGTTCTTGTTCCCCAAGCAGTGTAGTACCCCAGCTGTCATGCCCACAGCACTTCTTCCCCCAAAGTCCAAACTTGGTTTAGTGGTTTATCTTTGTCAAGGGTTAAGGGCTTAGCTTAGTTTTGTGATGCTGTTGCTGGCGTATGTCTGGGATCCTTCTATTGAACAGCAAAACCAACACTGATCGTTTTAAAAAGTCTTTTGCAGCCATACACCATTGGCCAGTTTCGTCCCACTCTCGGAGCCGCCAGAAAGGCCTTTCTTTGTTTATTATGGTGACTAAATATTTTATTTAATGGATGTTGAGTCGGGTACTGTAGGTGCCTTGCTCTGTGCTTCTGGTGTATGAGTCCCCGTTTTTTCTAGGTAGACTCCATGGAAAATCTGCATGGTGTGTTTGATTCTCCAAACCTGACAGGTTTCAAAGAGACACTGGCAAGCTTAATAGGCCTCAAATGTAGCCTCCCCTAAAAATAACTTGGGCTTTCCAGCTCTTCTGATACAGGAGGGGGAAAGGGTCTTCCAAATTGAGGACATCAAAGCAAGTAAAATGCAGATGGTTCTAAATGCTCCTAACCAGCCCTGGGGCCTGGGTATTTTTCCAGTCATGCACTGGTACTGCCCCTCCTTCCCTCTGCACGTACTCTCTGCTCTTGGATGTTTTAGTACTCCCATATAAGACATTTGCCCTTTCAAGAGTTGTATCTTTCAAAGGAATCTGTGCATCGGTTAGCACAGTAAACTGGGCTCTCTGCAGTGGAGGTAGATAGGTGTAGCAAGGGGCAGTTGAATCTTCCTGCAGCAGGAGAGAGAGCCTCTGTGCTGCATGAAGTATGTGGCTTTTGATCCTTTTGTAACTTTCATATGTTGTTTTATCTGGACAGTGAACATGATAAGATGTGGTGCCTCAGGGCTCAGTCTTGTAACCCTTACTCCCGTGAGCTGCAGGATCAGACCCTGAGCTTGTTACTGGAAGAATCTGAAGAATAAAGAAAGGGTTTGGGTTGATATTCATGTTGCTCAGATGATCTTGCCAGATACCAGCTGTAGCAGTGAACGGGTGGAGGCTGACCTTCCATTCCTCCCACTGGCTTTGCTCACAAGAATGGTTTGGGCAGAGCGACAGGCCAGCACACACACTCTCCCACCCCCCCCCCCCCAAACCAAAATGGTTGGGTCTAATTTCAGACCTATCATCAACCCTGCCTGGCAGTCTCTTTTTAAATGGTTGCCTTCTGGTGTGGGTAGTAACGTCCATTACTCTCTAAGCTAGTAACCTTTTGATGGCTGTCTGCATTATCTTGCATATCTGGTGCAACTGTACATTGCTTGAATCGCTGCATGAGGCCTGGTTGACGTAGCATGGGCCATGAAGTTATATGCATTTGTTTGTACTCTGAGGTCACTGATTTAATATTTCCTTGGAGATCTATAATATTTTAAGGTGATGCTCAGCCCCAATCATAATTTCAAGAACAAATCGGAGACAAGGCTCTATTCATAAAGATAGTATGTTCTTCCAGGGGCTAAGTACCATAAATAACTGATTTTTGGATGCATGCATTGCCAGCATCTCTCAAAAGACGTTAATAAATTCCAAGGCCACATCTTTGAGCGTCAGCCGTTTTCTTGATGTTCTGTCCATTGGCTCATTTAAATACAATCAGATTCAGCTTTAAGAAACGTAACATGTTTTTAGATTTCTCAGGCTACTAACGTACTTTCAACTGTTCGTGGTCTAGTTTAAAATAGAGAGAGTCCAAGTCTGCTGCCATTTAGATCAGCGGTAAAGCTCTCGTGGACTCCAGCGGGACTTGGATGAGGTGCTGCAGTTTAAAGCTGGTGTGAATTGGTGTTGGTCCATTGGCTCTGCTGATTTGCACCAGCTGAGGAGCTGGGCCTTTTTTTTGGGGTACAGAACATTTTGTTTTCACTGTTTGCATTGGAAAGGAAACTGTCAAAGTAAAAGCCCTGCTTTCAACAAACAAACAACCTTTTGTCTGTTATTAACGACCCCTTCAGATGATTAAAGCTGAAAGAATTTTAAAAATCCAATTTACTTCTCATGCTTGGTAATTTTTTTTTCTTTGCCTTGTCTTATTTTTGCATTTTGCTGAGCTTAGGCCCAGAGCCAACAAAGCACGAAAGCTTACCTTGAAACACGTGACTTGTCCCTCTGATGTCAGTGAGATTTAAGCATGTGCTTAAGTGGTCTTGCTGAATGACAGTGGGATTGCTCACCGGCTTAAAGCTAAGCACATGCTTAAATGCTTTTATTGACTTGGGACTTTGGACAGTGAAACTAAACTGCTAGGTCTTGCTTTCCATTTCTGGGGCACTTTGCATAGTGCAGCTCTGTCTGGACTTGCAATGCCGAAGAGGAATGTTCAATCCAAAACCACTTAACTTGAGAGCTCCAGGGACTGTCCTTCCTGAGTGTTTGGAAGAACCAATCACCTAGCAGATAATGCTCTAAATGAATAATAACCTGGGAGTGAAGTTCTGGCCTCACTGATGTTAGTGACTCCAGGATTTCACTCTGTGATTTCTGCTTCTCTGTTAAACTCTCTTTATTTTATTGTTACCTGTTTGTCCACTTCATCTGCCTATTGTGTCCTGTCTAATGTCTAGATCAACAGCTCTCTATGGCACAGACTGTCTCCTATGTTTCTTGTCTGTACAGCACCTGGCGCAACAAGGACATGATCCTGGACTGGGGCTCTTAGACCCTCCCAGAATAATGAAGAATAATAAAAACATTGCTTATTTTAATCAATAAAGAAAACCCCATTCAAACCTTTGAAAATAATAAGAGCAATTTTCTAATCTGGGTCCAAAAACTACTTGATGTTCATTACAAAAGAATAGATTCCTTAAATGAATGAGCCAGCTGGCCATGCCCCTTCCCAAGTGGGCCTTCTGCTGCTTTGATTTTCACCAGGCCTGGCCTTTGTGCTTCCTTAAGGTCGTCAGGTAGCTATAACTTTTTTTTAACTGCTGTCATAATTTTAAAAAGGTGCAAATAAGTTTTTTGGATCAGAAGCCTGGCTGGTGTTTTATTAGCAAATGCGGACCAAAAACTCCCTTTTATTTGTATATCAGGCCCTGGGAAAAAAATCTCAATAAAATAAAAACAATCTGTATAAATAATAATGAGGGTCTTATGGACCGTTTTGAACTTTCATTGCCTGCAGATACAGAATGTGGTCTCCCACTAGAGGACATGGGAGATATAAATCTAATATTACACCTCCATGGCATCTGCATGAGTGTGTAAAATCTAGTTATTTACACTGCATGCAAAGCAGAATCACTAACCTACCAGCTGTATCCGTGGTGATGACACACTTGGAGCTTCAGCAGCTCCAAACAAGATGCAGTTCTGTACAGAGAAAGCGGCTGAATGTGCCAGCTTAGCTTACTTTATTTTGGAGCTGAATGTTAACACACCTGTTGGAAATTGAATCCAACACAGTGCTGGGCAACTGGGGGCACAGCAAAAGGCTGTTCTGTTTACGATCAGAGGGCTGCTGGCTGTTGCTCTGCGGAGACTAGCTACATTTTAGGGCCGTCGAACCAATTATGTTTTTCCTAGCCTACTACCAAAAAGTGAACAGGGAAAGGTTTGCACCTTTTTTAATACAAGAGGAAGGCTGGGACAGTGGTTATGAAGTTGGCCTGGAACTTAGGCATCCTGAGTTCGATTCCCTACTCTGCCCCAGACTTCCTGTGTGTCCTTGGGCAAGTCACTTAGTCTTTGTGTGTCTCACTTTCCTGTCCTTAAAATGGGGATAATAGCACTTCCCCGCCCCACCGAAGTGTCGTGAGGCTAAATACATTAAAGGCTGTGAGGCATTCAGAAAATGAAGATGTGGGCCAAGTCATGCAAAAAAGCAAAATGAGGTATTTGAGGGATCAGTCAGGACTTCTGATGAGTCCACCTACTAAAGCTTTTAATTACTGGTGAATTTACAAAAAGCCTTGGTCTTCTCACCCAAAACTGTACAGCCTTGAATTTGCTGATTTACGGTGGGAGTTTTCAAAGGCATTAAAAGGCACCTAGCTCCCATAGACTTTCAATCGGAGCAGGGTACCTAAATCCAATAGGCCTCTTTAAAATTTACTTGGCTTGGAAGTTGTTTGCGGAAGGGTCCATTTTTTAGTTCTGTTTGTACATCCCTTAGCACAGTGGGTCCCGGGTCATGACTGGGGCTCCTAGAAAAATCAATAATAAATCTCAACCATCCTGCCTGTATTAATAAATCAGAAGTAACTGATGCTGTTGGGAAGCTGGGTATGGTTTCCTACCACTGACAGTTGATTGTTACGGCTGACCTTCCGTTAGCATACAGCGGTTTATCTTCTGATTACAGCATGAGTGGTATATTAACACATGCGGTACTAATCTGTGGAATGACCTTGTCTATATCAGTCTCTCGGAACTGGAGAAAAGCCCCTTCCCCCAGCCAAAATGCCAGCTCTGATCTGATTGCCTGTTCCTTGTGTGTTCTTAATACAGAATCCTATTTGTTTGATGCCCCAGTTGTTTAGGGTAAAAAAGCTATTGGGCAGGGTTTGCTGGGTGGCATTTTGATTGGCTTAAAGGGGGCTAGTGACAAAACGTCTGTGTGATTGCACTGCAGCCTATAACCACATTGTTACAATATTTAGCTTGAAAGGCAAAGCTTATGATGACTAAGCACCTCCAGCACTGCTGGGCACTCTGAGCTGTTGCTGGGGGAGGATGTGGGGGGAAAGTAGGGCTGGGAAAACTGCCGAAGCCTTCCTGTGTCAGTTTTAACACAGCACAAGCAAGCCAGAGTGAAGCAAGTCTGTCAACTCTCCTAGCTGACAGGGACCTGGAGGGCACTGAGAGGCAGCAAGAAAAATGAGGGACTTTCAGGGGCAGCTGTGTTTTACTAACCCAGTCATAATGCCCCTAAAAATCCTTATTGTTCTTGCAATGTTCAACTAGAACCTCCAGCACTGGGAGGCCTTGACGAGGTAAGTATCAACCCCTGGAATGAAGAAATCTGGGCATGTGGTTGTTTGTGTTCTCATTTTAAAGCATACTGTCAACTAGGTTCCTGTTTGAAATGCAGGAGGAAGGGGTCTTGCAAAAGCAAATCTGGATAGGAAAGTTGTCATGAATTGTCTTACAGAAAGTATATTTTATACTCAGAACCCGAACAACAATAATATTGTGCTTACAGCATAAGAGCAGGGAAGTGAAACTGATGAGAAACTAAATTGAAACTTGCTAATCTATTTTTCCCCTTGACTAAGTGGAGTGAAATGCAAAATACGAGCAAATAGCATAAAGGATTAATAATACAATTGCAATCAGATTTTCAAAAAAACCCTTTATTTTAGTAACCTTGATGTTTATAAACTCGGGCGTGGGGGGGAACCCCCAAACCTGCAAAGACTTACATCCATGTTTAACTTGACACACTGTAAGTCATCCCATTGACCATTCACAGCACATGAAATTATGTATGTGCGTAAGTCTTTGCGTAAGGATCGGTGCCATAAGTACTGGATATTCAACTCGGAGAAATTGGCATATCTGCATTGACTGCAACAGAACTGGGCTGCTTAAAGCTAGCTGAAGATCCGGACCTTAAATGTTTACAGATATTTAAATTCAAATAAACCGTGTGTTTGCAGATTTAAATGCCCAATCCTGCAAATACTTGTGCTTGTGTCCCTTTATGAAATTTCAAATGAATGTGCTCCTCTAACAGATTTCGATTACCAGCCTTTAAAAAAAATGTCCAGAACATACAATATTGCTAACACCCCGCAGAGAAATGTGTCTTCACGAAGGAATGCAGCCTCTGGTTGCTTTTCTCCTGTTTAATAAATTATACACATTTCAGTGATTCCCTTCAAACTTTAACAAACTCAGAGTGACACTTACAAGAAACCAGACTGAACAAATGCTCCCCAGTCATCTGGAAGGATCATGCTCCTCAGCCAAAAGGAATCCGCCACCAAGCCATTCTTCCTATGGGGTGATGTGCCCCAGCCCTTCCTCCCAACCCCTGGATCTGCCGTCCATACTGAAATGAAAGAAGCTGACAGCGCAGCCTGGTCAGGGAAAGTGGGGGAGACGGAAACATTCTTCAAGATGAACTATTAATTGGAAGTAGAAGTCCTAGGTGCAAATTCGTGAAGAAATCTAAATAAAGGCCCCGATTCAGCCAGGAACATAAGCCCGGGCCTAACTTTAAGCACATGACTTGTCCAACTGAAGTCAATGGGACATAATTATGCCCATGCCTAAGAACTTTTGGGGCTGCATTTGAAAATCATTGGGAGTTTTGAGCTAAATTTCAAGGAAGGCAGGATCAGGACCCTGGTGACCTGGGGCCTTAGGGCGAAGTTCTGGCCCCATTGAAGTCAGTGATACAATTCCCTTAATATTTACATTCCCTATATACGCTTGTTGGCAGCCCAACTTTTACCCTGCGCACTTCCAAGTGCTAACCCGGAGTCAGACCTTGCGTAAAGGAAAGATTTCTAGCACGTGCTTTATAATCTGCTCTCCTCTTGCACAGGTCCATGAAATCTAATTTGTTTTATCCCCTTTAATGACCCACAGGGCCCCACTCCTGTGAAGTTCCACTGGAGACTATATAGGACCTTCACTGCTCACCTGGCCTAGGAAGGCTCTTTCCACAAGGCAGTGCTTCCCTTTTGCTGCTTCGAGTGTACCTGAAGTTCAGTTCCAGCATTGAAGACGCAAGCGACAGCGCGTTTGAAATGAGTTGATACGTGTAATAACGTTAATCCTGGACCTTCCAGGTCAGGGCTTGGCCACAATGCCAAGTTTGGGCAGTGGCTCCCTCGCTGTACCCGTCTCTGGACAGACAAGCTCAGTCAAATGTGAATTCAGTTGAGTTCCACAAGGAGGCAGTTAATCACATATTCATGAGGAAGGGTCATTCAAGTCCAGAATCTTGTCTCTGTACCATACAGTTCAGAGGAAGGTGGAAGAAACCTCCTAATGGACAAGTATGGAATTACCTGCTTATAAAGGATATTTCTTGCTAATCCCCATGCTGCCCCTGTTGGTCTACACCTTGAGACAAGAATCTATCTCTTATATTTTTACCTTAACTGTGAATGTTTTCATTATGCACATAATTCACTATACTTTTCTGAATGCTGCTAAACTCTTGGCCTCAATAGCATCTTGTGGCAATGAGTTCTACTAGCTAATTACCTCTGGCAGGGACGACCAAACTTACTGACCTTCTGAGCTGCATATGACAATCTTCAGAAGTTCAAGAGCTGGGGCACATCTGCCGGGGCTCAGGGCTTCAGCCCCACTTCAGCAGGTGTGCCCTGAGGGGCTGAAGCCCCAAGACCCCCCCCCTTCCCCACTGGGCAGAAGCCCCTACCCTACCACTCCACTGCAAGACAGAGGTCCTCAGCTCCCCCAATCCCAGTCAGGTAGGTGGAGAATGGGGAAGACATGAGAAGTCACACTTTAATGTGACTTCTTTAATGTGACACTTTAGTGAGCCACACTTTAATGGTAAAAGAGATGTGAGCTGTGGCTTGGCCACCCCGATCTATGGTATATAAAAATGTATTTCCTTTTCTCAGTTTTAAATGCGTTGCCTTTTGAATTCATTGAACAGGCCTTTGTTCTTTTATTATGAGAGTGGATAAACAGTGGCATCTGATTTCCCTTCTCGATACCATTCATTGTTTTGTATACCTCCCTCATGTCCTCTCTTATTCATCTCCTCTTTAAATCAAACTGCCCCAATCTTTACAGTCTCTTCAGACAGAAATCTTTCCAGGCCTCTGCTCATTTTCGTCCCCCTTCTCTGAACTACTCTGTTCCTGCTGCATCCTTTTTGAAATCAGAAGAGAAGGCAATATTTGCAGGTGAGGATTTCTCATTGATTTATAAAATAGCATTATAATATTCTCTGTATTATTCTCCATTCAATTTCTTATACATTCTAATGCTTTACTTGCATTTTTGACCACTTCTGTGCATTGAATAAAGGTTTTCATTGAGTTCTACAGTGATTGCCTCTTGCCATTTAAGCTTTTTGAAAGTCCATATAATTTATGTCAGTTAGTTCTTCTTTAGCCACTAGAAGCCTATGCCATGCTCTAGTAGATTAGAGATGCATGGTTTTCCTCAGCATTAACCATGCAGGTTTGCCCCTATTATATCATGTTCAACAATGTGTTTTATAATTCTGTTTTTACATATCATTTAAATCCGTTTACCTGGTTTTGTGGTAAGACTTACCACTCCGTTATTCTAAGGATCACCCTGAGCACCTTTCTTAAAAATAAGGACATTGCTACCTTCTAGCTGATTTTAATGAGGCTGAATATTTTTCATAACAATTCAGCTCCATCATTTCATTCTTTCATTCCTTCTGAATTATTATTTGTACTACAGTGGTGCCTAGAAACCCCAACTGATATCAGGGCCCCATTATGCTTGTAAATACACATAAGGGCTTGTCTACATAGGGAAGTTATTTCGGAATAAGACAGGGTGTGTATTGAAAGTGTGATAGCTATTATGGAATAAGATGTCTACCTGGGGAGCTATTCCGGAACAGCAATAGTAGAATAGGTATGGGTAAATTTCCCTGTATAGAAAAGCCCTAGAAGACAATCCCTTCCCCCAAAAGAGTTCTCACTCTAAATAGAATAGACAGACCAAGGGAAGGAGAAAGAAAGGCTAATTATCCCCATTTTTCAGACTAGGGACTGATGTATAAAGAGATGTAATTTTTCCAGGGTCACCCAAGAAGTCTGTGGTGGAACTAAGAATTCATCCCAGAGCTATGGAGTCCCAGTAGAGTGCCTTAACCACAAAATCATCCTTCCTCTCTACTGCCTGTGCTGGGGACTTGTTGCTCTTGTAGTTAGCAATTTGATTCAGCGCTTCCTGTTTTGACACCTCCAATATCTGACAATACCTCATCCTAAGAATCCCTAGGCACAGAACTCTCTTGATTTACAAGCATTTCCTCCTCTAACAACTGCAAATGTCTTCCCCTGGTACCGAGGTAAGAAGGAAGGGGCTGCCTGTTTTCCTTGGCAAGGCCTGTGGTTGTGATTAGCTTTATCTTTCTGCTTTGATTCTTATGTGTAGCACAGAGAGCATTAGCACACTAGTAAATAGGCTGAAGACTAAAAAGCTACTCCAGCAGGATATTGTTAGTGCTGAAAACAGGAAAGGCCGGTCATGGTTAGAAACATGGACCTTTTTTATTGATTGTTTTGAGTTACTGTTTTTATGTTTTGAAGCATTTTAACACTAAAGGAGAATGTTTATATTTTAAAATAAATCTTTTTTGTAATATTTGAAGGACTCTCCCCAGCCTCCCCCTTCACACTGCAAAGAGAAAACATTCCTGGAACTTAAGGCCAGGGACCATTCTGATCATCTAATCCGACCTTCTTCATCCACACAAGCCACACAGTGCACACACCGGCTATGTCTGCACTTCAGTGAAAAACCCATGGGTGGCCCGTGCCAACTGACTTGGGCTCGCAGGGCTTGGGCCGTGGGGCTGCTTCACTGGAGAGTAGACTTCCAGGCTCGGAGCTTGGGCTCTAGGACCTTGTGAGGTGGGAGGGTCGCTGAGCCCGGAAGTCTACACTGCAGTGAAACAATTACACAACCCGAGTCCCGCAAGCTGGCACGGGCCAGCTGCAGGTGTCTGGCTGCACCATAGATACACCCAGTGATCGTTGCCTTTGGCCATGCAACGTGGGCTTGAACTAGATTGTGCCTTTCAGGAAGACCTCCAGTCTTGGTACAAAGACGGTGGCAATCTGTTCCAATGGTTAATCATTCTCTGTTAAAAATGTGCATCTTATTTCTTATCTTACTGCAGACTTCAACTTCCAGCCATTGGCTTTTGTAATATCTTTGTCTGCTGCATGAAAATTTCCCTTATATCAAATAGTTTCTCCCGATGGAGGTAATTCTAGTCCAATCAAGTCACCCCACAGGTAATAGATACTGAGGAAGCTGAATAAAGCCTCTACAGGGCCCCCCTCCCCCAAAACCTTTCTCGGGCATGGTCAGTTGTGCTGCACATACCAGCTAGACGAATTATGTGGCTCTCACTCCTGCCTCTGCAACGCCTTCCTCCAGAGCAGCAGGTGAGGCCATGCTAGGTTCATAGTGGATCTTCCTTCTTGTGTTATGGGCTGGCAGCAATTATAGTGTTCCTCACTCCCTGCTGCTCTGAGCCATGCTGCTGTGGTATTTGGGCCTCCTGTGTGTGGAGGACCCAGATCCCTATAAGCCCCCATGGCCTAAATTGTCAAGTGACTAGAGATTTTGGGTGCCTCGGTTTCTCAGTGCCCAACTTAAGATGCCTTGAAAGGGTTTGATCTTCTCAGTCATGCTTGGCATTTTTCTGAAATCCAGGCTCCTTTAAGATATTTCAAGCTGGACACACACAAAATGGAGGCACCTAAAATAGCTGGTCACTTTTGAAAATGCAAGTCAATGTTTGGGTGGGAAACAGCTGTCTGAGGGGGGCCGGTCTGAACCTGTGGAATGAACCCCCCCAGGAGCTAAGGACCATCGGCAACCTCCCCACCTTCTGCTCCAAACATGAGGCACACGTCTTCGACCTGCCAAGCAGCATGGACGTTAACAAACAAACCAACACCCATAAAAACCCCACGAAAACAAAACCATGCATTGCACACACAATTCTCCCCTCCTCCACCCCCCAACAGGAGAGAATGAGAGAGACCAAACCAGGCCTGACAAAGGGTCGTTGTTTCACTTCATACCCCACTGGAAGGGGCTCAGATAGGATGGTGCTGTGTGGCATAAGAACCTATGGATTGTGGAACAGACTTGACTCATGAGCAAAGGTTTCAGGATGAGACTCCAACCAGAGAAGAATTAGCATGATGTGTTTCAAGCACAGCTTGAAACCTAGCTTGCAGGGTTACCAGCTGAACTGTTCTGTAATAGTATCAATTGCCACCAGTTCACAGCTCTCTTTTGTGGTGCATCCAATCAGATAGGAATTGTACATGAGCCACATGATGTGAATTAAACCAGTGGCTGCAGGAAATACCCGAATTTCACAGCCAAAGCTTCTGATTCTGTCAATGGAACTCTTTGGTTAGCTGCGGGAATGCTTAATAAATAGCTGTTCAGAGGAGGAAATATGGTTATTAAGGAGAACTTAATTTTATTAGTAGTTTAAACACGTTTTTCTGGGGGAGATGGATGAAATCCCAGTTGTCCAAGACTCCCTTTAGCAGATGATGGTTGAGATTTTTTTCTTCTTTCTACATAAGATCAGAGCTGGTAGCGTTAAAACAGAGACTGTTTACAATGTGAGGGAGTTTGGAATAGGAGCTAGAAGGGGAGCAGCAACCTATGAGTAGGAGGACAGTGAAGATTAGGCCAAGATTTTCAAGAAAGCTTTAGTGATTTGGGATGGTTCCGTTATTGGGTGCCCGACTTGAGTCACCTTGCAGGGCAGATGTTCAGCACTTTTTTTAAAAAATCAGGCCCCTTTAAGGCTCTCAAGTTAGGCACCGCAAATCACTGGTGGCTTTATAGGTGCTGGAACTGGGGGTGCTGTCATACCTCCCGGCTTGAAGTGGTTTCCAACATATACAGTGTTTACAGTTTGGTTCAATGTCTCTCAGTACCCCCACTATACAAATTGAGTAGCTTTAGAAAAGTGTGGCCCTTACTATTCTAATTATACTTGGTCGTGCTTCAGCACAGGGGGCTGGACTAGGTAATTGTGCGAGGTCCCTTCTAGCCCTACATTTCTATGATTCTGTGATGATCACTTTCCTCTGAATCCTTGAGCTTGAAGAAATTCCATTCCAGTTTCACTGTGGCTGGTTACATCTCCCCAATATGAATGCCAAGCAGGGATAAATTCCCAGGTAAGACCGATGTCCCAGAGTTTGATGGCTGCATTATAAGCTACTTTAAGAAAAAAAAAATCAATCAATATGCCATGTCTCCTGAATATTAAGGCTAAAAGTGGAAGGGATATGGCATCCCAAGGTAACTAGGGCAGTCGGTGGTAGTGGATTAAAGGCTGGATTCTGCGGCTTGTAAATTCACCTGTGAATGTTTGTCAGTGAGACCCTCTGCGTATGAGTTATGGAGGCTCCAGGCAGCTTTCAGGAGGAGCCTGAGCCTTTCAACGGGTCTCCCCCTAATAACTGCCTCTCGTCTCTGCCCAGACTCCCCTGTAGATAGGCATGAGTGGCATCTTTGCTTAACCACGGTGTGTTACTGTATAAAGAGTGGAAGGATGGAGATTCAAGGCAGCAGCATTCCTGGTTATAAATAAGGGTGCAAGAATTTCTAAGGAATGGGTGAAGGAGGCTTTTATTTGCCTGTAGTGGAGGGGAAGCCAGTGGCGTTTCATCTGCTTTCACCCATTTCAAGCCCCTACTCTATATTGCTGTAGAAGGAGAATCTGAAATTAGTGAACTTTTTTGCAGAAGCTGGATCAATGATGTGTTAGTCTGGGTAGGAGATTCTCTCTCTCTCTCTCACACACACACACACACACACACACACACACACACACACACACACACACACACACACACACACACACACAACACCTATTACTTGAGTCCAGCCTCTTTAAGTGCAAATGAAAGACAGAGTCATCAGTGATTCTGTTCTCTATGGACTGCGTTCTATAAATGTCCTTTTAGAATATGCTTAATTTCTCGTCTTCCATGGCTCTATGTGCTTCATGCTGCTAGTGCCCCTGCAATAGCAGCACAAGAACATAAAAAGGCCATACTGGGTCAGCCCAACGGTCCATCAGGCCCAGTATCCTGTCCTTCAACAGTGGCCAATGGCAGGTGCTCCAGAGGGAATGAACAGACAGGTTATCATCAAGTGATCCATCCTGTCACCCAATCCCAGCTTCTGGCAAACAGAGGCTAGGGACACCATCCCTGCCCATCCTGGCTAATAGCCATTGATGGACCTATCTTCCATGAATCTATCTAGCTCCCTTTTGAGCCCCGTTATAGTATTGGTCTTCACAACACCCTCTGGCACGGAGTTCCAGAGGTTGACAGTACGTTGCGTGACAAATGCACGAAGGAAGGATCTCAAGGAGCTTTACAAACATTAATAGATTAAACTTCATCTCTGGGGTAGCTCCTTTTGAAGTCACTGAAGTTCTACCACAGGGGATTTGGAACCCAACCCTACCCTACATAGCCTGCGATCCACATCCTCTCTGCATATATTTATTTGCATGAGACCTGTGGATCCTGTGTCACTATGTGGGCTCTGACTGTCATCATGAGTGGCTTATGGCGTTGTATCTACTCTAGGTTTTCTGGGCTGGGGAATGTTGTTCATGCTACTTACAGTTTTCATGGACTTCAGGAATAAGAACTTGTAATTCAAGCCGCAAGGGGATGCGTGGCATATTTGACCTTCAACATAAAGGAAAAATTAATAAATCATTTCTCGCTAGCGCCTTTCAAAGGTGATTTCTATCGTAAACTTCACAACTAAGCCAAACTGTGTTTCATGGTCTCTTTAGTAATGGCCAAATCCTCTGAGGCGCTGAGTTCCCTCAACTCCCAGGATCTTGTCATTGAGGTCCTCAGCTATTTTAATCACCCCTGCAATACACATACACAGAGTTCCCATTACTGTCAATGGCATTTGCCTTCCACCCACATGGTTTCCCTTGGGTGAAATGGAAAGATATTGTTTCCCAATGAATATCACTCTGTTAATTGGAAGTGCAGACACTTGATCTCCATAGGCTTGCCTCACAACTGTCATGGGGCATAATCTTTGCACAGCAAGAATGATACTATCCTTGCTGCCAAGCAAAAGATCAGTACAGAGGGCAACAGGCTATTATGACATGACTATTTAAGTCCTCTCATTTCCATAGGCTGATGGCCAAAAGCTGTCCTGTGCGATGTAGATTTGGAGCGCTTGAGCTAATGCACTAAGAGCAGCAGTGTGATGGTAGCAGCAGCTTGGAATATTCATCAACTATACACCCTGGGCTGGAGGTTGGGAGAGTTTGTATTGAGGAGGCGAGTCAGAGCCTGAGCCACCACAGCCACTCTGCTATGTTTAGCATGCTAGCTTAAGCAGAGTGAACATGGTTCTGGGAAGCCTGTAGACATAGGCTGCAATGTTGCTATAAGCTGAGCGGATGCATGGTGTAGTGCTTAAAGCACAAGGCTCGGCATCAGGAGAGCTGAGTTCTAATCCCTGTTCTGCCACTGGCTTGCTGTGTGACAGCAGTAAATCACTTAACCGCTCGGAGCCTCGCTTTCCCGTTTGTAAGATGGGGACAGTACTGCTCGTCTGTCTCACAGGATGGGTGTGATGTTCAATTCATTAGTGTTTCTAAAGTGCTTTGAAATCCCTGACTGTCAGGTGCTAAAGAAGGGCAATGGATTAAAGAAGGGCAGAAAATTTCAGCTGAAACAAAGCCTGGATGGAAAAGTGATTGGAAGCTGGCAAACATGTTTGTAAAAACATTCCCCATTTTCCAACCAGCTCGCCAAAGCATAAAGTCTTATGGAAAGAGCAATGTGCTTTCAAGCCACCCTTGTTACCGAGAATTTGCACTGCATGATCATGCAGTATTTTTTTTTTTTTTTTTTTTTTTGCTGTGCTGTAGAGCGGGGTTGCCATCCGATAAGCAGAGTGACATGGATGAAAGAGCAAACCTTATTCCCAGTACTGTGCTAAGTCCACCTGTGTGACCATTAAAGATGCCCATTGCGGCAATAAAGCAATGTTCGTTTCATGTTTCGTAGGTAGCCAATGAGAGGGGAAAAAGAAAAGGACACAGCTGGTAGGGAATGTTTAGGTTTCTGAGGGTTTACCCACATGGGTAGTAGGGTAAAAACTACTCTATGAATAACCTCGGTAGGCGCTATTTAAAAAATCAGCATTTGTCAACAGGTACCAGAGTTATAGTCCATTCCAAATACAGTGTGAAAACTGTGGTTTCTCATATCCTATTGTGTAGTAACTTTTGGAAAATAGTGAGTCAACACTGTTGCTGTGGGCTGTTAAACTAGCTGCTGTGTTTCACCCCCAGGGATGGTTGCATTTCAATAATGAACTGCAATTTAGCAATGACTTTGTTACCAATATAAACTGATACAAACATGATTTCGGATTATCTAGTATGAAAAGCACTGGAGAAAAGCCATGTAAAGGACAAACAAAAATTGACCTCAATGAGCTAAGGAATGGGATGGATTTCAGTGTTAAGAGGCCCAAACTAATAACACCTAGCAGTTCTAGCTCATCTGAAATTGAAGATATAGGAATAATGCATGAAAGGTCCAAAATAGTTACAAACTGCAAGACTGGCAGAGAGAAATGTTTATATTTGTTTTACATTTACATTTAAATTCTTCCAAATTCTGTTGGAGCATTTTCTGCTCTTCCAGATGTTTCCTTTTCTTTTAAATACTGAGCCATCGATGGACCACTAGGATTTAGTTTGGACACCTGGGAAAAGTAAGGTAGCAACCGGCTGTGTCCCTCTCAGGAGCGGTTGCTACATTATGCAGCTGACGGCCTGGCGCAGGCTGTAGATTAATGCCTTGTTTTCTTTACTTAACACTGTTATGGTTTTGTCTCTGCTTTGGAGGCATTTTATTTTTATCTTGGTCGGAAAAGGAATGTGTGTGCCTCTGTGAGAGACAGAGCGAGAGAGAGCAAGGGGCCGTTCACTTCATTGCTGTGCAAATAATGTCTTGGCACGAAACCTGCAGTCATTTAAGTTCTGTAGTTAAAGGCTGGCTATTGAAACATTTTTAACTTTGGATTCTTTAAATAAGCAACTCCAAAACAAGGAAGCAGTCTGACAAAATTAGCAGCTCTGAAGTGCTAGAGCAATCCTCTAAGGGTCACTTGTTTATCGAAGGGAAGTTTAAAGGACATGTTTTTTAAAAAAAAAAAAAAAATTATTAGTAGTTGTATATGTCAACAACTCAATGCATTAGGAGTCCGGATTAGCCGAAGTTTTAGGTGTTGGCAGACGTGCTACAATAGAAGGGAAATACCAATGGAATAACTTTAAATATGATCCAATCCCGGATGATTCATTGGATGTGTTAAAGTTTCCTTTCAGACCATGTAAGTAATGCATGACTGGAGTGCAGAATGCCTGTGACTCAGCTCTGCAAGGCGAAGGGAGGATGTCAGAATTACTCACTGGGACAGCTGGAATCTCATCTATTCAGAGGCAAGGCAACTGCAGAGCTGAGCTGATCTTGTCTCTTTAAGGAGTTGAGTGTGCTTGTTCTCAGCAGTAAGCGTATGACCTTATTTTAGCAATCGAACTGGAAGTCGCAATACAGACATCTCTTTCTTTATTTCCATTTACAACTATTACTGAGAGATTAAACTTGCATCCAGCTCTTCCGCCCCATTTCAGACAGATGGTGAGGTCTTTGAAATGCCCACCGAAACCACCTAAATACCTTGGAGGATGTGGGCCTGAGTGCTCTCAACACCCACTCAAGCCAAAAGGAGCTCAGGGTGGTCAGTGGCCTTCAGGGGGTGCTCCTCAGCTTGCAGAATAAAACCCTTAAAGGAGCCTGAGTCTAGAGTGCATAAGAACTTCAAGGCACTTACCCTATTTTTTTTATAAGTATTTTTCTTCTATTGCTATTGTGTCCTAGTGGTCAAGCTGGTTTGTGCTGTAGCAGGATACTAATGAAATAGACCACCATTGTTTGACCTGTAGGGGCTCCAGCACAGGCCTCTCCCACTTTAGCTAAAGCTCTAATTCTGGTGACTAGTAGCAGTAGTGGGCTGTTATCCACTTTGTGGATAGGCTATGAGAGGTGAAACACCATACACTTAGCTAGCTTGTTACACTACCAAAACTCTGCCTGTTGAGTGTCAATGGTAGGAGGCATAGAAAAGTTGCCCTTGAACTGGAAGTTTGAATGTTGGGAGCTATTGGGAAAAGAATGGATAATAGAAGGCTGGAATACAGAGCTTCATAGCACCTTTTGCAGCTTGGATGCATGGATGATATTGTCATGGTAAAGGCTCCCTGAGAGCTGGTGAATGTGGCTGTTTTGCAGTGTCAGGACAGAAGTGTCTGCAGCTCTCGGCCTCAGCCTTGTATCCAAAGAGCTTGGGGGCGAAGGGTGGCAGAGGTTTCCTGTGAAGGGAAATGAGATTTTAGTTTTTAATGGAAAAGCTAGAGATCAACCCCATTATAAGTGCATTTTAGAGGGGCCATCTATCAAACACACCTGGCACTGTTACTGGATGAGTTACTCAGAGCTCCCGCTACCCTCAGCTTCATAATAGGACTCTGAGTGAGAGACCTGCTAATTTGCCAGCAGCAACGCATGTGCCTCCACCTCTGGAACGACACGACAATTACACCACCACCTGGAGCCATTCATTTTAACTCACCCCAAGTGACCAACGTGGCTGATAACGTCTTCACTGGTAGGTCTGTGGTTATAGACCAGGTGTGGTCAATAGGTGGACAACGGGCCAAATCTGGACTGCCAGATGCTTTTGAATAGACCCCAAAATCTTTTTATTTACTTATTATTATTATTTATTTATTTATTATTATCAATATTATTATTTTTGTATTTTTTTTTCTTTGGAGTCTGGACCTTACCTATAACTTGACCGAAAAATGTGGACCTTGACAAAAAGTAATTGACTCCCTGTTATAGACCATGCTTGAGGCTCATGTGTCATCCGGTCCTGCTGGACTGAGCATGTTCGGTTAAAAGCTTCTTTTCATTAACAGAGCATCCTTTCGAGATGGACATAATTGCCGCACAAGTCTGTGATTTAGAGATGGTAAAAGAACCCCAAACTCCTCTCTTCCTACGTGTATGGCCCCTACCACCATCATATCTGAGCATGGCCATTAACGAGCGGGGCGAAGTGCTGGTATTCTCACTTGACAGACAACTGAGGCACAAAGAAATTAAGAGCCAGATTTTTTTAAAGGTCTTTAGATGCTTAAATATGCAGCTTGGCACTGAGTAGGACTTTCAAGAGCGCCTAGGTGCCTAACTCCTCCTCTGTTTCTTTTGTTCTCGCGCTGGAAAAAAGCCACATTTGTCTGCTCAGGGGCACTCATCATGTCAATATCACCTGTGCCACTGCTGCTCTTGGGCTCAGGGAGCAGGAGGTGCTGTAAGGCTCTGTGTTCCCATCCTTCCCTACCAGTGCCCCATATTCAAACTAGGGGCTTTTGAAACCCTCACTATGCACCTATCTGGATCTTCCAGTTCCTAAATAAATACCTTTAAAAATCTGGCCCTAAGTCACACAGGGAGTCGGTGGCAGAGCTGTCGGTGGCACCTTAAAGACTAACAGATTTATTGGGGCATAAGCTTTCGTGGGTAAAACCCCCCACTTCTTCATTTATTCACAAAAGCTTATGCCCCAATAAATCTGTTAGTCTTTCAGGTGCCACCGGACTCCTTGTTGTTTTTGTGGATACAGATTAACAAGGCTATTTCTCAGACGAACCCCAATGTTTTAAGTCCCCAGCCAGCAGTGAAACGTAAGACCACTGTGCTCTGCCAGGCAAGTGCTGTGTGACCTGGGGCATGTTACTTTTCCTCTCTGGGCTTCTGCTTTCCCATCTGCAAAATGAAGAGAGCAGCACTGCCCTACCTCACAGGGTTGTTGTGAGGATAAATACACACTAACAGACTGTGAGACGCTCAAATACTGTGGCAATGGGGGGGTCAGATACGTACCCTGGATAAATAATCTACCATTTGTAATAGCAAAGTTTCTGCAGGTGAATGGGCTAAAGTCTAAAAGCAAGTTGTAGAAAGCACTGTGCTGGAATAGAAGAGCAAGCTCCCCTTCTCCTCCCCTCCAAAATACTTTGAAATCTTGAAATAGTTGGGTGTGTAAGTGACATGTGCCCTCAGGCATCTTGGACTTGCCTGGCCAGCGCTGGGCCGAGCACCTATTGACCTTGGCAGCTTTTCAGGAATTAGATTTTTGTTGTGAAAGAGCAAATGCTTCTTGAACAGCCCCATCGCTGCAGGAAGCGCAAAGCAGACTTGTCTCCCTGGTGTCCGGGCCTTCTCTTCATGCCTGGTGATTGCTTCAATAACGCTTGGTTTTGGCATTGCAAGAAAAACACAACTCTGCATTAAAGGGACAGTGTCCAGTTAACAAAAATTACAAGCGGAATCCGCCCCTTGCAATGAAAGGCAATAGAGGAGACAAAAAAAAAAAAAAAAACAAAAAATGCCTGCAAAAGCTGGTTTCTGCTGGGCCTCACTCTGCTCTTACTTACTTGTGTAAAAGGGGAGCAACGCCAATGACTTCATCACAGGCATTCCTAGTTAGCGAGGCTAGAACCTAGACCAGAATCAGGCCCACAGAGGCTTGGTTAGTTTGTGTATTGAATAAAGAAAGCAGGTCAGGCGAACATTTCCTTTCAATAGCCCTGGGCCCATTTCTCCAGGGGCCTGCATAGTCAATAGCTGGCATTTTCAATGGAGGCACCCATAGCCTATTAAATTCTAACTCCCACAGGTGCCTCCTGCAGCTCCTTTAACGTTTTTGCCCATCGTTCCCCTTAGGCTCTGGGCAAGAATGTGCTGTTGGCTGTTGTTTTGCATTCAGTTCACTGACGGACTCCATTGCCCTAGAGAAACTGGACGTTGTTAATGGCTCTCCTGCAGCAGATTTGATTAATCCGGAGGACTGAGAGACACCATCCCCGCCTCGTGTGTTAACAGACTTGGGCCCAATTTTGCTCACAGGATCCCTGTTGATTTCAGTTATGCTGGTGTGAGTGAGCACAGAGCTCAGCAGCAATTTAGGCCTTGGCATGCCTAGAGGTAGTACGGTGAGTAAAGGCCTGCGACACCAAACAGTGGTACTGTGCTCGCTGTCGGAGCAGGCTTTTTTGTGCATTAAGTGTCAAATCAATCTGCAGTGCTGGGGGCAGTGGGGTCTGGGGCCTTCCTTTGCGCTGAGTTTACACTTGCAGAACTCGAATTGAAATCCGGCCATCAGACTACTTTATCCAAGAGAAAAAGAAACCCAACAGCATCTACACATTTCCTATACATTTTTAATGCCTGCACTGTCCAAAAGGCTCTGCCCTTGTGGTCTGCCCTCTGTGGCAGGGATCCATTGGAGAAAGCTGTTTTGGAAGCTATTTGTGCAGAATTTTTCATTCGCCATGTTATGCAGAACATCCAGGGGGCTTTAATATACAGAGTCCAGAGCCTTAAATGTGGAAGCACGAATCACTGAATGCAAGACAAGAGTAAAGCCAGATGGATTGTGCATCTAACCCTGTCTGCTTCCATGGAAGTCAATGGGATTTTGGCCATGCAGTCTGATTCATGTCCCACTTGCACCACTTTTACATGTCTGTAACTCCATTGATTTTCAGTGGCATTATCCCCTGACTTACACCAGAGTAACTAGAGCAGAATCAGATCCATGGATATTAGCAGGAGCAGGATTGGGCCCTAAGAAATAGAAGTAGCAATTCTTAGACACCGATACAAATCGAAAACCTAAGGAAGGGCTGTGTCTGTCTTGTGTACATAGCATATTAGGTGAATATTAATGATGCAAAAGTCAAAATAAGGTAGGTGCCTCTGGATTCTTGGCTGATTTTGGCAAGTCACCCCTGGAAGGTGAGAAGGATAAAACAATATTTTCAGTGCAAAGCGCTTTCCACCAGTAATAAGATGTTCCCCGGTGGAAGCTGATAAATTATTGGTGATTGTGTTGGGGAACTGTTGGGGGTTAGGGATTTATACTGCTAAACTATATAAACAAAACGACATCAGCCAGAATCCAGTATCTACAAGTGCTGAATGCAAAGAGAATCATAGAGGCACCTGAGAGATGATTACTTCATGAATCTAGGAAGAAGAAACTTTCTGTAAATTTCATAATTTTTTTCTGTGCATATAAAATACCAAACAATAAAAATTAGAAAAACAGCTGCATTGTACCAGCAACAGACAAATTGAGATTTTGGTCCCCTCTGTTCAGAAACTCACAGCTGCCTTGCAATACCAACAATGATTATTTATAGCCTACTATGTGCAGAAATTAATTAAGAAAAGTGAATGATTATAATGAATGAATAAAATACAGTCACCACTAGGGGGAAGGCTGGAGCAGACCGCGAACTTCACCTTGCAATATAAGGTTTGGTATATTGTGTGTCATAACAGAACTAAGATAGGTATGTGTGTATTGCAGCTTGAGGAGCTAGGCACTGTACAAACGCATGGTATGAGACAGCCCCTACCCTGGGAAGTAAAATAGAGGCACAGAAAGCTGAAGTAATGGGCCCAAGATCATAGAACAGCTCATTGGCAGAAATAGAACCCAGGTCTGCTGACACCCAGTCTTGTGCCCTAGCTACTAGCCCCCCATCTCTTTTCTGCACTATTCTGAAGTGTGGACATCATGTGTCTTCAACAGAAAGCCCAAGAAATTCCTTGATTAATGAACACTTTCTGGTAACTGTGCAAACAAATGCTTTCCTGTGATTACTCCTTGTCTCCTTTGCCAGAGACATGAATCCTGGCCTGGACTGGCTTCTATTAAATCTCAGAAATGAAAGTGTTTTGCCTCTCACATTCCACCTCACAATTGTCTATTTAATGTTATGCTGGTTTGAGGGTGCAGCCATAACATAACTCATAACACTTCCCATCATTGTGTGCTATGAATGTTTAGAGACCCCCCCCCCATCCTTGAGGTGGATACCAGTCTTAAGCCATACCAGGCATTCTATGCTATCGATATTTGGCACTGAAATATGATTCCACAATTAATTTATACACAAAAAAGTACTTTAGTCATTGCAATGATAATGAAATGGAGAGCAGTCCATTAGCAAAAATTGGTTGTCTAGAAACAGACAAATTTTCTTTTCAAGTTATCCGTATTAAGGGATATTAATCATCCCTTTTTAATTCCCCCCTCCCCCCACTTTTGGTGTGTTTTAAGGCATGAGTAGTGGGGCCAATTCTGCTCTCTCTTACGCCAGGGTAACATCACTGACATAGTTTCAGAGTAGCAGCCGTGTTAGTCTGTATTCGCAAAAAGAAAAGGAGTACTTGTGGCACCTTAGAGACTAACAAATTTATTAGAGCATAAGCTTTCGTGAGCTACAGCTCACTTCATCAGAAATGCATCCGATGAAGTGAGCTGTAGCTCACTAAAGCTTATGCTCTAATAAATTTGTTAGTCTCTAAGGTGCCACAAGTACTCCTTTTCTTATCACTGACATAATTAGAGTTGATTGGATTTTCACCAGCACTATGGAACGCAGAATTAGTACTAGGGTGCTTATAAAGTCCTTTTAGCTTCAGACTGTAAGGGCCTAGCTTTAGCAAAAAGAAAAATCAAGGTTAAATCCAGTTTATTTTGAATCAGTTAAAATCCTAACAACAGTTGAAAGTAAAGCAGAATTTATAAATGCAACTTTCATCCTTATCAAATTTACAGCTGTATGCAGTTATGTTCGTTAATAACAATGTCCTTTAAACCACATTGTGAAAATCCATTAGCAATAAATGCTTTAAAATGTACGCGAGGCTGTGACAGGTGATTTATTGAGGGCTCATACTGTTAAAACAATATACACAGCTTGAGCATATTTAGCGCAATTGAGCATGATAGAGAGCGCGCTAAGATTAAACACAAACTATGCATATATTCATAAATGTACCACTTATACAGTGCTTTCTTCTTGGCTCTGATCACCTAGATTAGCTAGTTGTAACCCAAGCTACGGTACTCGGTCCCAACCTTTTTCCATAATAGCTCCGGTCCTGATCCACCTGCTGTGGGCATAGGAGGCTGATGGTCATTTCTAAACACTGAGTCCTAGGAGGTATGTTAAACCCCAAGAAACGGGGCAGCTGTATTCTTTTTTTTTTTTTTTTTTTTTAAAAAGATGTCTTTATTGTTAATGAAAGGCAAAGCATGAGTCATGGATTAACTGGGGCAGTGGGAGTGTGTGAGAGTCAGTTACAGCTGGTGAATGAATGATGCAGCAATTCTGGGCTGTCTGAGGCGTTATGTTCTGCGTGGCAAATTAGAAGCAACTCTGCAGTGTACTAAGAATGGATCATAAGTTCCTCCTTCAGTGACTGATCAGCCCTCCTCTCATATCTGCTCATTCCCCAAACCTATACAAACGCACAGACAGGCTGCTGCATGGATGCATAAGGCAGGGGGGTTACAGTTTGGAAGCTACTACATTAAAATGTAGCCCAATTATCTCCTGAGGGAAAATTCCTTAGTACCTTTGAGGTATACATTTAATACACCATAGCAGAATAGAGAGACAAGATGGGTGAGGTAATATCTTTTATTGGCCCAGATTCTGTTCGTGAGAGACAAGCTTTTGAGCATACACAGAGCTCTTCTGCAGGTAGCTTGAAAGCTTGTCTCTCACCAACAGAAGTTGGACCAATAAAAGATAGCACCTCACTCACCTTTTCTCTCCAATATCCAGGGACCAACATGGCTACACCAACACAGCAAACACAGAGCTGTACTGTAGCATGGCCAGCTCTCAGTGGTCCTTTGTTCCTACAGTGTGCTCAACTTATGTGAAGGAAAAGGTGGCAGAACCAATGCAGCAGACTGCCTCTTCTGTAACTCATAGGACTGATTATTTTCTGTCCCAGATGAGACTGCATCTCTATAATTACTTAATTATATGGACCATAGCACGGCTAGCTGGCAGCTTCAGATGCTTACAGCTTAACAAGTAAAAAACGGGGTGCATGTTTACATCCTGTGACATCTTTGCTGAAACACTTATAATTTGCAGGCTTGTGCAGAATAAAATGCCTCCATCACTCGGGAGCAATGATCGATTACATGAGATGAAGACTAGTGAATTTCTTGTCAGTGCTTGAGATGGTTGGTTCAACTTGTCTATCCAGATGAAAACAGTGCAGACTAATGCTGTCAGGACAATATCTGGCATTTCTCAGGAACCATCATTCTTGGATGTAATGTAATGTTCCTCCCCCCACTTCATTTTCTCTCTTTCTCAGTTACTGCTGTGGAGGAAATGGGTTACATATGGAGGTCCAGGGAAGAGGACTGGGGCTGGACCATGAGAAAGGCAAGAGAGGCCTATAGGAAAATAAAAGAGTTAAGATAGCCCTGGCATAGGTGGAGAGAAAGGGGAATGAAGGTGAGATTGGGGCCCTAAAATTTAATCTCTTTGGGAGGATGGGGGGGGAGAGAGACACTTAAAAATGCTTTTACAAGGGGACACCTACAAGACAAAACAAAGGGTAAAGAAATGAAAATAAATCTATGCAGAGAGAAATGTGAAGGAAAAGGGCTAACCTGTAAGGGAGAAAATGAGCATGAGGAGGAGAAATAAGGAACAAGGGAGAGCATGGAGAACAACAGAGAACATCTATGAGGAGATTGCAGGTTTCAGAGTAGCAGCCGTGTTAGTCTGTATTCGCAAAAAGAAAAGGAGTACTTGTGGCACCTTAGAGACTAACAAATTTATTAGAGCATAAGCTTTCGTGAGCTACAGCTCACTTCATCGGATGCATCCGATGAAGTGAGCTGTAGCTCACGAAAGCTTATGCTCTAATAAATTTGTTAGTCTCTAAGGTGCCACAAGTACTCCTTTTCTTTCTATGAGGAGAGGCATAGAAGGTGGAGAATGTTGGGGGGAGGGGAATACAAGGAGAGGGAAGGGAAATTAGGCAGAATATCATGGGAAAATATAAGGAAAGGGAGCCAACAAAAAATGGACACATGCCAGGGCCAGATCCCCAATAGGTGTAAATGGGCATAGCTTCGTTGAAGTCAGTAGGTGTAAAAGGGTGTGACTCCACTTATGTTAATTGAGTCAGATCCCTACCTGGTATTAATGGGTATAAATGCACTTCAGTCAATGGAGTTACTCATTTTGCACCAGGTGAGGGAAGATTTTCAAATTGTATTGAAAATAACTAGTGGCCTGGTTTTCAAAGGTCCTGAGTGACTCCTGCTCTTACAGATGTTCCAGGCATTTGCAGGGGCTTACAGTCTCTGAAAATCAGCCCAGAGCTCCATTTTATGCAACTTGGGAAGAGCTGGCACTTTTTGCATAGCCATGCCTCGTCTCTTTCATTTTCTCTCTCTCTCTCTTTCCTGTTGAGAGCAATGGTAGAAGGAAAGACCAACCCAATCCATGGCAGTTTCAGCCGCTAGTCCAGTGAAACTGTCACCCATTGGCTGCTTTCCAGACATCAGAGGTGCAGTTTGTTTTGCTCTCTCTAATGGCCTGGTAAGGTCCTCGATTTACATGTCTAAGTAAGACTTGAATAGTGGAAAGAAGCATCCGTTCTGCTAGTTGAAGTGAAGTGTTTGGCTTTTTGGCATAGCTTGTTTGACTTGGCTCTTAGCACTCAGTCACTGTTGTTAGAGTAAGCAATAAAAATGCATTGCATATCAGAGGCTATATTAAAACAACATGGAGCATGCAACACAAACCCCAAACAAAGCAAGGGGTTTCATTGTTCAGACTTCCATTCTACCCTTTGCTCATTAAGTTGTACTTCAGTTTTATGGAACCAGCATTACAAGCTTTGGATGGATGAGCTTGTGGTTAGGGCAAAGTCCTCAGGACCCCAATACCTGGATTCTATTCTTGGCTCCTTCCACTGATTTGCCATGTGGTTGCTTGGACCAAGGTAGGGATGGACTTTGAGTAATACGTGAGATTTCTTTTCAGAGTTGCTGAATGCCCACAACTAACTTCTGAGTATTTCTTACAATTTGGCCCAAGCTTTCAAAAAGACCTAAAAACTCTTTGTATCTCCATTTCCCCACTTAGGTCAGTATTATATTATCCCCATCTCGCATGGATGTAGGGAGGATTAATTCATTAATGTTTGCAGAGCTCCCTGAAATCTGCCAAGGAATAGTGGTATAGAAGCATAAAGCATCATTATTATTTCACCAAACTGTGCAATATCATCTGCAGGCACTGTCACAAGTCCACAGACATGTAAATAGCTAGTTAATAGATAAGGAGCTAGAAGTGGTGCTCAAGAACGCATAGCATAGCTCCTGGATTTTGTAGAAACAATAAAATTTTGTGGTGATGTGCACTGCAAATGGCCTCCTCTGTGCAGCTCTTTATAACAGATCCTACCAGGGAGAGTAGATGAATTAAGGATCAAGTGGCACAGTGAACTCTGAATTGCCCATCCTCTTTTTGTTATGGCAAAATCTTAGCTCCCCTTCCTGGTGTGTGCTCGTGCATGCTATCCTCTGCTCCAGTCTCCAGGTTAGAGAGTGACACGTTGAAGATGGAGGAGTTCAGAGCTTTTGAGTTATTTTGACATCATTTTGTCCAAC
This sequence comes from Dermochelys coriacea, assembly GCF_009764565.3. NCBI lineage: Eukaryota > Metazoa > Chordata > Testudines > Dermochelyidae > Dermochelys > Dermochelys coriacea. The sequence continues at coordinate 9,901,782 of NC_050081.1, read as the reverse complement.
CTAATGTATCTTAAAAGTAGCTCAAGCTGGTTTACAGCATAAATCAAAACCTGCAAAACATTTCCATGAGAAATGCTAATGTGGCACATATCTCAGTAGTGGAGATTTCTTAAATCAAGTTATTTTTATGACTTCTGTAGTGCTGTATGCGTACACAGGACAATAGGCAAACTGCCATAAAGATCTAAAGCTGAAAAGCAGGAGCATGTTCTTATCATACAATACAGAGCAGTGGGTGGGTTTTAGAACTGGAATAAATTGTGGCTCTCTCGCCTTTCTACCTCTGTTTTTTCTGGCATGCATGCCGTCTACTCTTCAGAGCCATTGACAATGTCGTGTATGGGATGGGGAAGGAGATCAGTAACATATAGTAAAGGAGGACTAGTAATGACCACAGCTGGCATCGTTGTTGGCAGTCTAGGCCGAAGCTAAGAATAGAATGGCTATAGGCACTAAATTTAGGACTTCAGAGTCAAGCCTTGATAGATTAACTCACCTGAGTGATGTACCTTGATGCCTGTGTATCCATTTTAACTAGAAAAAAGAAAAGGAGTACTTGTGGCACCTTAGAGACTAACAAATTTATTAGAGCATAAGCTTTTGTGAGCTACAGCTCACTTCATCGGAGGCATTTATTGCTCTAATAAATTTGTTAGTCTCTAAGGTGCCACAAGTACTCCTTTTCTTTTTGCGAATACAGACTAACATGGCTGCTACTCTGAAACCTGTCACTTTAACTAGGTACACTTCAGTTCTTCCACTGCTTGCTAACTTATTCATCTGGGAAGTATGGTTTCATCAGCCACTTTCTTTGAAAAGCGAAGTTCCATTGCTCATGATAACCTTTCTTTAACCTGGCTACCCAGTCATACCACTAATAATTAGTCCATTGGCTAAGTATTCAGATTCACAGGACTTGGCTTTATCACATAGCTCTGTAACATAATGGTCAATGGTGTCACCTGACAACTGGCTTTTTTGGAAATATTTCTTCTCTAAGCATCATTTTTGTGTGGATCAAAGTATTCTTTGAATTTCTGCCTGGCTTTGTCTAGCAGTATGTGGGCCTTCCATGCCCTGCTGGGATGGATAGTACTTCAGCTCTTCGTTGTCTTTGCATTTCTTCTGTATCAGGGCATCTGAAAACCAAAAGATATATAATGGATGGTGAGTTGTGATTTTTTTCACCACTAAATTCCATTCGTTTTGTTACTCCTTTTCCCACACACGTCCACCCCTTTGGCCCGGTGTGTCCATCTCTTGGATCCTGGCTGACACCTAGCTCTTTAGGATAAACACTGTCTTTGTTGTTTGTCTGTACAGCACAATGGAGTCCTGATCCTTGTTTGGGGTCCCTAATGGATACCATGGTCTAAATAACAAAAGAAGAAGGAGACACAGCAGTGACATGTAAAACTCATAGAAAGTGGGAAGCATTCTGGAGAATGGGACATAACCCCACTTGCTCCGAAACAAATGAAGCCAATGCAATGGGTGTCCTTTAGCTCTTTCATTGTTACAATTCAGAGAAGCAATTTTAGGAAAGCAGGGTAAATTACAGGAACCGGATCACTGGTTTGAACAAAGTCAGAATGTTCCTTTGATCGCTCTGCACACGTGTGCAAACTAAGTCACTATTTAATAGCAGCCCTCACAGAGAGGAATGAATTTATGTATTCATGACCTGTAACAAGAATAGTGATTGTTTACTATATTCTGAGAGATCCAGAAGGAGCTATAATGTGATAATTACAAGGAAACCTTCCTAAATATATATTTCTGATGCATCAGCAAAAGCCCAGTAGGTCCCTCCAGCTGGCTCGGGAACATGTGAGTTAATCTCAAGCTTCAAATCATGCCACGCATTACAGCTTGTGCAGCTATGCAGACTCCAGACAGGGAGGATGACTTGCAACTGTGAGGAGAAGGGGGAAAAGGAAGCGGAAAAGCAGGAACAAAACTACTTCTACAGTGCCTTTCTAAAGCATTAATTAGCTTACTATTTCTGTGAGGTAAATACGTAGTACGCCCATCTTCCAGATGGTTAAACTGAGGCACAGAGAGGATAAGGTAAATATTATGTCACTAATTCAGGATGTATCAATTTTTGGGTCCCCAATTTGAGGCAGGTTGGGCCCAATTTGCAAAATGCTCAGCACCCACAACTCTCTGGGATGAAATTATTATTATTGTTCTATTCATTTGCACTAAGTAGCATCCAGAGGTGCTAGCAAGGCTCAGGACCCCATTGTGCTAGTTGTCAAACAAACATGTACTGCCTCAGTTTCCCCATCTGTAAAAAGGGCAACCTCACAGGCATGTTAATGTTTTGCAAAGCACTTTTAGATACTTGAATGAAGGCCTCTATAGAAGAACATATGGTAATTTATTGCCTCAGTATGAAAAAAAAAGTGTGTGTGTTTGACAATCAGCAGTCTGTTTATACTCCTATGTCTCATAGACATCTTTCTAAAAGGAACTCCAGCACTGTTAGCTGATGGATTTTGGCACAGCATGTCCTGTTAGCCAGGCTCACCAGCCTTTTCTATTACACACAGAGTTTCTGTGTAACTTTGTAGGCTGTGTTTGACTTGCCTGAATTTAAACAGTAACCACTGATTGATTGGCTTCCAAAAATACCCACCAGCCATGTTTGACGTCCAGAAAGCTCTCGCCGATTTGGATGGGGACCTCTGAGTTGGAAAGAGGCTGGAAAGATAGACATCTGCCATCTGGTCTCTTCTGTTCCTTCTCTCCAATCTGCTTTCTGACTGTTGCGTTAGTGGGATCTGGCAGAGACAGTCACAACTGAGGATAGCTGTGCATAGAAGCAAATTCTATGCTCCCTTCATGCTAGTCAGCAAGAGTTACCATGGAGCTGCAAGTGAACAGCATTACAATGGCTCATAGATGCAGCACTACAGTTAACATTCCCTCTTCAAACACTATTTATATAAACACTCTGCCAGGCCGAATTGTTCAACATTATTGATCACCTGAATTAATCTCTGGAGGCCTTACTCAGGCAAAACTTCTCCAGACCTCAGTCAGGATTCAAGGCCTCAGGGCTGAGCTCACACACTGCGCATCCATGGTTCCCTGGTTTCACTAGAAGTTGTAGGTGCTTTGGCACAACTCAGGATCAGGCCCCATGGGCCTGATCCAAAGCCCACTGAAATAAATGGAGAGATACATGCAGACTTCCATGGGCATTGGATCGACCTAGAAGGGTAAACTGTTCCAAGAGGCAGGCGTGAGTAATGGGAGCCATAATCCCCTCTGTAGCCCAGGAGAAAGCTGCAGATATTGTAAACTGGGTATGGTGACCATGGCCCGGAATGAAACAAGAAAAGAAAAGCGTTTGGATCCTCTTTGACAGGGGTGGGCTTTGTCTTTCCCCCGGTGCCACAACCACCTGAATTGAGAATACACATCTGGACTGTGAAACTCTAAACTGAGATTGCAACACTGTTAAATAGATGCCCCAGATCTTTAGCTTCTCCAAGAGTACAGGATAAGCTCATTGATGAATCCATGGACTGTGGGCACACTTATGACAGATGCATGGGCTGCCCTGTCAAGGACCCAACTCCAGAAGAGACCAGAGTATTGTTCTCTGCCTTCCCATTCAGGGTATTCCTCCGAAAGCAACCCTAGCAGTGGTGTCATGAACTCCCCTATATTGAATCCTCTACCTTCGGCAGCAGATGGAGCTTTGGAATATCATTGTTACTCAGTGAATTAGAAACACCCACTATTTTGTTGTTTCATTGGAACAGGTTAACCAGGAACTGACTTCAACCAGGAAACCAGTTGAGAAAAGAAAAGAAAAGCATGACTTGGGGTTTTAGTTTTTTTCCACCAAATGCATCCGATGAAGTGAGCTGTAGCTCACGAAAGCTTATGCTCTAATAAATTTGTTAGTCTCTAAGGTGCCACAAGTACTCCTTTTCTTTTTGCGAATACAGACTAACACGGCTGCTACTCTGAAACTTGGGGTTTTGTAGTGGCTTAAATTTTGAAATCTGTTGCCTCTTCTTTCACCCGGCGAAGGATATTTTAGGTATTAGATGCCAGGGACTTCTCAATGTAAAGTGAAATGTTTAACATCAGTTAATATTAAATCCTGTAAATTTAGAAAATTGTAGCCAATCTATGCTAGACACCACCCATTCTCTTGCTTATATATCCCAGACAGGGATTACCAATTTATTAAAACATTGAAGTTGTACTGTATGTCAGAATTGACACCTTGGTCCTGCAGGCTTTTAGGGGATATTAGACTGAATGAGAGTTTAAATAACGAGGAACACTACAAGCAGGTATCTAACAATTTTGGTCATCCCCTGGCACCTTGAGCCAACAGATGGCCAAGCAGAGTTCAGTCTAGATAATATACAAAATGGATGTTACCTTATTACTGAATGCATCTCAACACAGCAGGATCTTTTTACAATGATGCATTTTAGTTGAGTTAAACCTAGATAATGTACCCAATATGGTTCTCTCTGAAAGTACGTCTTCACTGCAGTTATCTCAGGCTCTTACACAGGTACTGCCTTAGTTCCTCTCCACATACACAAACTTCTGACCTAATTTCAGGGGTTCTTTCAACCTGCAATAGCCGGAATGGCTTCAGATGGGGGTTAGAGATTCCGCTTTCACTTGGGCTGGTAACCCACCTCATGCAGTGAGGTTGCAGGATAAATCACATGACTGCTGCTAGTCCTCAAGTACTGGCCCACAATTTGCCTTATGTGCCCCGAAGGACAGACAGGTTCTTCCATAATTTTCTGGGGAAAAATCATAGAGTGGCTGAGCACAGAAACCCATGGGATATGGCCCTACAAATGCTGACCAGAGCATCTGGTCACTCTGTGGAAGACTGGGAAATGGGACTTGTTCCTGGATATGGCTCAACAGTGTCATTAGCCCTGGAGGTTCAGTGCAGCCGGGCGCTTTGAATCTTAATTTGACAGTTTGTCACTACTGGAAGTTGTCAACACAATAGTTGGCTATAATTAGTGCCCAGTAGATGTAAAATGCTACAGCATGTTCCAAAGCCACTGCTCTCTTTGCACAGGTGTGAGTGACTCCACAGCCAATCAAGCCTGTGTTGTTGTTGGGGCTTTTTAATGGGTAATTTAGAATAACCCAACCTGAAACCTTAAAAACAGAATTTCCTTTCATTGTCTTAAATGGAATTCACCTTGAGAACTGGTGAGAACATAGCAGGAGTGTTGTTATAAGCACGCGGTGTGTCATAGTGGGGAACTGCATGGAATTCTACATTTCTACAGCGTGTATTTGTATTGTAGTAGCACCTAGGAGCCTCAGGCTGTCATTGTGCAAGGCGCTGTACAAACACAAAACAAAAGACAGTCCTTGCCCCAAAGAGTTTATCTTTAGCCTATTGAAATGTTCATAGAAATCAAATTCATCTTGTACTTGACAACCTCTTCCATTGTCCATGAAATGGCCTCCAAATATTGACTACTGCAGTGCTTTTATCCATATTCCCTTTTTTTCTCCACAACTTATTTTTGGGGGGGTTTGTGTCTTAAGCCTGGAGACTAGGCTATCTGCTTATCAATCCTATCGTACTGCCACTTTCACCGAGAGCTGTCAGATGCCATTGCCAGAGGCCGTTCTAGCTCTCTGGCAATGTTCTTCTGCTTCCTAAGTTGTAATTCCACTGAGGCCTGATAACCTGGCCACTTTAATAGTTTTAATTACCCAACTGTCTGCTTTGGTTAAACATAAAACTTTTTCATATTCTTCTCCCACTCCCTTTACACACACAGGAAAATAACGTGCTTCCCAGGCTCCAATACAGTATGCAACCTTCAGTTTCTTTTCCTTAATTATCAAGGCAAGGAATTCAAGTTTTCAGCAATTTCTCCCAATTCACATACCTCTGAAGGACCCAGTGACTGCTTGCCTGATTGTCAGCCTTTAAAAAGATTTACTATGTATATGCTGCTTTATATCCTTCCTCTGCTTTTGATTTACCATTTTGGTATCTTTATCATTCTGTAACACTTCCTACGTGTCTGTCTTTATAGCTGTTCGCTTTCCCTCATTGAAACTGCCAAGAGGCATTTCCTTAACTGCAGTGGGTGACATTCACCCCAGCGCACATCTCCTGCAGAAGCCCTATGCTCAAGAGAGCTTCAGTGGGACATAAGTGGCACCTTGCGCTGGCCCAGAGCACAGGGGTGACATTAATCGCCCTGTCAACTTCCTTATACAGCCTCAGACCTTTTAGGGCTCTTTAAATTCCTGTCCATCTGTCTTGCAGAAAATCTTTGCGCCAACAAATGGTTTTGAGGAAATGTCACATTTCTCCTCTGCACCTCCCTCTGCCAGGCAACTGCCCCAACTCTCAATCCATCGCAGTGGAGATGGGCCTGAAGCTGCAAAACTGGCAACTTGATTTCAACCCTTTGCTCCAGTATCAGTGAGAGGCTGACCCCAAACCTGGGAACAGAACAATTAGGAGATTGAATTAACTGAGAAATTCAAAATCATGCCCTGGCGAAGGGGCATGCATGGGGAAAAGAGGGTCTGTCCCTGGCTACCTGGGAGCCATCGCTACACAGGGTTGGAAGAACACAAAGATGAGCTAAGGCTACCATTGAAGCCCCTTCCCTTATCTGTACCAAATGGTCTTTAACCATAGCTAAGAATCTTGTCTGTGATCTTTTAACCCAGCCTTTGAAGTTCTTTTCAGACTTGTTCTCTGAGCCCTAAGTGTTCCCCTCTGTAGGGATTAAATTTGGTAGTAAATTATCACATGGATGTTTATGATCACAATTACACCTCTTCCAAGAAGGATTTCACAGTCAATTGAGTCACATTATTCTTTTCAGTCTGCACTGAAATCCAACTTCCTGGGCAATTGAAAGCCCATGGGTTATGATTTTGGGTTATTAAAAAAAGGTATAAAATGCAGATCATCCCCAGTTGTACACAGGCACTATCACACCGAGCCAGGCAGGGCACAAAATGGCTTTGACTGAATCCCTTGGATACAGTGAAACGTTCTTAAAGATCTTACGCCTTCGGAAGAGGAGAACAATGAGAGCTGATCATGTATGTGGCCAAAACCCTAGGCCAACTGCTGTAAAATGCTACAGGGCCCCAGATTAAATCAATTCTCTACAAATTAGGCACTGACATTTCTCAGTGTAAAACCTGGCTCCCTGGAGAGGAAATCTCTGTTACCAGGGTAAATGAATAGACAACTGGATATAACTATTATTCAAGCATGCAAGATACTAGGCAAAAAAGCTGGGGAAAGTTTTAAGCTGTCTATGGAGTTGCTCCATTCCATGCCATTTTCCCAGTAGAAAAGCAGAAGCACCTGTGGGTGAAATTCACCCCGGGCACAGGATCTGCTTGGGGCCCATGCATCAAATAGGCCTTAAGTGGGAGTTAAGTGGCACACAGTGCAACTGTTTGGTGGGGAACTCTGAAATCTAACTAGAATCAGGAACGGGAAATACAAACTGTTTTACAAGCCTGTAGGCTGCAACGTAGAGTTGCCAGGTTTCCAGTTTTCAACTGGAGCACCCGGTTGAAAAGGGATCCTGGTGGCTCCGGTCAGCACTGCTGACCGGGCCGTTAAAAGTCCGGTTGGTGGGGCTGGCAGGCTCCCTAGCTGGCTCCACGCGACTCCCAGAAGCGGCAACATATCCCTGCCGCCCCAGCTGGAGGGACAGCCAGGTGGCTCCGCGCACTGCCCTGCCCTGAGTCCTGGCTCCGCAGCTCTCATTGTCTGGAAACTGCGGCCAAGGGGAGTTGTGGGGGTGGCGCCTGTGGGAAGAGGCAGCATGCACCACACAAAGCCGCCTGACCATACCTCCGCCTAGGAGCTGAGGGACATGTCGCTGTTGCTGGGAAGCTGCCCGAGGTAAGAGCTGCCTGGAGCCCTCATCCCCTCTCGTGCCCCAACCCCTAGCCCTGAACCCCCTTCTGTGCTCTAGCCCTCTGCCCCAACCCTGAGCCCCATTCCGCACCCAAACTTCCTCCTGGAGCCTACCCCCCAAACCCCCTCCTGCACTCCAAACCCCTCAGCCCCAGCCCGGAGCCCCCTCCTGCACCCCAAACCCCTCATCCCTGGCCCCAATCCAGAGCCCACACCCCAGCCAGACCCCTCATCCCCCCTGCACCCCAGGCTCCTGCCCCAGTCTAGTGAAAATGAGCAAGTGAGTGAGGGTCAGGTAGGGCAAGCAACAGATGGAGAGGGGATGGAGTGAGTGGGGGCGGGGCCTTGGAGAAGGGGCAGGGCAGGGGCGGGGCCTCAGGGAAGGGGCATGGCAGCGGCATGGTAAGGGTGTTCAGTTTTGTGCGATTAACAGTTGGCAACCCTAGCAGCCAGTGAGATGCTGAGTGCCCCCAACTCCCATTGAAATCACAGGGAAAGATCAGGTGCTGTAGACGGAGGAAGGTGTACTTTTGAAAATGATACTGGGCAAAGTTTAACTTTCACATGAGGTCTAGGCCTGAAAGGACTTATCTCCTTAGGTCTCATCAGCTGCTTCACCAATAATCGGACAAATACATCAATGTATAATCCAAACCCCCATTGAAAGCGGTTTTGGAGGGGATAGTGGGTTCACACCCTGCATCCAGTTTGATATTGTGCAGGAAATTCCTTCAGATCTCCATTGGGGTGCAACACAATTTATAAAGCAACCTTTCCTATAGGCAAAGTTAATTCCTACAGTAACGAGTTATCTGAGCTGATGTTCACAAACGTGTAAAACCCCTTTGAAGTCCCATGTAGCACATGTGACTAATGGACTTACACAGTCTTGTTACAGGACTGAATTAGTGTATAACGGTAGCCATTAAAAAGCCAACAGTCCCCAATGGTTTCGACATTACAGAATCTGATGTATGTGAGTTGTTTCCTATTCTAACTATAGGAAAAATGCTACGTTGTCCCATATATTGTGATTCAGTCACTTTTAGCAAATGCTGATTTTTTTTAAATGACTTTAATTTACTATACTTACAACTGTACCCTAAATAGTTAATTGCTTGGTGGGGGAAGAGATGTAATTCCAAAGTTTTCACATAATCTACCATAATATCCTACAAAGTGGCCAAAAAAACCCAAACAAACCCATAAGGCCACAATCCTGCAAAAGCTCCACTGAAATCAGTTCAACTACTTGCAATATGTAAAACATGTGGATAACTCTTTGCAGGATCTGGACCTAAATTACCTTCTATACCGGTGAGGTTTTAGTTCCATTTAATCCCATCAAACCTGTTTAAAATAATATTGAAGCACTTAGATATTGCTAAAAATAGACCAGCAAATAAATTACACTGCAGCACAACTGATAAACTGTAACTGTTTACATATGATTCTGTTCTAGAACTGAGATTAAAGACTACTTCAAACACAGCCTTTGGCCAGTATGTCATACGAAATTCTGTTTGGTATAACAGAGCAGCGAATGATTTTAACAGCCTTGTTAACCAGAGATTAAGAATGGAAAAGATTCTATTTGGCACTGCATATTGTGTTAATAACAACTGTGGGTGCAGGAGGGCTGTGACAATGGCCTGGACTGAACGCCAGCATTCCAGTTACCCAGGGAGGGGGCTGAATCGCAGCCAACAAACACTACCACAGAAGCAATGGTCTGAAAGGTCGCACAACCTGTGCCTGGGCTGGACTCCACACAGTGGCGGGAGGAGCTGTCTTCACTGGTTCTGTGCATCTCCTCTGCGTGCTGAACTCACATAACCGTGGAAGCGAACCCATGCTCTCCACTCCTGCCAAAGTCCCCTCCACTTTCAATGGGCTTCGCTTCTTACAAAAACAAGGCATAAGGCTGAGGGATGCTAAACTGGGATCATTTTTACTTAACCTTGAAACCACGTGTACTTTTATAAATACAGGACTCCATTCTCCCCAGCCTCTGAACTACACTGGGTGAAAGAGAGTGGGATGGGCTGCCATGGAGCAGATGATGGAACCTGACTCAGCACCGGCCTTTGGAGGATTGGTGTCACTAGCCCCCAGCCACTCATCTATCATGCCCCTGCCTCCCTCCAACACCTCCCTGTGCCATCCTGAGCCAGTGGCTGCCACCTGTTACCCCAGCAGCCAGTCTGTCAGCTTCACATGGTAATGTCTCTGCGCCTTCTTCCACACAACCTCCTATTCGTGGAATGTCCTTTCTGAGCTCAGCTGTCAGGCCACTCCACTACCCTCTGCATTCAAGTCCCTCCTGAAAGGCCTCTTCTGCGCCATGACCCATATGGGAAACTAGCAGCTAGATAATGACACGTTAGAGGAGTAAGAGGGACTACAGATAACTTTGTGTTAATATGGGGCCAGATGGGGCCAATCACCTCCCTGAACAATTTTCTTATATGGTAGGTCCCTTCCCTTCCCTTCCCTTCTGTCAGTTTTTGTGAACTCCTTGAGGCTGGACTCCCACCTTTTTCTATTAGCATGGTGTGGGGACAACCAGAAATGAGTCAGAAAACATGAAGATTCCCTGGCACATGTTCCCGTTTTCTCAAAGCTCCGTAGAAAGTAACATTCTGCTCTCAGGGCTGCCCCTTCTCTGAGGTCCTGCCCCACTCACTCCACCTCCCCCCCTCCCCTGTTGTCGCTTTCTCTCCCGCCAGCATAGCGTTCTGAACATGACCACTTATGCTGGCAAAACTTATGCCATGCACCCCTAAGCAACCAAATTTTTGCCAACAGAAGTGCTAGTGTAGACATGGCCTTAGACTCCAGACATATAGGTTTTTAATCCAGCCCCACCATGTCGGGTTAATCAAACTGAGGGTTAATCAGGGACCTCCTGTGCTAATTCTGTTCCAATTGCATATAGGAAGCCCAAGGGAGCAAATATCAATTCCTGGACTTGAAAGCTCTCTGCATCATTAATAGCTCATCAAGAGCCTATATTATTGCAGTTAGTGAAGTCAGCCTTGATGTCAGACCTTCAACTTGGAGGAATGTCATTAATCTGATCTAGGGACTTGTAGCCAAACCTATTAGGATACCTTTCAATAGTTAGTGGCTGTAACAATGTCACAGTGGTAGGGAGGGGGAGCTTGGTATTTAGATTTGTTCTTCTTAGGCCTTTCCCCAGACATACAAGAAGCTAATGCACATTCGGAACAGGCTGACGATCTGAGGGGACAGCTGGGAAATGGCTTATGGGAGGAAGACACCTCAGGCCAGATCCAGCCACTGAAATGAATGGGGTAGCCCCAGGATATATCTGCCCCATTATGTTTTAATTCTTCCTACAGAATGGAGCATTCAGGGTCCTGGAGTCAGGAAAGTGATTACCATTAGCAACATCAAAATTGGCTTTTGAGTGTAAGCTCTTTGGGGGGAGGCTATTGTTTTGTTCTGTTTGTACAGTACATAGCACCGTTGGGTCCATGACTGGGGCTCTTAGGCGCCACCATAACACAAGTAATACATAGGGATATTTAGAAATATTAACTAGTCTGGAGAGTTCTTGAAACAGGCCCAGTTCTTCAGAACCCCCCTCTGTGGATCCAACTCTAAGGGCTTAATTCTGTGCAGTGCTGAGCACCTTTAACTTCCTGTTCAGTTTCACGACTTTCTCCTCCCCTACAAGGGAGTGGAGGAGCTCAGCACCATCAGACCTCAAAGGCAGTTTGAAGGAAAGAGACAGCCTAGAATCAGCAAGTCCTCCAGAATCTCTTGACCTCAATGTCTCAGTCCTTACTTTGCAAAAGCAGTCTACACACGTGTCTACATGGGCTGCCACTGGGCTCTTCAAGCCACATTCCATTTCCAAAGCGTACACAACTGAGAAGCCAGTGCAGTGAACTAATCTAACCAAAGAAACCACTTCAAAGTGAATTACCTTCCCCTCGTTTGTTGCAGGAAAGGTGAGACTGAAGTGCAAAATTGACATTGCTGTGCTAGTGCTTTTCTCAGGATGTTTCCAACAACCCGCTCAAGGATTAAAAAAAAAAAAAAAAAAAAAATTCTCAGTTCTCCTTTCTGTTTTGCAGGAAACCAGCAGTGATTCAGTAGGAAAGAATTTCTTTAGGTATCGTTCCTAGGAATATTTTTATTGTTTGTTTATAGCACAGCAGAGCCCAAATACCCCATTCCGGATTGGAGCCCCTATGTGCTAGGGGCTGTACAAAGATATATGAAAAAATGTGTCAAGATTTACAAAAATGACTAGTGATTTTGGGTGTCCAATTTGAGATCCCTTAAAGGGGCCAGATTTTCTGAAAGTGCTGAGCAGCCAACCTTTGAAAATCATGCCCCTTTAAGGTGTCTTGAGTTGGGCACCCAAAAATTGAGGCTCCTAAAATTGCTAGTCATTTTTAAAAATCTTGGCCAAGGTCCCTGCCCTGAAGATTTTACAGTCTAAGTTTACAGCCTGTATGCCTACCTAGTGGTTGTTGCCATATGATGTGCACATCAGACCCGTTGTGCAGAGGGAGCCCAAAATTCTCTTCTGATTTACAGGGCATATGTTTTATGTGCCATTTGGATTTTTATTGCACATCCTTGCTATTAATTCTTCATGTGTACTTGGATTTTCAGAAAGGCTTTGACAAGGCCCCTCACCAAAGGCTTTTAAGGATTCTAAGTAACCATGAGATAAGCAGGAAGGTCCTCTGTTAGATCAGTAACTGCTTGAAGGAGAGGAAACAAAGGGTAAGAATAAATAGTCAGTTTTCAGAAGGGAGAGAAGTAAATAGTGGTGGCCCTGAAGGCTCTGTACTGGGCTCTGTGCTGTTCAACATATTCGTAAGGGGGTGAACAGTGGCAAAGGGGGCAGATGATACAAAATTATTCAAGATTGTTAAATTCAAAGCAGACTATGAGGAGTAGGATCTCTCATAACTAGGTGCCTGGGCAATACAATGGAAGATGAAATTCAGTGTTGATAAGTGTAAAGTAATGCACATTGGAAAAAATAATCCAAACTCTACATGTACAGTAGTTGTTAGCTCTAAATTAGTTGTTACCACTCAAGAAAAAGATCTTGGAGTCGCTGTGAATAATTCTCTGAAAACTGCTCAATGTGCAGCACCACTCAAAAAGGCTGACAGAATGTTAGGAACTATTAAGAAAGGAATAGAAAATATAACTATATAAATCTATGGTGACATCACACCTTGAATACTGTGGTTGCCCTGTGTCAAAAAGGATATAGTGGAACTGGAAAAGGTTCAGAGAAGGGCAACAAAGATGATCAAGTGTAAGGAATGGCTTCCATAAGAGGAGCAACTAAAAGGATTAAAGTTGTTCATCTTAGAAAAGACAACTAAGGGGGATATGACAGAGGTCTATAAAATCATGAATGGTGTGGAAAAAGAGAATTGAGACGTGTTATTTACCTTACACACAATACAAAATGCAGGGATCAGCTGAAGAAATGAATAGGAGCAGGTTTAATACAAACAAGAAGAAGTATTTTTTCACAGCTAATCTGTGGAACTCATTGCTATGGGATGATGTGGTTGCCAAAAATATAACTGGGTTAAAAAAAGAACTGGATAAGTTCATGGAGGATAAATCCATCTGTGGCTATTACCAAGGTGGTCAGGGACTTAACCCCATGTGTAGGGTGACCCTAAACCTCTGACTGCCAGAAGCCAGGCATGGAAGACAGGTGTTGTTCATTCCATAATTGCCCTGGCTGTACACTGTGTCAGCCACTGTTGGAGACAGGATACTGGGTAAGATGGACGATGGGCTGATCCAGTATGGCAGCTTTTATGTTCTTATGCTTCTATAGCTTCTTCTAGCTGAGGCTCTCACATATGTAAATGAAGCCACACAACACCAAGGAGGGTGATATTATCCTCTCTTAATACAAAAGGAAACTGGGGTTAAATGACTTACTAGAGTTACACAGTTTTATGATCACCGAGTACACGCAGACACGTTAGATATGAACATAACTACTCTTGGTGGCAGGTTACAGCGTAAGCCTACTTTATTTCTTAGAATGCAGTATGATGACACAGGCGAACCCAAAAACACAGAGGCAGGAAACCATCTGGTCCTTAAGGCAGAGACACATAACTCATCCCCCACCTTGTTGGAAGCTTGCTTTGTTCAGACTGCTGCTCCCCAAATGCTTCACTACAGCGCCCCCCCTAGCCTGCAAGCAGGACCAGGAACACACTCCCCCTTCCACTGCCACTCACACACGCTTAAAATGACAGTTTGCAATTTCATCAGTTCTTAGTACACCACACAGGACATCTGTGGCAGAGCTGGACTAGCCCGCAGCTCTCCTGAGTCCCATTCCTGTGCACTAACCACTAAGGGTACAACTACACAGAAGTAAAAATAACCCACAGCAGTGAATCTCAGAGCCTGGGGTCTACAGACTTGGGCTCATGCTAAAGCACTAAAAATCGTCATGTAGCCATTCCAGCTCAGACTGGCACTTGGGTTCTGAGGCCTGGGGGCAGGGAGGTGTTTCAGAGCCCAAGCTCCAGCCTGAGCCAAAATGGCTGCACGGCTCTATTTAGGGCCAGAGTGTGAGCCTGACTCGCTCTTCCTGGGATCTGAGACTCGCTGCTGCTGTTTTGTTTGGCTTGTTTGCTGTGTAGATGTACCCTAAAACGTCAGTCATTCCGCTACAAGCGGTCTGGTTCTGCATGATAGGGGGACCAGATGTCCCGATACTAGCAGGACTGTCCCGATATTGGGGAGCATTGTCTTATATAGGCTACCTATTACACCCCCCCATACTCCCCTCTGATTTATCACATTTGTCACCCTAAATCATAATAGCAATGGAAGGCCATAGAATCATAGAATATCAGGGTTGGAAGGGATCTCAGGAGTGATGTGCTGTGACTAGCTTTCAGAATTTTTGTCTCTTTTAAGCTCTTCCTTTCACTGTGTTTTTGACGTGGTCCCAGAAATGAGCATCACTCACGCATTAAAATCTTGACTCACTCTTAGTGCAAATAAGTTATCTGGCAAGTTCAAAGCAATGGATTTTAACAGAGTTGCCAAAGTAGGTGTGAGGGCACCTGGTCGTATAATTTAGTTCCTATTGATTTATCTTGTCCCCTTTCAGAGCAGCAAACTGTAAATGTTTCCTTTGCTTCACCCACTGTTTGCTCCCTGCCTGACAAGTCTCTTGTCTAGCACTGATGGAATGTGTTAGTGAAAGGTGCTTGAGTCAGTGCTGAGACAGAGCTGTCATCTAGTGCCAGCCCCACCCTCCGGGAGCCCACGCAGTCGACTTATATCTGTTCATTGTGAAGGGAAACCGGGGCTGTGTGCTGGGACGGCCATGTAGCAAAAGCCACAAATCAACCTTTAAAAGAGACAAAAACAACCCATTTTGGAGAGTAGACATAAAAGCAAGGTATTGCCCAGCAACGGCCCTTTAAACATCCGATGGCATGTCTTAGGAGAGAGATAAAGTGGCTATGGTGGTGAATTTCTTTCTTTGAACTCAGAATTGCTTGCTGCTGGTTTCCTTCGGATCATGAGCAGAATACGCTGTATACAGGCAGTTATTACTCCAAACCTTGGTTCTTTATAGATTCAGCATGACATTTTTTAAATCCTATTTCACCTCTGGCAGCTGAGAACTCCCGCAGCTCTTGCTTTCTCTTTAAAGCAGTGGCTCCCAAACTCTTTACCTCAGGTCTCCCTATCTCCTGGCTGGGGGTGGGGGGAGACACGGACAGAGGTAAGGGGGCCAAGTTGGGGCAGGAGCGGAACTGTGGACAGCAGCCATGGCCGGGCGCAGAGCTGGCAGCTGATCCCTGGGCGCTCCCTCCCTGCTGGCCAAGACCCCAGCCGTGCCCCCCACCAAAATGTTCCTCTGTGCCAAGGGGGGCACACCCCACAGATTGGGGACCTCTGCTTTAGAGGCATCTTCTTTGTGCAGTTGGGAATTTACCTACCCTACTGAAGTTATAATTTATTTTCCATGGGCAGAAATGAGGTTTTATGGGTGAGGCCCTGGGTGGGGGCTCAGAATATCTGGATTAATCTCTAGCACAGGCTTTCCGTGTGACCCCTGGGGCAAGTCCCTTTCAGTAAAATTTTCAAAAAGGCCTACAGCCCAGAGCCTCAAAAGCATGTAGGTGCCTAACTACCTTTGAGGAGCTAAGACTGAATGACTTAGTACCTACGAGACATTAATGGGACGCAGGTGAGCAGTTACACAATGTGACTAAAAAGCTCACAATCTTGCCTTTAACAAACATGTTATAGTAGGCCCTGATCCTGTCCCAACATGCTAAAGACTCTATTCCAGTTGTTTGTGGATTCCCGCTCAGTATAGGGGTAGCAATCACATTTTTTTGCACATGCAGCAAGAAGTCAGGAGTGGAACTCTTTGATGGCTGTATTGTATAACGATCATTCACTCTTTCTTCAGCTTTAATTATGTGCCACTTTGGTTTTTAAAAATAATGAAGGGGAAAAAATAAAACTATTTTTTCAAGTTTTTATTAATGTAAAAAAAATGTTGTTTTAGGTGCATTTTCCAAAATGCCCTGAATAGCTGCCCTGCCTCATATCCCACAGCTGGGAAATCCTGCATGCTTATGTGAAACAGAGCTGTGCAGGGATTGGCATTTGTGAGGCTGTCAAATCAGCAAACTTCTGATTTTGCCCCTTCCTGAATTACAGGCTTGCTTTCAGCAAATGACCAGTTTTAAAAAGTCAAGCCAAGCCTCGTTTCAAAGGCTGAGAAATAAATCTCCCATAAATCAGCATATGTGGATTTTATTTATAAAGCTGTAATTCAAGTTTGTACTATAATTGCAATATACAGTGTGTGTATATATATCTATTGATATATAGATACAGTATTTTCTTTCTGGCCATAAACACAAGCAATAAACCATATAATTCTCCTCTTCTGTACTGTACTTTTTTCTGCCTGTACTGCTGAAGTGATATCTTACCCCCTTTGTATTCAGTTCTACTGCACTATAGAATTTTTAGTGTACGTTACAGTTTGGTTTGGCGCTAGTCCAACAAAGTGATCTGCTTTTTTCATAATGCACACAAAGCCATACAAATAATCCAAGCACAGAAAATAAATATAGTATTGCCAGCCCCAACCATTCAACAGTTATGAGTTGGGCCCTCAAAAATTCTGACTTTTTTTTTTCTAAAAATCTCATTATTTTTAAAGGCAACTTTTTTATCTGTCTTCTGGCCTTTGAAACTTTCAGGTTACACTTGAGTCATGTTTTCAAGCTATTTTCTAAAATCACAAGAGCTGGAAACTTTTTTTTTTTAATGAATGCTGAGATCCTCACGTACTAACAGGACTCCAGGAGCTAGGACTTTAAAAATATTATGAGGCTTATGATAAAATCATGAGAGCTGGCAACACTGTGGTGAAATTCACCCCCCAGTACAATTCCAGTTGTCCTAAATCAGTGGTCTTCCCCCTTTTCCAGCCCAGGACACCCTCAGATAGGTTTATCTCAGCTAACCAGGAACTAGTTGGGACCTCCCTCCCATTTAGCAGTACCAGAAAGACAAGGAGGTCACTACCCCCGATCCCTGTTTGCAACCCATGCCGAGAACCATCTAGTTAATTTATTATGTGAAACGATCTTGCCTGATCACTGGAGAGCAACCACCATCCATCTTGTTACCAGAGGCTGGTAAAGCTGATGCAATCCTCAGTTAAGAAGATGCTAAGCACCCACAAGTCTGGCTGAAGTGAATGGAAACTATGGGTGCTCAGATCTGCTGCTAACCAGACCTTGAGCCTGCAGTCCCAACTCCGCGGAGCCTGCCACACCTGGTCCCGCAGTTACAGCTGGGACATGGAGGATGAAACAACCCAGAGGTAGCCTGTGAGGTCACACACAGTCATATTTTTCAATTTTTGAAGATCTTCCTGCATGCAGAGGACCCCCTGTTCCTTAGCCTGTAATTTCAGAACCCTCCCACCCCTCATATGTGCAGAGGGACCTAACTGATTAAGCACGCAGAGATGTGAAGCTGAGATGCCTAACCCAAAATCCAAGCCTTGAGTCTCACCAAACACTCTATATTGCAGGGATGGACCCTCTGATGGGTCCTGATGGATCACCTGCATTGCTGCCTGTATGAAATGCTAGAGCTTCCCTGGGGAAACGGGAGAGGACCAGAAGCAGTTTGTGCTATAGCCAGCAAGGTTAGATAAAAAAGCTCTTAGGTGATAGATCATCTGGCCACTCTGGCCCAAACCGTCACAGGACACAAATGCAATGTACTAACAAATCGAGGTGCCAGATCTATTTCTGTGGTGGTGCCTGAGGTGCATAGAGCCAGCTGACGCTGGAGGTAAACGAGACATTAAATCTTGCGACATACTGTACATTCTTCAGCACTTTGGTCAAGACTCTTCTCAATTTTTGACAACTCCCATGAATTCACTTGAACAACAGGACTTGAACCTTCAGGTTAGTTTTTCTTTCTCTATTTTGTGATTAATCTGGAATAAGACAGAAATTTGGGGCTTGCTTCTCCCTTCACTGCCATTCCCATCACTGGGAATTTGCCAGTTGAGGAGTCTGGTTCTGCCTTTCTTTGCACCCCCAAAACTCACGCTGAACCCAGCAGTGGGTGATTTGGGATGCAGGGGCAGGCCCTTTATCCCTTTCCTTTGTTTAATCTTTGCCACCCATGCCTGTTTTTTCATATTGAGAACATGGGAAAGATTTAGGCTTAGATTTCAAAGTCCCACCTTTGGACAGTCAGTGGGATTTAGGCACCTAACTCCCTTCGGCCCCCTTTGGAAATTGGCACTGTAGGGCTTGGCTGCATGCAGGATTCCACCAGTTTAACTTGAGGTGTGATTTTAAACCACTTTATTGAAACCAATGCTAAAGGCTATGTGGCCACTTCGTTCAGTTTAACGTAGGCTTGTTCTGTCAGCGTCAGTTGATCAGGAATCGTTTTAAGCTATACTGAAACAGACTGAAAGAGGGTCCACACACTTGCTTAATTAAGCCATTTTACTTAAGTCAGTGCAAGTTTGTGTGTAAACAAGCTTTTATACTATCCCCTCCCCACCCCCCGCACCTCATTCCTGATCAAATCCTTCATCTTTGATCTGTCTACTTTGGCCGGAGAGGGTGGAAAAGGTGTTTCTTTAGTATTGGGCTGTTCTAGCTCTCCTGGTAAAGCTCCTATCTTTCAAATCAAGCCTCAATGCACTTTAAGGCACTGTCTACGTAAGACAGTTGCACACCTTGTAATTAAAACCAGTTTTTAAACACTTGTTTTAAATCAGTGGACAAACTCATTTTGCTTTAAGGGGGACATAGTACAGTTTATTCTGATTCCTAAAGGATTTAAGCTAAACTAAAACAAGCTTGGTAAAATAAGCAAAAAAATGTGTGTCTGGGATATGCAGCTGCTAGATAACCATACCCAGCCACCTTTATGGCAACTGAATGGTGTTAAGATTGTTCCCTGTGAATATAGCTACTGGAAAAGAGCCAGTATCCCTGAGGAAATAATACACACACACACACACACACTCTCTCTCTCTCTCGGATTGTAGTTATCTATTCTGGGATCTATCCCTGGAGACAATATCTTGTAGGCTGACAACCTTGCTGATCAGGCTCTGATCCTACCAAGTGTAGCACCTGGCTACACTCATCTGGCTGTGTGCTTCATATTGCAGGATCAGGTCCTTGGGACAGAGAGATCTGCAGCCTTTGTGTTGTGGGTAAAAAGAATTTTAAGTATCTGTCTTCGAGTTTTGTTCTGTTGCCCATCACCGTTGTATCTGGGCACCTTCCACCATGATTAGACAGGCAACAGTGAAGTTCCGTGTGGACTTCAGGGAAGTAGCAAGGAACAAGAGGGCTGATCCGTACCTGAAGACACACGAGACACTCCTTTCTAGCATTCACTGAAGAACTGCTCCCTGTGACCCTACAGCCTTGTGAAGGACGGGCTCCACAATGGGACAGAAACTTGGCTTTGATTGACTTGTTGCAGCAATTGCTCTGCAACAAAGCTAACCACTAGCCTTTTTTACCAAAAAAACTGAAAATGAAAATAAATGGCCAAAAATGCCAAAACCCAAGAAGTTTTCCACTGAAAATGTTCAGATGTGGGTTTCCCAACAAAAAGCAGGTACATTCTGGGAAAATATTCCTTTTGTCATAAACCAACTTTTCAGTGGGAAGAAAAGGTGATAGAAAAATTTAAACTAACCGTAACGAATAATAATACTTTGTTGTACTGACATATGGCAGTTTTCTCCTGGAATTATCAAAGCATTTTACAAAGGAAGAGTAAGTATTATTTTGGTCACATACCACCCAGAGGAGCCTGGTGAAAGAATCTAAAGAGAATATCCCTTTAATAGATGGGGAAACTGAGGTACGGAGCGGTAAAATGATTAGCTCAACATTAGACAGCAGAACTGAGATCAGAGCCCAGGTCTTGTGAGTCTAAATCCCGGGCTCTGGAAACTGCCTCTTAGTACAGTAGAGATAGCACACCTAAACACACCCAAATTTCACCCCTGGCATCCCATGTTTTTAACGGGCAGAAAAATACCCCAGATCAGAACATCCCTGACTTTTGAGGTGGTTTGACTCAGGATAGTTTGGCACTTTATAGCTCAATCCCATCTCTAGCACATAGCTGCATTGGGGTGATAGGAAATGGTTTCTCCACCAATGCCTTTGATATGTGCTCTGAGGCTTGGCGTCCCAGAGCAAATTGAACTAGATGAATTCTCTCCAACAATCAGGCACTGCTGCTAAATAGATCATGCATTACAATCAGGGAAACAGTTGCACTGGAATTCATGTAAATGCTCCCCAAGGAAGACTCCAGAAATGTGGATCCAAATCCCCCAGAGACTTCTATGGAAAATATTTCTCTTTCTCTCTGCCCATGAATGTTAATTTTATAATTATATTTGGCAAATGTTTAATTCCTCAGAGAGCAGGAAAGAGAAGTTTATTCATTTAGGGCTCTCCAGTTTTCATGATTCAGGTTTTTAAACGGTTCTGCGCTTCAAGCACTTTGGGGCCCAATCTTGCAAAAGTTTAAGCATGTGTGTAGCCCTTACTCACATGAGGAGTCCTATGATACACACTGCAGTGTCTTTCCCCTGCCCATCACAATAGGTCTAATGATTTGCTAAAGGACATATAGTAACCAAAGGATGTATTTTATCATGGAACTCATTTGTCATGATGCTGGATTTTATGCAACAGAGATAAACATCAAGTGCATGTGCACATATATGTGTTCATGTATGTACATGCACATGTGGGCAAGCACACATGCACAAGGATGGGATCACTTCACCCATCATTACAATGTAGCTACAGGATGATGTCCATATTATAAAAATCCACCCTCCAGACACACATCAATTCCATTTCTGTGCTCAAGCCAGCAGGTGATCCACCCACAAAATCTACCATTAGCTGCTCACATTGGCTGGTATTACACTAGAGCCTAGAAACCCCAATGGAGATTGCTGCCCCATTGTGCAAGGTGCTGTACATACACACAGCAAAAGACAATTCCTGCTCCAAGGAGCTCATAATCTATACTGCCAAAGAGCAGATGAGGAAATTGAGGCACAGAGCATCAATTGCAAAGCTGGGACAGGACCCCAGGCCTCATGATTTCCACTCCCATGCCCAGTTCAATGAATGACGCTGGCACTCAACAATACAGGTGGGCCACAGACAAGATTGAGACACAATGAGTGCTGCAGAGCACTTTGCCCTGCTGCTGCTGTGCGGTATGCGCTGTGTAGCTAATGCTTCCATTTCCAACATGGTCGGTCTAGGTATCTTAGGGTATTGATGAGTTGAATGCTTCGGGTTTAATGTAGCACTGTATACAACTTGGCCCACCTGACAAGGAACATTTACTCTAGGGGAAAAGGGCAGTTCTCTGTACATTTCAGATGTCCCATAAATTACATTAGGTCATGTTGTAAATCAGTATGACACTTAAATGGGACACTTCACAATGCAGCGTTATGTACCATAGAGGGAGGTGATCACTCATACAGAAACCAAATAACCAGCTGCAGCAACTACCCCTTTCATTCAGGGCAGAAGTCACCCCTATGCAGAGAATCAGCACACGAGCTAGGCACCACTTAAGTCCTATCGCTGGGATTTTCAAAGGAGCACTCAGGAGCTCATGGGGGATTTACGTGATGCATAGCGATGCGTAGGCCATGTGAATTTCACTTTATATCCACATCAGCAAAACAGGGAGGTTCCCAGATCAGATACATGCATACAAGTACAATCTCCATCTTGTCAAACCAGAGCAAGTTCTGCTAGACACTTTAATACCAAAGCTGGTCAATCAGGTTATGTACGTCTCCCCAGAAGCAGCTGTCTCATAATTTACCTGCAGTCACATGGCACTCACAAAGGCATGATATTCATTTGCGAGTTACGGTTATGGCCATAGTGCTTTGGATCTATTGGCCAAATCTGAGCTCTGCACTGTCTGGGTGTAGAAGGAAATAGTCTAGGTCTAATCTAGAGTGAAGAGCTGTTTGGGAATATCTTGCTGAAATAGCCCGAGCTCCACACGGATTTTTGTAGGCATTGTTGGAAACAAATCCCTACCAGGCTACAATCCCAGACTCCTCATAAACCCACAGTTTAAACATCGCAAAAACAGGAAAAATAGCAACACACAATGCTATAATCCCCCTCAAAGTAGCAATTCAGTATCCTGGCAAATTGAGACTACAGGTATAAATGCAGGAGTCTGCTGTGTCTTGCCTCTGCAAGGTTTCCTCAACAGGGACTTTTAGAGAAATAAGAGTCTAGGGCCTGAAAGCTTGTGCTTATCTTTAAGCACACAGGGAATCCCTCTGACTCTGCACAGGATTGAAGCTAAATGCTTTGCTGGATTGGGACACAGATGGGGAAGTCCCCAGGGAATGTTGGTGAAGAGGGGGCAGTTCTTTATTTGCCCACTCACCCAAGCCTTCAGGAGGAGGGGTGGAGACATAAAGCTAATCAGGGATCTCTGCTCATGGATGCTTCCCACTGCACCCCAGAAAGAGGCTGAGCAGGTTGTGTCCAGCTCTGAAGTAGGATTTGGGATTCCGTGGTGCTTTAGGGCTAGGGCTCAGTGCTGACAGTTCTGGCTGGAATGTAATCTGCTGGGTAGCATTGCCAATATTTAAAACGTACCCCTCCTGTGCATCCACCCCTGACATGGCAAAAGCTGCAACCTGCCCACTTGTAATCTCTGCTCTACCTGCAGAAGAGATGGACCATGGAGCAAGACAGAGGTGACACACTGGCATTATCGAGGGAAGGGGCTGCTCCCGCAGAGCACATCTAGGGCAGAGAAATGCAAGTGGGAAAGAAAAGAACAGCTCAGACAGGAGGTCTTGTGGTTAGATTGGGACTCCTGGAATCTGGTTCTGTTTCCAGAGTCACTTGTAATCTTGGGCAAATCAATTAATTTCTGGGGGCCTCAATTCTCCATCTGTCAAATGAGGGATAAGAATATGGGGCGGGACAGCTCAGTGGTTTGAGCATTGGCCTGCTAACCCCATGGTTGTGAGTTCAATCCTTGAGGGGGGCATTTAGGGATCAGGGCAAAAATTGGGGATTGGTCCTACTTTGAGCAGGGGGTTGGACTAGATGACCTCCTGAGGTCCCTTCCAACCCTGATATTCTATGATTCTATGTCCCTGCCTCGTGTGAGGAGTCAGGAGGATAAATACTTAGGCACTATGGTGATGGAGCCAGAGCTAAATATCTGTGCAGAGCTCTCTTGAGTGTTCCTAATGGAGGAAGCTAAGAACTTTTGGAGGAGCGAGCGAGCGAGCAAACAAACATACTGATAGGACAGACTAAGGCAGTAAAGGAGCATTTAAAAGGCCAAACAAAGCAATGGGAAAATCGACCATATTTTAACATTGGAGAAGCACGTTCTGCAACCAGCTAGCTGGAACAGCTGGAACAGTCAGGGAGCCCTTACTGACTGGGTCATTTTCATCTGTTGATACACTTTATCTGACAGGATGATGGAAAGATGAGAATCAACAAGCAACTACAGGAATCAAAGAGAAGTTTCAAATTGCAATAAATTACCAACCATCAAAGCTGAAATGTGTGTCTGTGGGGGGGTGTTTATACTTAAAACTCTGTTTGGGGAGGAGTCAGCTGAAATTGACTGTCAGGATTCTTAGGAACGTGCTGAGAGAAAGCAGACTGTGTATACTGGAACAGGACGTATCACTAAGCAATAAGGACCTAAGGCAACTGGTAATTTGGCGGAGAGCAAGATTCCATTTAAGTGCCTTTCCCTACCTTTGGGAATGGAAAATACGAAGCTGATCCAGTACAGTCCCTTTGCCAAGTGTGAAGGCATGGAGCCTGATTCTCCTCTAATTTATAACCGTCTTAGGAGTAACTGACTGAAGTCCATGGAATTACAGAATGCTGGTGTAAAACCAGTGGAGATCAGAATCAGGCCCCAGAATCCAGCTGAAGATGCTCTTGTATTTGTTAGATCACAACAGAGGGGAGGTGACTCATCACTGAATAGCGAAATGCAGTGATTCTGAAGGAGAGGTCCCACACAATGTACACATAAGTCACAAAGATTGAGGGCAAATCAATTTTGTTAATTAGAGAATTACCTAGAACTTGATACTTTTCTCCAGTACAAACTGCAATTATACCTAGCTCTTATATAGAGCTTTTGATCAGTACATCTCAGAACATGTTACAAAGGAGGTCACTTATCAATATCCCCATTTTACAGAGAGGGAAAGTGACTTTGCAAAGCCTTTTCCAGATTTTTTGGAAGATCTATTGGGATCCACACTACGACCATCAGATTCAAGAAAATGATCTGTGTATAGGTAGCATGTGAGCCCACTAACTTAGATGTTAATTATTCCATTGATTTCCTATTCCTCCTGACACTCATGGTGAAATGTTGCCTAGTAAATCACCGTGTTGTTGTTGAAGATATTTCTACAAACAAAGGGAATGGCTTGATTTATTTAAATCAGAAATTCTTTATTTTCAAAATGAGCCAAATTATCTTCTGTTATTGGTGTAAATCCAGAGTAACTCAACCAGTTAGACCATGTAGCAGAACCCTGTTCTTTGATTTCAGTGAAGTAACACTGGATTTACACTGGTGTAACTAAGGCCATGTGCACGCTACCCGCCAGATCGGCGGGTAGTGATCGATCTATCAGGGATCGATTTATCGCATCTAGTGTAGACGCAATAAATCGACCCCTGATTGCTCTGCCGTTGACTCTGGAACTCCACCACGGCGAGAGGCAAAAGCCGAGTTGACGGGGGAGCAGCCGCCGCTGCCGATCCCACGCCGCGAGGACATGAAGTAAGTGATTCTAAGTCAATCTAAGATACGTCGACTTCAGCTACGCTATTCTCGTAGCTGAAGTTGTGTATCTTAGATCGATCCTCCCCAGAATAGACCAGGCCTGAGAGGAGAATTTGTTTAGATTAGCCTCTCCTAGCTATTTCAAAACAGCATCATATGAATTTTCAGTGCAAGGATAGGAATGAAAACTTAGCAAGACAGCCATTTTGCACCCTATCCTATGGGCATCAGAGCAACCAACCTTCATCTTTTTTTTTTTTTAATTCAAACAACTCTCCTGAAAAGGCTTTCTGTTCCTGCATGCAGTGTGAAATTCTGCAGGGCTCACCTGGCTCGTTTCCTTTCGGAGTTAGCTTTTATTACTGAACACTTATTTAAAATGGGGAATAGGATGGCATGGGGGAAATAAAACTAGACACAGAAAAGAAAATCAAGCATTTGTAAAAACATGGCATGGTTTTTCCATACATGCTTCACCCATGAGTCAGGGGCCATATTGTGCACTGACAGATCTGCAAACCTGCTCTGACATGTGGGCAAAAGTTTTCGGTGAGCACATCCCAGGATGTGAAAAACACAGACAGAGACCAAAGGGAAAACAATTCCAGCCCACATGCATGCAGATAGGAACTTTGTTCCATGCAATTTTCTTCCATAAGGTCAGAGAGCTGCTTTTCTGCTCTACACCCTGAAGATCGCACATTTGCTGGGAGGCAGAGTCTAGCACTCTAGCAGGGTCCTGACATAGGCAGGGTTCTATGGGTGCAGTTACAAAAATAATCAACATTGCTCATGCTTCAATACTTGCCTTTACTGCCTCATTTCCCCTACTGAGAATGGGAAACAAGACTCATTTCATGGCAAACTTATTTTAACTGATTTGTTTTGTGTCACCCATTAGACTATAAAGATCTTCCATCATATTATGAAACGGGTGCACACCTTTCCCTACCCGGTCAGGACAATCTGGTTGAATCTCCACCCGAAAAGCATCTTTCAAAAGCCAGGAAGTTATTTTTCAGTAGCTTGAATTGTGATTTATAGATTGGTTTATTAGGCTGACCTTCCTGAAAGTTCTTAATTAAACTTTAAGGGTGAGAAATTAATCACCAGCATGGTTATTTTATTATGCATGTTCAGTAAACATAAAACTGCTTTAAATTTACATAATGTCTAACTGAAAACTCTTTAGTAGCCGTAATTAAACTCTGATTATTAATAATTATTTAACTTGCTTTTTCTAAAGGGGAAGAACGTTCAATATTTCCTTATCAGAGTTACCTACCTCAATCACAGCAGGTAATTGGGAATGTGCTGCTCTTGAAAATAAATATTTCACTTACTTTTTTTTTTAAGTGTATACACAGTGAAACCAGTTATTACTGATCTTACAGAAATAGTGTATTGCATGGCACATCCACAGTGCACAGGAATTGAATTCTGGTCCTTTCCCCTCTATCTCTCAAAATACTCCAACTTAACTCTCTTTGGATTCAAAGCCCTTTGGAAGCATCAGTCAATCACTCCATGCACCAACTCTGGGATGAAAGAATTCTCCACACTGAGATAGATTATACTTGGACTTCTTATCTATGCAAGGAAATGAAAGGAGTAAGAATCCCCCTTGCATCTCTGTGCAGACGAGCTGGACCATGGGGCTATGAAGGGCCCAGTTAGTCCCCAAAGCAGGTGAGTGTGGAGTGGGCAGTGACAGGCATGGAACGGGCAGAGTCTAGATGTCACTTCACACTCCACTCAGCACGGCGTGTATGTGTCGGTATAGGCAGGGCCGACTCCAGCGTTTTTGCCACCCCAAGCAGCAAAAAAAACAAAACAAAAAACCTTGCCGCCGAACACGGAGGCAGAGTGATGGTGCGGCCACCAAATTGCCGCCGGTGACCGAAGAAGAGTTGTGTCCCTGCTATCAAATTCTCGCTGCCGCCAAGGGTGGATTGATGCCCCAGAGCCCAACGTCCTGCCTCTCCTTTACATTTGCCACCCCAGGCACCTGCTTGATTCGTTGATGCCTGGAGCCGGCCCTTGGTATAGGGAAGGGGCTAATTACTGTAGTCTTTCCCCCTAAGCACGGAGGATGCAGAGAGAAACTGTGATGCAGAGAAGTGTCTGCAGGACAAAATGGTTCCTGGGATGGTGCAGCTTACGCACCGCTTCTTGCTCAGGGCTGTGCTGAAAATCACTCTCTAGCCCTAAGGACTTGCCTCAGGTGACAGAGGATGGCAGCCTCAGAGTTGAAATAAGAACTAGGGTGCTCCAGGCGTAGTGCTGTGCTCAGAGCACTAGCTCTTGCCTAACCCACAGATGCAGCTATACTTCAGTATATATTTGTTCTCTTTTTCTATGGGTGGCTTGCATCACAATAAATCCCCAACAAAGATATGTTATCAACTGCCAGTTTACTGCTGTGCTCTCTAGGTTTTTCCCCCTAGCGTGAGGGCTGCTATAACTTACACTCCACTTCCCAGAGCAGAGAGTAGCTGTCATGCAGGGCACTCTAGTATGTCCCTAACATGTCTCCTATGCCAGGGTTTGACAGGGGCCCAGTGTAGCTCTATATTGGCTGTAAAAAAATCTCTTCACATGGGTATCGGTAGGTGGAGGGTTGGGGTGGCATTCCTGCCTATTTTAAGCCACCTTACTGCAAATACGGAATTAGTATAGGAACCCATTTAAAGATTATATTGGGTTTTTAAAAGATTTAGGATACATTATCAAGTCACCTGCATTTACTAGCTTCAAAGTAGAGCTGAATGAATAATTGATTTTTTGGTTCAGCTTGCAAACCAAAAAATTTGGAAAAATACATTTGTTTCGTTTCCAACCAAAACTGAATTTTTTTGTTGTTTTTCTCTATGAATTAAAAGAACAAAAAGAAGTTGTTCAGGTTGAAGAAAGCACTTTTGACATTGCATTTTGAAAATGTTGATTCAAAATGACAATGTCAAAATGGTTCATTTTGATAATTTTGAGATGAACCACTTCAACATTTCCGAAATTTTTGTTTCCAGGATTTTTTTTTTCAATTGAAGCCATTGGCCAAATTTGACCCAAATTTGTAAATAGTTTTGTTATCCTGTGTCAATAACATTTGCAATAAAAATTCCAAAAAAGTGTGAACTTTTTAAAAACAAAAAACAAACAGACAACTGAAAACAGCTTTGATTTGAGTTGGATGTTAGCTAGGATAGTGGGGTCAGCACCCTTACTCTTAGTAAAATACCTTTATTACTTAATACATATCTTAGAGGATTTCTCTTTATTAGTTCCATTTTACAGATGGGGAAACTGAGGCACAGATATGTTTATTGACTTGCCCACAGTCAAACAGTGAGTCAATGGCAGGGCTAGGAAAAGATTCCAGATCTTCTGATTTACAGTCTGGTACTCTATCCACTGGATCACATTCCCACAGGATCTTGACTTTTATTCTACATCTCATCCCGACAGCAGCATCTCCATCAGCACAGTCTCCTAACACCATGTTGGGCAAGAAGAGCGCCACTGACTGAATTAGCAACCCCTCTCCCTTCAGCAGCTGGATGGCATCTAGGAGGTTCCCTAAGTCAAGTAGGAAGTCTGGTGCTTAGTTTGGGGGAGCAGAGAGGTTTGCATCATGAACTGCCAGAGCTGCAGCTAAATCAGAACATTTTATAGCCTCACAAGTTATTATCAGCCAGAATTCTTAAACAACACAGTGTGCCCATGTGTATGATTCCTTCTCATTCAACCTGAACCAGTTAGTAATAGAGAACAGCTCAAGCTGCAAAATAAAGCTCTGGAGATTAATCCTTCACCTCTCCCATATTCGGCTCTGATGGTTTTAGACTCAGGTCCACCTCTCATTAGTCCAGAAAGTATTTATATACCAGTCTTTGGGGAACAGCAATGCTCAGTTGTCCTCAGATGTTCCTGTGGCTGGGGAGAGGTTTCCAGTTACACAAATTTATTGCAGTGTGACACTTACAGATCTAATTTCTTGAGAGAGATAACTAGGTCCAGTACTTTCTGGCAAGGAGCTGAAATGTCAATGTGACAAGCTGATCGCTTACTGCGCCATAACTTAATACATCCTGTGCATGTTTGGGAGGATGTTTTTGATGAACTAGCAAGTTAAATTAGCAAGGAATTCTCAGCATGTGGATGGTCTTCTCATACGTCAAGTATCAGGATTCACCTTGAGCTGGGAGATCATTCCATTGTCATGACTCCACTTGCTATAGCATTGATTTATGTCTCAAAGGTTGGTGGGGCAAGGGGAGAAATAGACACAATTATTCAGGGAAAGATGACGCTCTCCAACAGACAAGATGGCTCCATTAGCTTTCAAAACGCACAACAACCTTCTAAACAGACTAGCAAAAAGATGGATGACAAGTTCTGCTTCATGATGATTGGGGGCAGCCGGGGGGCAGCCGGGAGGGGAGGGAATCCCATATTATCCCATGCCAAAAAATGAGTAGAACAATTTCCCCGTTTGTGATGCTTCTGATTTCAGACACTTGAACAAATATTTTCAGGCTCATGCAGCCAGCTTAGTGGCTTTTTGTACTCTTCAAGGCAAAGAACCTTGAGAGGAGAACTAAGAGAATACTGTAATAATCAATTACAACGGGATCAAAGGATGGTTGATACAGGGTCATTCACATTTGGCACCACAGAAAAGCAGGACTAGATTTGGACCCAATGATTTCTCAATCCTTATCCTGGCTTTATCCAACTGTAATCCTTTGCTGTTTACAAGGTTGCTGCTGGGTTCACTCTACCTCTAGAGATGTGAAACTGTTTACCATTAGCAAACTGCTGATGGCCACAGCTTTTGTCCCATGTGCTTCTCATGTTGCTACCCCATAATCCAAATATAGTCTTCTGTGATAGCCAAAAATCTGCCAAGATCTGGAAGCATTTTAAACAGGAGTCTCCTCCCAAAGGGCAGTACCCAATACAACTTAGAATTGGAATAGTTTGTCTCTTTTCCTGTTGCTGGCATTCAGGACACAGAAAGAAACAATCCTTCTGGAGATGAGACAAGAATACACAAACTCACAATCAGGAAGGTTAATTACTAGTAGTATTATTACCAAATCTGCATACAATGGTGGGAATCTACCCAGCACTTCACAAACTTAAATAAAGGTGCATTCCCCACACACTAATGAGTTTACAATCTCAAGAAGATATACTCTGACCAGACTAACCAAGATTTCATACAAAATTTTAGAAACTTTTTTGTCTATTTCACACACACATACACACACACACACACACACACTGAGGGGGGGGCAGGTGAAATCGCTTTCTAAAGGCATTCAGATACTACAGTGATAAGGGTCATGAATACCTTGATAGGTAGGTAGATTAAAAAGACTTATCCATTTCTTAGGTATGCATATGGGTTTATGACCATAGTAAATTCTCATTGAACGTGTGGTCTACAAAGTGGCATGATCATGTGTTCTTAGCATATCACCGAGCACCTGCAGTTCTAAGCCAAGCTCTGAGAATGATTGCCTCTGTGGCCTTGAGAAAGTCACTTAGCTTCTCTACTTCACTTTCCCCATGTATAAGATGAGTTTTGCCACTGAGTTCAGTGGGGCCAGATTTCATCCTGGGCCACTGTTTCTTCCATTCACAATAACATAACCAGTCCCACTCTATTATAAAATTGAAATGTGGTCACGGCATTGTTAGTGATGGGCTGCTGCTGTTATAGGTGGTCACCTAGTGTAAATAAGGCTGTAATTCTTTGGACTTTACCCTCATGAACGTCTTCCCCCTGATTGGACATACTGGTTTGATTCAGAGAAAGGGTGAACATGCTGACATTTCAAACCTCTTGGGGCACACTGACACGGAAAAAGAAATTGATGCCAAAAACCTAATGTCCACCTTTAGATATGAGATCAAGCTAATTTTGTTCTGCAGACCTCCAATGTGAAAATGTATATATGTAGGCCTAAAAATAAATACAAGGTAACGCTATTGGCATTACTAAAATACGCCATATAATATCTCCCCTGACTTGCTCACTTCAATCAATGGAGATATTTTTGGTAATCCATTGACTTTTTTTTTCAGCTTGTTCTAGTAACGAGATCTTCCCCCTCATCACTCTGAGCAGGACCCATTCTGAACCATCTAACCTCTTCCAATTAATGCACTGAAACTGTTATATTGCAAAGGTGCACTTACAGTTTTAAAGGGACTCTGTTAAAACAGCAGCCACAACATTTGATCTCCCCTTCTTTAGCCCTCCCCAGATTTATATGTTTGCAAAGTCCACATCATGTTGTATGGACTGGGAGGAACAACAAAGCAGGCCAGTGTTTATGAGCAAACTTACAATAAAAAAAATGGCGTACCAATTTGCGGACCCAGCAGAGAAGAGCGATCCCACATTACCATGCCAGACAGCATGCAGAGAAGGTAAAATGTAGTTGGTAAGGAAACAGTTTCAGTTGCAAGTTCCTGCGGGTTTTTCTTTTTTTTAATAAAACAGTAGTAAAAAAAAATATTTGTAAAATTGTGAAAGCCAGCAGTGTCCATTTAAGAGAAGGTAAGGCCTGGTCCAAAGCTCACTGGACTACATATGAGTCTGAATATTGACTTTAGAGGGTTTTGGATGAGGCTTATAGTGATCAAGTCTGTGCAACTCTGAATATTTGTGTGGAGGGAGCACAGTTCAACGACCTGATGTGCTGCTAGCTAGAAAGACCCATCTCTATGACTATACTAGTGAACGTACAAGTACACTGTGAATGGTATGCATCCCATGTATACACATGCACAACTGATCACAATTTTTAAGATCTCCTGATCCAGATTCCAAATCACATTCAGAGCCAACATTGGTTCCTCAGCACCTTTTGATCTGCTATCCCTTTTCCTCTCCACACAATTTGTTCCGACTTGTGTTGATGATGTTGCTACTGGCCATGGTGAAGTTCTGAGTCAGTTGGTGTGATGCAATTCACATAGTGATGCTACTGATGATCCCTGGTCTCTAGGGCTAGACTAATTTGCAATCCTGTCGGGATGCTCTACCAAGAGGCCTGATAAAGTCAGAGTTGATAGGGCTTTTTTTATAGGCCTGATCCAAAACCCGGGGACATGAATGGAGTTTATTCCTTGGACTTCTCTGGGCTTTGGATCATCCACTATTAGTGCTAGTCCAGTGATCTTCAGATAATTTATCTGATAACAATGCTGTTTTTATTTGATGAGTATAAGCTCTCCACTGGCTAAACAATAACAATTGAATAATGTATTTCTTGAACAAAATCCTGTTAGTTTCCCATATTATTTATTTCCAGCATTATTGTAGCCATGTTGGTCCCAGGATATGAGAAAGACAAAGTGGATGAGGTAACATCTTCTATTGGCCCAGCTTCTTTGGGTGAAAGAGACATGCTTTTGAGCTCCACACTGACCTCAAGCGCTCTGTGGAGCTTGAAAGCTTGTTTCCTTCACCCAGAGAGGTTGGTCCAATAAAAAAATATTACTTTGCCAAATCTTGGCTTTCTAATACATTACTTGACAACAACTTTTATCGACTATTTGACCAGCTGTATTCTATAGAGCAACATTGTAGGGCTGCACAAGAGCTTGATACGAAAGGGAAAATATATACGGAATGTTAAAATTATTTTTTTATCTAAAATGCTTATGCTTTTGTGGGATATTGACAGGTAAACAGACATGTATGCACACTGGCATTTGGTACAGTATTGTAACAGTGTATAAAAGTGTACAATCATTTTTTATTTGGTCTACAAGTATGTCTAAAAAAATATCAAGAACCACTTATTCTTTTTCAAGAGTGAAGCCAAAATTTGTTCTGCTATTTTGGTCAATTGCTATTTATAACAGAATACAAAAATACTTAAAAATAGTGCTCAACAATGGAAATCTGGGTTCAAGTTATTTTGAAAATGTGTGTGTGTGTGTGTGTGTGTGTGTGTGTGTGTGTGTGTGTGAGAGAGAGAGAGAGAGAGAGAGAGAGAGAATGAATACCGTAGCCTGAAGTAGTTGGCATCTAATGCCCCAAGCCTGCAACTGACAGCGGGCAGAGTCAGACGGACTGCTATGCCCACACAGTACCCTGCCGATTTCAAAGGGGATCTGCACAACAGTCTGCCCACATGCTACCAATTGCAGGAACGGACGTTAAAAGTGGGAGAGGGGATGTGGGAAGCTGCAGAAGATATTTAGTTACCCTACATAATTTCAGACAGCAAAACATGGAGACGCTTTGGCAGGAGTTGGCTGCTTTCCCCTCCAGTAGACATTAGGACGCTATATGTATATTAAAGAAGGAAAGGATGGTCCACTGTGTGATGGGCAATATCCAGTCTAGGCAATTCTGCACTGTACTGTAGAGGGGTAAATGAAACCAAAGCATGACATATTCATCATTGGCTGAGAGACTCACAGACACTACAATGACAAGAGCCATAGAAGCCAATAGAAAGCTCAATAACCTTTACATTGCTATTTATTGTCAACATTGTTCTTTCAATAGCATTGTGCACAAAGAACCAGCTCCTGCTCCCCTCCCATCAAAGCCAATGGCAAAATCCCCACTGGCTTCCCTGAAAACCAGGCCCATAATGCTAAAAAAAAAAAAAAAGTTAGCTCAGAAGCTTTAATAGATGCTAGAGGGGTTTTAAGATGGTCCCTTATTACTTCAGAAGCAAATGGATGATATCTCTGGAGGCGCAAAGGGAGAATTATTTAAAAGCTGCTTTTAGGCAATGACCAGAGAATACAAAAAATGCAACTACCTGTTGTGTCAGGTTTCATCTTCCAGATTAAAATTCATTGTGTCAGCTTGTTTTCCTGGTTGTGATTTTTTTTAAAGCCAGCGTGAGAACTGTGCATGGGCTGAGAAGCAAGGTGCAGTTCTGTGAACTTCATAGCACCAGTGAGCTGCATTTGTCATTTTAGAGGGTTTTTTAAAAAAATTTAAATAAAATTCTTCTATCAGGGAACAGACGGGGCAGGAGGTTGGGTGGGGTCCAGAAATCTGAAGATAGATTCTCCACTCCTCCATGCCATCCCTAAGCTTCTTCTGGCTGGGGACAGGAAGGAATTGTGCCCTGTGCAATGGAGGTGACATTTAGGGCTGGTTATCTAACATTTTAGTGCGGTAGCATCTACTGGCCCCAGTCAAGGGCAGGATCTCCCTTTGTGCTAGGCACTGTGCAAACACCTAGTCAGAGACTGGCCTCTGCCCCCCAAAAGTGTACAAACAACATAGATGAGGAATAGGAAGGGAAACAGAGGCATAGAGAAGTGACTTCTCCATGGTCATACATCAGGTCTGTGGCAGAGCATGGACTAAACCCGAGGTTTCCTGACTCCCAATTTTGCCTCCAGATTCTCAGCTGCTATAGTTTGGCTCAGCTCTACTGGAGTCACTGGAACTGCATAGACGTACACCAGCTGCGGAGCTGGCCCCCAGTGTCTTAAATATGTTGAGGAATTAAGTGGTGGGATTTTCAAAGCAGCTAAGGACCTTAGACACCCAAATCCTATTGAAAGTCAATTAGATCTGGCCACTTAACTCCACTAGACTACTTAGAAAACCCCTGCTGAAATGGAGATATCAAAGGATGGCTATTCAGCACATGAACAGGTCACCAACTGTTTTTATAAAAAGTGTATTTAGTGTTCACAGCTCTGTAACAGGTTAGTCTCTCTTCATTAAGCTTTTAAAACAACCCTCTTTTTAATGAAAGGTTCTGCAACCAGGCCTAAATCCCGCCCTGAGCAAAGAAGAATGGCCACATTCCTGCTGCCCAAGCAGGGGGAGGAGGAGCATCATGCTGTGGGGGCTCCCTGTGCCCTGGGGTCGAGGAGTGTTTTGTGGATGGCGGGGAAGAGGATGGGCAACTCTGCAGATTCACCATCCAACCCCTTCGTGTCGCAAGAGAGAGGAGTGCAGCTGCTTCAGGGGATGACTGACGTCAGGGCCAGAGAGTGAATGGGAAGGGGCTCACCCCCCTGGCCGTCCCCCAGGAGTCCTGTACCATGTCCAAGGTCTGGCCCTCAGAAAACAATTGCAGACAAACAAACACCTCTGGCCCCAAAACTTTGTTTATTTCCATTGACTTAAAAGGTAATGTTATTTCCACCTAAACTGCTGCAGATGCTCTTGAAAACTGCCTCTTTGCTTATCCTGAAGAACATGGAGGCCTAGTGCATACGGAACAAAATCCATTTCTGTGCAAAGGACCAGCTCAAGGTCTATACACCACTCATGGCCCACAAATGGATGCAGAAGTCTTGTCCGTACTCTCTGCACACAGTATCAATTGCATGTATCAGTCAGAAAAGGCCTGGCTTCTGGAAACTACTGGTCTGGAATAACACAATGCCCCTTTAGTGGCTCTCAGCTCCCAGCATAGCACAATCTCTGGCTGCCCACTATCCCCCCAACCGTTTATCTGGAAACCCTGCTGCTCAGCTTTTTCTTTTTGGTTGTTGTTAAATGGAAGTTGTGGGAACTCTTAAATATTCAAACTCAGGCACAGCCCGCCAGATTTCAGAAAAAGCTTGGAAAACACCAGCTTTTCACAGGGTTGGCTTAGCCTCCTGTTTTTCTGGGATGGGTTCCAGGTACCTGAGGACTGAAAAGCAGAAGAAAAAATGGAGAGAGTCAACAATTCACGTTTTTCCAGGGAAAAGCTCAGATAAGCCTAAGCAAATCAAGACAGCCATGCACTCACTCTACTGGGGTTTATTTGTTTCGGCTCTTAAATATTTTTAGCTGACGGTATCTTTTGAGTTCTAAGGGAAAATTAAGAGAGTCGTTGTTTTAAGAAGTCCTTCAAATCTCTTTCCTTTGATCTCCCCATGTACTCTGCATGGGTGTGTTCTCATTACAACTAGGAAAGACCTGAAGATCTTGTTTCTAAGCTCCTAAGTATGGGGCAGGTTTGAATGCCAGTCTGCAGAAAATGGAAACAGAAGAGGTCCAGACAGTGAATGCTTTTGCCATACTACTTGATTCTGCTCTGAAGGATGCAATCACATCTGGGTGAAATTGACTCTGAAGCAGAGGGCCTGCACCATATACGTCCTTCTTAAGCCCCTGGATTGTGTTATCAACCCAGTTTATTAGCTGGTCAAATCATTTAAAAACCATTCATGTTGGATAATTATTTCAAAAAAACAACCTGGCTTCCAGGCTCCAGCAAATCACATATTTGATGAGTATTACTTGACCTGCTCATAGGGTATTAAAAGCTCTTGTGGAGTTTAAATGGTGCACAGGCTTTGTACTGGTGTTCTGCACAGAGATGACTTGTAGCTTTCCTGAGCAAAAAGTCAGAACCCTCCCAAGAGCAGCCAAGGTGCAAGGATCATTAATGCAGGTCACAAAGCCCATGCATGGAATATGCAAGAGTGTCTTCAATTAAATATGCCCAAGCATTTCCCTTGCATTAAATCTAGAATAATTTAGCCTCGCCTGCCAGGGTATCGTCCACAAATGGTCTGTGTGTTTTTGTTGGTATAGATGAGCAGTTTTCATGGAGTCTGAAAGGTCAGAAGGGCCACAGTGATCATGAAGTCTGACCTTCTGCATAAAACTGGCTATAGAATTTCATCCAGTAATTCCTGTAACACATGGAATTAATCTGCTCTAAATAAATAACTGATCCTCATCAAGCCAAGTAACTTGTGCCTGAACTATAGCATATCTTTCAGAAAGACCTCAGCACCTAGCACCATGGGGTCCTGACACATGCTTAGGACTCCTTGTTGCTACACAAATAATAATCTGAAGACTCCAAGTGATGATGATTTTGCTTCTTCCTTTGGCAAGCTGTTTGTTGAGCCGTTATGGTTACAACTCCTATTATTAAAGAGTCGTATTTTATTTCCAACTTGAATTTTTCTAATCTCAACTTCCATCCCTGATATTCGCTTAGATTGCAGTCATCATACTAGTATGGGAGAGATTGCTGCCACTGATCCATGTGCAAGAAAAAGTCCTCGTATGTATCAGTAAGGGTGAGCTCTCACAACTTCCACTTAACAAACCCCTCCCAAGTCATTCAACAGCGAAGGAAAGCAACACAACAGTGGGAAACAATTTCAAGCCACAGTCCGAAACTAAAATCCCAGTCAGAGAAAAGAAACCTATAGAAGTCTAATTGTAGGACAGGATTTTGACGCTAACAACAGGGAATTACCTAGCAGAAGCTTTGATCTCTCCATAGGACAGGCATTTTGTTTAATTAAAGAAGAGGAGGCTAGCATACCCAGTGAGGATTTGACATGGCATGAAATAGGTAGCCATAGGGTATGCCCACACTTAAAACGCTACAGCAGCACAGCTACAGCTGCACCACTAGGGAGCTTCAGTATAGACACTATAGCGATGGAGACTCCCTCCCTGAGAGTCTGTCAACCTAGCACTGTCTGCATCGTGGGTTAGGTCGGCAAAGCTTCACAGATTTTTCACACTCTTGAGCATAGGTGCCGACTCCGTGGGGAAAAAATGGTGGGTGCTGAGCACGCATTGGCAGCCCCCCATCAACTCCCCTCCACCACCTGCAACGCCTCCTGCCCGCCAGCGGGCCCCACAGATCAGCACCTCCCCCACCCTCCCAGTGCCTCCCACCTGCTGCAAACAGCTGTTTCGTGGAATGCTGGAGGCTGGGGGGGGTTAGGGGAGAGGAGCGAGGACTCAGTGTGCTCATGAGAGGGGGCGGAACTGGGCAAGAAGAGGTGGGGCGGGAGTGGAGTGCGGGCAGGAAGAGGTGGGGTGGGGGTGAGGCAGGGGCGGGAAGAGGTGGAGCGGGGAGGCACCTTGGGGGAAGGGGTGGACTGGGGGTTGGGCCTGGGGCAGAGCCGGGAGTCAAGCACCCCCCCGACACTTTGAAAAGTTGGTGCCTGTGCCCTGAGAGACATAGTTATGCCAATGTAAGTTTTCAGTGTAGATGCAACTTATAGATGCAACGGAGATACAAGTGTAACCTACGTCAATATTGGCATGAAGCTTACAGATGCAGCTGTTATTATGGAGGAAGATAAACATTTGTATTTTTCTATCCTTTTGCTAGTTTTCCAAATCTGAATACTGATCACTGTGTGACTGTCATTATGTTAATTAGTCTAGAAGACAGACAGGCGAAATGGTGTAGGCACTGATATTATTTCCACCTATCATTGCAGAATGTTGCTCTATAGAGGAGGAATATGGTAGTATGTCACTAGACTTATTTGATTACACAGTAAATAACACAGGGCCACACTTCAATGACCAAATCTACCAGAAGTGAATTTTGTTTTCTCTACAGCTTTCTTCCAGGTTTGTTAACTGAAATAACATGTTGCTGACGAGCTAATGCTATTTAATGCTGAGGATGACTTGGAACCCAGCTGACTTTTGGTCACCCAATTTAAGTCAAAGGGACTTCTGGGTGTATGAAGAAGATAAGAGCAGGCATTCTTATATTAAAAATAATTTTCAGATTTGAACTCCAGTGGCCAGTTGCTGACCTCTGTCCTATGAAATTTGCGGTTGAGGTTTCATAATTGAATTGGCCTTATTAGCACTGACCCCCCACTTGGTAAGGCAACTACCATCTTTTCATGTGCTGTATAAATATACATAAATAGCAATGTTACTCCTGGTGCTCAATCTGGGTTTTAGGCTTTTGGGGGTAAATTCATGCCATTCTCTGGTTTGGGTTTTGATGATTTTACCCATTTTTGTTTCACGTCTTCGGGACAGTGCCCTAAATTTAGTTGACGTGAATGTACTGAACCGATGACTGAAGAGAGGACTGCCTTGATATTTCATTGTGGGGTATTCTGAATACATCTGTCATGTAGATTTTATGTGGCTCTGGCAAAAACAAAGGGGTGATCCAAAGCCCACTGGAATCAGCAGGAATGTTCAATGACCTGGGCTTTGGATCAAGCCCTTACACATTGGAATTTACCAGTTTAAGATTGTTGCAGTTCTCAGGGCCAACAGGTCTACGACCTTCAAGGGATTTCAAGGTCTTGCCCCATGGACTAGGTGATTTCTTTTTAACAGGCTACACTGTTAAAAAGAAAGAAAAAAAAACCAAGAACTAAAATAGACCTTATTGTGGAAACCTTGGAGTGGTCAAAAGGAGATTCTGACGCTCAGCTGAAACCACCAACCTTCACATGATTATTTTATAGTACTCGTAATGTTCACAGCAGACTAATGCAAGCAAGGACTCATTTCTTTTACATTCAAGAAACTGTTTATGCTGGCAGAAAATGTCTCTCTTCAAAGTCTATTAATGGTGAATTACAAAATAAGACAAAACGGTAAGTTACTTAAACTGGTAATCAAACCTGTTTACCTTGATGAAAGGAATGGTTAAGGGCAATGAAGGGTGTAGCAACACATGAGAGACTACTACATTGAGTCCAATCCTTCAAACACTAAATCTTGCGCTATGAGTAGACAAAATTCAGGATCATTTAGATGGGTATGAATACACATGGAAGACCTCTTTTTTTTTTTTTTTTTTTTTACCAATTGCGCTTAGTAAGGTTACATTGGCATAGGCAAAGATTCTGTGCAAATAAGCACCATAAATATTTGGTTAGTCTTGCTAGTTATAGGCTGGCAGCCTTATACTTGCTAGCCATAGGCTGGCAATTTCGGAATAGGGTTTCGCAGGAATTGTAACATGGCAGGGATATTTTATGCACATAAATCAATATTTTGTTAATTGTCTGAAATTAATTTAAATCAATAGGAAAGCATTGTGATGAACTGCCGTCACATTTGAAGTTTCATAGAGTAAGGCCAGAGGGACCCCTGTGAGCATCTATTCTGACCTGCAGCGTAACAGAGGCCAGAGTGTTTCACTCAGTCATTCCCGCATGAAGTGCATAACTCCTGTTATGAAATGCACAGCTCAGCACATCACTGACTCTAAAAGCCCATTAGCCAATGCAGTGCTGTGAATTTGTTGCTGTTCATCACCCAGAGGGTGACCCAAGAAGTTTAGTTACTTGGTGTCATTTTTGGCCTGGTTGCCAACTCTTTTTTCATATGATCACTACAACAAATCCAGAGAGGCGTTGAGGACATACAATCCCAGTGAATCGAGCAGGGGTTGCAGGGGGTTAGGCCCTTAAGGATTTGGCTTCAGCTTTTTGTAGCAAGTTTCTTATTTACAGTGGGCTTAATCTGGAAGCCCTGACTCGGTTTCTATTGAAGTCAATGGGGGAGGTGGGGAGTTTGCCTAAATAAGGGCTGAGTCAATGCTGAATCAGGGTTTATGGACTTGGCCCAATACACACACTTGTAAAATAATTACTCTGACTGTTTGTATATGTTTTCCACACCACTGGTGAGACCTGAAAAATTCCCGTCCTCTCGAAAGATCCAAAAATGCAGGGCTCATCCTTGCTCTCCAGCTCAAGGGCACCATGCAGCAAAATCACAGAGACTGCTCACTTCCTGGGCTGAGAACCCCAACCCAGGGATGTCAGGCAGTGAAATCACAGCTGCCCTTTGATGTATTTCATTGCACACAGTTCTTGTGTGCAAAGAAATTGGATTGCTCACACTATTTTGTTCCCAAGGATTAAAGCCAATGTTTTCAGGCTCTCAGCATGAATATGATACCTGTTCAGGGACGAAACCCTTAGATCTAGATTAGTCATATGCCACTGTCACTTAAAATATCTATGGTGCTTGGTTTTCATCCCAGAGAGAAGATATCAGAATATGATCAAACAAATGAAAACTATATAGCTGCAAAGGATAGAGGTTTGGTGTGAAGACTTGGTGTAGGGCTAAGGATGTGGGTCTAATCCTCTCCTCCGTACCCAGGCAAAACTCCCATAGGGTGCTCATCTCTTTTAATCGTGTGGGAAAACTGAAGCAGCAACAGGACTTATTGTTCATATTCCTGTCTCATTACTTTCCTACCTGTGACATCTTGCCCCAGCTTGAACAGCCTCCGGCAGGCCAATTACACTCATCCAGTGGAGACAATTCCTAATTGTTTGTACGGCGTGAAAAGATCCAGAGACAGAACACCATTTAAAGAGTTGGTTTTCTTCACAAGATCCCCACATATGCCTGTTCAGTACTAACCTGGAAACTCATGCGATGACACCTAAAAGTAAAGCCTTTGGCCCAATTCCTGTTTACACTGAGACGATGTTTCACGAGTCTGATAACGCAACCGGGCCTTCTTATATCTTCAGAATTTGCTCCCACTTTCTGGCAGGTCCCTTTGCACAACTAGAGCAGAATAAAATGGTCTTTGTGTAAATGAGAACCAGGCCCAATGTATCTGTTAAGATTGGCAGAGACATTTTTATTATTTGTATTTTATGTCAGGGGTCAAGCATGGGCTCAGCGGCATCTCAGCACATTGTTACTATTATTTGTATTGCAATAGTGCCTAGGAGTGCCAGTCACAGACCAGGACCGTATGGTTCGAGGCACTGTCACACCAATCCCCAGCACTACGACACTGAAATCCTGCTGAGCCAGTCAACACTGTTGTTAGATGACTGTCAACCTAACTGTTACACATACAGAAACTCCATTATCTGAGACAGGACAATGTTCCCAGTACTAAAGGATGGAAGGGCCCCTATTCCATACAGCAAGAGGTTTTGGATACTCTGATAATGGAGGCTGTACTTTATTTCAGTACTGGAGGAACATATATCTGGGTGCAGCCCATTGTAAAATGGACAAGTTCTCCATCCAATTTTTGTTGTCCTGGGCCTTATTATCTTGGGCCTTCAGTTCCTTTGTCTTCTTGACAACTGGTGAGGCCTAGCTCCATCAGATGGAAAACCCCATGAGATACAGAAAACATTCTGGATTATTATTATTTGTATGGCAATAGCTCTGAGAGGCCAAGGACCCATTGTACCACATGCTGTACACACACACACACACACACACACACACACACACAAAACAGCTCCTGGCCCAAAGAGAATACGGTCCACAATGCTGCCAATTCTTGTGATGTTACGTTTTGCAATACTTGCTAGTTTGCTTAATCCTCAGTTCCTAGAGTCAAGAATCTCGGCCGTCGTTAAAACAGAAAACATTTCTAGCCCTCAAGGTTGCAGAGAAAAGTGTGAAAACATATGACCCAATGCATCCAAAAGGCTGAGAAACAGGACAGCAAAGAAAATGAATCGCAAATTTATTATTTTTTAAAAAGATCCCAGTTATTTAAAGCCAATCTCATGGTTTTGGAGTCTTGGCAATTCTGAGTATACAAGTAAAGAGACAACAGGGGGATCCAGCAAACAGACAGGGGAGCATAGGGTAACAGTGCAGCAAATAGAACAGTGCAATAAGCAGCAGTCACTACACACCAGCTGCCTAACCACTGTTCAGGTTTTATTAGGCAGCACTAATATGAGCATCTCATAATGGGGATCATGCTCCATTTGCACATTGTATTACCACATTTAGATTTCTCAAGGAATACCTGGCATCAGAACAGAGCGTAGATCCACCAGCTCAGGAAAAATCCTTTATTGAGGACCCCAGTGGAGAACCTCTTTCACATCCTGAAGAGTGGACGATTAATCCTGACTTTACATTGATGAGCTGTCATGACATAGGCCCCGGCCCTGCAAAGCACTCAAGCACATGCTTAGCTGTAAGCCTGTAGCAGTACTCTCAGGAAAGTTCAGAGTGTGATTAAGTGCTTTGTTGGAATGGGACCATACTTTGTAACTGTTCAGCCTCTCCGGTTGTTTGCATGGGCATCAATTAAAATGTTACATTAAATAAAAAAAGGGGGTGTTACATGGAAGGGAAAGGGAAGAGAGGGTAAATCAGTGGTGAAACTTGGTGGCTATGGGAGAGACAGGGGCTGCAGAAAGACTTTCTGGTTCCTAAAATAAGTAATAATTACAAACCTTCCATGGCTCCCAGAAGGGAAAACTCAAGTGGGTTGCACTATATAGCTGTGACTTTAGTGTTCATAAAGGTCAGTGTGGCCACAAGTCTGCAAGGCCGGGCTCAGTCAGAGACTTGCTATATGTTTAGCTCTGTGAGCTGTTTACAGCAAATAAAAATAAGCAAGAATAGGGAGCATATTGTGACATTCTCTACTGCAGAGCATGGAGGAGGCTGCCTATGTTCTGACCACATGCTTGCAGCTCAAGAGGAAAGGCCTCTGGGAGGGGCCAGGCATTCATTTGACCAGACCCCCCCAGCCACATCCGATTTACATGAAATAAGGACACTAAGATGACTCCTGAGCCAGTCTTGGAGATTGTGGTGTAACTGCACTGACATTAATGGACATCAACCCATGGATAATAGGAACCACGAGCAGGGGAAGGAGGCAATCAGGAGATGCTGTACATCTTATTCACAC
This sequence comes from Dermochelys coriacea, assembly GCF_009764565.3. Classification (NCBI taxonomy): domain Eukaryota; kingdom Metazoa; phylum Chordata; order Testudines; family Dermochelyidae; genus Dermochelys; species Dermochelys coriacea. The sequence goes on along the minus strand of NC_050081.1, from coordinate 9,858,015 downwards.
AAAGGAAAAACAGGATCTAGGAAGCACCAGAGGGATAAAATCTCTCCTTAGTATAACTTCCTTTGAAAGAGAGGATGGTCTTGTGGAAAAGGCATTAGGCCAGCTATTAAGAGACTGGGGTTCAATTCCTAGTTCTACCCCACTCTTCCTGTGTGACCTCAGGCAAATCACTTAATTTCTCTGTCTCTCATTTCTCCTCGAGTAAAATTGGTGGGGTAACGCTTTCTTCGTCTGCCTTGTCTATTTTGTTGTAAGTTCTTTGGGACAGGACTGCCTCTTACTATCTGTGTGTAGAACACTCGGCGTAATGGGGCTCTGATCTCTAGGCTCTAGAAAGAGTCTATTAAATTAATAAATAATTTGTGTGCTAAAGTCTGATCCTTCACATCAGCAAACTATTAGAAGTGTGACCAGACAGCAGCAGTAGCTTTTTTTCCCTGGGGATTGAGGGGGCTGTGGGAGACAGGATTGATCACTGTTTACTAAATATAAATCCACAGACCGAGTATCCGTAAGCACTCCTTGTGGGAAACATAAGCTTTTAATCTACTCTGTGTGTACAAGAGGGATGAGTTGGGCGGCATAGGATTTATGCCGATGGGGTGGAATTTGAAGATCCTATAGAGAGTGACTCAGAGCCCCTGAGTCATTCAAGATCACATGTATGTCTTCGAGAGCAGAATCTGAGCAACTTTCTGAGCAAGTTTCCAGATGTTTTGCACTCATCAGGCTAGATCCAGAGCTGTACTGAGCTGCAGGGGCTCAGCACCTCTGAGGCTCAGGCACAGCATGGGTAGTTGGAATGACTTCTACCTCCTGGATATTATTCTAGACATGTTACCAAGAGTTATTTTACCCTCACTAGCAGCTGTGACCCTTTAGTTCTTTCATCCCTTCTTCTTACTTTATAAGTCCCAGGGGCCAAGCCTTTAAGTCCAGAAAGTTGGACTTAACCTTTTTCTTCTGGAAGACAGACTGACAAGAGTGTTGAAAGCAAGGCTGCTTGGAGAGAAACCTTGCAATGGCAAATAGGCTAGGATCCCCTCTGCCCCCTGGAATTTGCTAATATATTTTTCTGTTATTGAAAGCTCCATTCTCAGAAACACACAAGAACCATGGTCAAAATGATCAAATGCTGGGGCTTAAAGTTAGGGACCCAAATCTACAGGCAAGCATCTAAGGTGCTTAAGCATCACAGACACTATGGGGAGTTGAAGTGACTTGCCAAGGTCACCTAGCAGGCCAGCGGAAGACATGGGAACAGAACTCAACTTTCCTGAGGTCAGAAGGGATTTTCAGCAGCATTCCGTGCTGGCTAACATCTCCCATTGAAGTCAATGACCGATCTCACCGAGACTTCAATGGGAGCGGAGTTAAGCCAATGCTGAGTGTGTTTGGAAATCCCACCCCTCAATCCGGTGTCCTGGCTGCTGGGCCATGCTTCCTCCCTAGAGCCTTTCAACATAGACCCCATCAGCAAATGTTTTACCAAAATGATGAACCCTGCCCTGTGCTCTAAAACAGAACAAACTCAGGCTCTATTTGAGGGAGCAAACTTCACAGCTGGGTGCCCTCCGCCAAAAATGCTTAGCTGTAGTCCTCAAGAAGGCATGTTTTCATGATCTAGCCTGAATCTCAACAATCATCTACCAGGCAGTAAGTTTCCCTCTAGCTCCCCTGAATGGATCACAACCATTTCCCCTTCCCTACCACATGCTTAAGAAAAAGGCTGCTCTCTACCAATGTAGAATCCTTCCACCAGCCAATACAATACAATTCATACCAAGAGAAAGACATCTAACAAATGAACACTTTGAAATAAAAGAGAGCTAGACACAGGCATAACACATAAAGCACACTGATGCAATGAAAGCAACAGATCAACATCCACAGAAGATTTCACAAAGAAATTTATATATGATATTTATTTATCTATTCATTTAGGTATTGGATCTCCCATTATTCTTTAAGGCATTTTATTGCCTCATTCATTCTAAGGGTATAAGCTGTTTTGCATTAGATGGGTCATTAAACATCTATCTGTCAGCTGAAGTTATTTACAGCTAAAGGTAATACTGTTGCCACTGGAGATGGGCCTGAATTCCCTCTGGCTGACCAGCCTCAATCTTGGAGGCCATTTGCAATTTGCCCCTGGATTGAGAGCTGACTTTTGCAAAGAGCCCCCATCTCTATAAAGGCCAAAGCAAACCTCAGGCATTTGATGGTGCTGGAAATGCAGATGCAAAACTGGCAGTTTGGACTCATCCGTAAGTACCAGGGCAGAAGAACTGGGGCATGATTTTTAACACCAGATGCGTCTTTCACATGACACAATGGAAAGAGTTTCGTCACCTTTCTGCCATTTAACAGCTCAGAAGTTGTCCACTATTGTCTGAGTCCAGTAGTTCATGCCCTTGTCAATTCAAGATTAGATAATGATTGCAGGAATCAAGCCGCACTCATTGTTAGCCCATGTAGTTGTTTGATCTGATCTCTACCCTCACCCCCTCTTCCTTCCTATTGTTTGCATGTATCTTGCATCATGTCTTAAATTAGACTGCAAACTCTCCAAGCAGGGACCCTCTTGTCTCTGTTTTTGTACTGCCTAGCACAATGGGGCCCCAATCCTGACGAGGCCTTTGGGTGCTACTGCACTATAAATATTTAACAATGCCCAATCTTATGGTGCCAGAGGTTGCTCCTGGGACAGCAGTGCCACTCTGTGACTGAAGGAATTTTCAGCATGCTGTAGCCTAATACCAACTGGAGTTACACGCATTTAAACTCTGTCTCTTACTCATCTCCACCAGTTTGCACTGGCTCTGACATCAGTCTCAGCTAATTACTCCTCCACCAGGCACAGCATTGTATCAGCTGCGTCTCACTTATCTTTGCAACCTTTTGACATGTGCTGTTCTGTGTCATGATTTTGGAACTGCCCTAGCAGACTCAGCGATCTGGCTTTGTGATACTAACACAATTTCAGCTTTTTACGCTTTAACCTCAAGTATTATTTGTTTCGCTCTTGGCACTTCCTCCACGTCTGAGCTGGAAAGGGTCCTGCGCTTGTGAGCATATCTGTGGCTAGCTGCTTCCCACCAGAGACTCCAAGGGCTGAAATCCCGAGACTGTGAGATCACTGACACCTCCTGGTGGGGTGTCAGAGGAAAGAACAGAGCCTAAAAAATCCACTTGTCCATTAAGTTTGTTATTCATCGAAAAACCTAACAAAAAGTCTATACTTATGCTGGTAAATACGAACTGCAACGGGCATGATGTGCACTGTGCCATCATGGCATCTTCTAAAACATGAACCATCACAGGGGCATCACAGAGATTAACAGGCAGCGTCTACACCAGTTGAATGCAGGAAGGTTGCACTAATGATGCTGATGGCAGCCAAGCAGATTCACACAGTGCCTCACAAGGAGGTAGAACAGAGTTCCTTTAGCTTCATCATGTTTCAATGGTCCCTATAGCACCGTTCCTCCCAATGCATTTCACAACTATAGACATACAGCACCACCAGAAGAGAGCATGGCACAGTGTGTTACACGATGGGACGGGGTGGGAAAGGTGGGCTAAGGAGTCTGGGGCTTTAATGTTCACCATACAAATAAGGCCTCAGGCCTGACTCTCCTCTGCCTTATACTCTGCCGTAATTCGCGCCTACCCAAGCCTTTCTGATCCGGCGGCGTTTCGCATCCATGCTTCACGTCTGGAAGTGATGTGCAGCGTACAAGGTAGTGCAGATTCAAGCCCTCTGCTTTGTAAAGACTCCTCCACCACAATGAACTGCCTATTACCCACTGTACCTCAATGACTGGAGTCAGCCCTGCAGGGCTGGGAACCTCAGGTCCCAGGGAGGCTTAGAGCACCCAGCCATTCCCTTTCTAGTCCAAAGGTGAACCTCATTCCTGTGCACAGCGTGAATTCATGCTACAATCTATTGTACTCTTACACTGCTAATGCAAGAGCCTTCTCCTCTGCAGCTCTGGCTATCTAGAGCTGCCTCCCTGCATCTCTCATCTTCATTCAGTTCTCCATTTAACTTACAAGATCAGCGGAAACTGTCTCTTTTCTTCCTTGGATATCCCTTAATATCTCTAATGTCTCAGAGCTGGTAGAAATTTTTCCACTTAAAAATTATTTTGGGGACAAAAAATAGCCTTTAAAAGAATGAAAATGTTCAGGTTTGGGGAGTTTTCAGATTTTTTGATGTAAAAAAACAAAAAGCCTAAAATTGATACTTGAGAGATGCCTCCCTTTTCCTCCTCTCTTCCCTTTTTCCATTTTGCCGCTGAAAAGGGGAGGGAAGGAGGGAGAGAACAGGGGAGGGACCAGAAACCATTTGGATTTTTGGTTTTGGTAGGAAAAAGTCTGAAAATTTCTCAATTTTTCATGAAACATGCTGTCAATTTGTCGAGCTTCTCTCTCTTTCTTGCATTTCCCACAGCAACTCTATACAGCTTGTGAACACACTGTATGCAAAACACTAAAGAATAGTGTTGTATTAGAAATGATCACAATCAGAAAGTTCTGAGCTGAAACTTCCTTCAAGCTAAAGAATTGGGTGGGCTGACCCAAGCTCATCTCTGGGAGCCTGAGCCAGCTTTCACTGAAGTCAGTGGAAACATTTCTGTTATCTTCTGGACCTGGATCAGGCCCTAAATACATAGTAGTGGGGCATATTTCTGACAACTTTGTTTTATAGTTTTTAAGTCAGTTTTTGGCTTTGTTCCAAACTAGCCTCGACTTTCTCTCTTTGTCAAAGCCATTTCCCCACTGGCTTTTGGACCTGAAACAGATTGAATTTCAGCACTGTAAGCTATTTGATCTCAGATCTTGTATGTGTTGCTTGCAATTACTGTAAGGTATCTTGGGGACTTTTGATATGAAATCCTCTGGCTCTAAATCAGCGTTTGCACGCTGCCCTTTTTTTTTTATTTTTTGCCTCAAGGTGGAATGTACTTTCTTTGGAACAGAAAAAGCTGTCTGCTACCATTAGAACTTCTAATACATTGTTATTAAATCATTTAACATAAGATAATAAGCTGCTACAGCAAATGTAGGTGACATGTTTACTGATTCAAAACAAACACTGTAAATTGATGGCTCAATCCACGTGCAGTACTCACCATCTCACCATCTATGTACATGTCCCTCGTGTGAAGGTTTACACTCCAAAAAAGTTATCATAAAAAGGTCTAAACGCCTGCCAAGATTTAGAATACATGGTTATTGAAACACAGTACTGCAGCACTGGATAGTGCGTTAGAAACACATCATATTTTTGGTCACATGGTTATTTCCTACTGTTATTAAGAAGCCTCTTTTATTGTAAATATTTCCATACATTATAGCTGTATGGTTATAGTTTACCTGTTCAGAGCTAAGAGATTGTCTGAATTTCAGGCTCTTTCCTCTGAGATGCAATTCATAACCCAGGGAAAATTTAGTTTGCTTAAAACATTGGGGGAAGGGGTGGGATCAGGGGAGGAAAAAACCTTCAGCAGTTTTGTAACTAATTTTGCTCTATTTTATTGTTCCTGATTTTTATGGCTGCCTGACTTTGCAGCCCAATTCTTTATCTTTTCCTCATGTACTGCCTCTGGAAAACTCTAACAGGAAATGTCTGATTGCTGAGTTACCAGCGTGCCAGTTATTTTCTCCTCAATGTTAAAGAGACAATGTTCTCCTGCAATGGTGGACATATTAAAATCTCTTAAGGGACCTGAAGCCACATGTCATCTTGGATTTATTTAGCGTCTCTAGCTTTTTAATTAAGCCAGAGGGGACAGCTTAATGCCCTAGGTATCAGCTTTAGAACACTTTATGGTATATGCAGCTATGAAACCAGAATATCACTTTCCTTTGTGTACTGCACCTTCACATTTCCAAGAATTCACCCTGCATGTAGAATTCAGCAGTCACCTTGTTCTCGGAGAAATGCAACCTGTTAGAGAGGAGATGCACACACTATGCTAACAAATTTATTTGAGCATAAGCTTTTCGTGAGCTACAGCTCACTTGTAGCTCACGAAAGCTTATGCTCAAATAAATTTGTTAGTCTCTAAGGTGCCACAAGTACTCCTTTTCTCTTTGTGAATACAGACTAACACGGCTGCTACTCTGAAACCACACACTATGCTCTCGCTCATGAAGAATTTATGTTTATTCTAAAATTACAGTAATTCAGAATGAAAGTATATGCATACTCTTTGTGTCTGGGGAAAAGATCATACCCATAGACTCCCTAGAGCAAAAGGATCTAGTCTCAGCAGAGTCAGCTTAGCCCCTTTATCTTTCCGGAGTAGATACACTGAGTCCAATTAAACTGTGTGTGCACAAGGGTGGTGGATCTTTCTGGCCTTAAAAAGCAGATAAGGCCATAAAATTGATTGTAATCTTTAAACAGTGCCTTCTCACTCACCAGATCTGCTTCCTGTGTGTATTCAGAGTCATAACTACTTATTTCAGTAACAAAGAGGATATTTTTACTATTTTCTACTCTTGTTAGTTCAACAGAGCCAACACAGCTATCAGAGAACAAGTTATTTCTATTCTTGCATGCACATCAAAAGAATTTGTCACTGGAGCCTAAGGCAGAAGCTTTACCTTGATGCATAGAGGTGGACACATTAATTGCACTGATAACACAGAGTTGCATTGGGGTTAAAGGTCACATGGACTTAATTTGATCCACCCAGGTGCTGAGTGGTCATTGCAAGTTGTGGGTGCTCAGCACCTTGCAGGATTGAGCCTTTAGATTGTGAACTCCTTGGGGCAGTGACTGTTTTCCTTTATGTGTATAAGAATGAGCACGTTAACAGCAGTTGGTAAACAGGCTTTTAGGTCAATATGAGTCTTTCCATGAAAGTTGGCCACCTAAGGTGCCATTCTTCAGGAGAGAGACTAGGACTCTGGGAAAGGAAAGAAGCTGTTCCCAAGCTCCAGGAGCTCATCCTTAAAGTGTCGAGGAGGAAACAACCTGGCAAGGAGACAAGTTTCCCATCTCAGTGAGAATTTGGGGAAAGATAAGATGAGATGCCACATGGGTGGGGGTGGGAACAGTGAACCTACTTGTTGATTCACAGGAAGGAACAGGGACAAGATACATTTCTTGCCAAGGGCTCCATTACACCAAGCACCACCCCACTAGGACTCACATGGAAAGAATTTTAACGGCAGGCAGCAAGGCAAGCCAGATACAGTATCTCAGCACCGTGCCACCCTTCTCTAGCCAACAGGCTTGTTGTTGGTTTTTATACTTCGTGCATTCGGAATGCATTCATAAATAAATGCCAGATCCACGCCAGAATTGTCAACCTTTCTTCCACAAAGAAAATAAGCAGAATTAATTAAAAACGCCAATGTTCCTCTGACTCATGGTCTCTGAGTCATCCAGCACCAGCAACCCTGGCTTTTTATATTATGATCTGTATACCCATTCACAGGGTGTGCTATTCTAGAGCCTTACCAATTTCGCACAGCCAATAAGATGATGCCATAGTCTTTGAGAGAGGCTTCCAAACATAAAGCCACAAGAGACTCTCGGTCATTCCTGAGGGTGGCTCTATGTACTAGACGTTACTTAGGAACTATATGTGGGTCCTGATCTATTGGGATCACAGGGAGCCAGTGTGCCCTTGTTGCCAAGAAGGCTAACGGCATATTGGGCTGCATTAGTAGGGGCACTGCCAGCACATCGAGGGAAATGATTATTCCTCTCTATTCAGCATTGGTGAGGCCAGACCTGGAGTATTGTGTCCAGTTTTGGGCCCCCCACTACAGAAAGGATGTGGACAAATTGGAGAGAGTCCTGCGGAGGGCAACGAAAATGATTAGGGGGCTGGGGCTTATGACTTATGAGAAGAGGCTGAGGGAACTGGGCTTACTTAGTCTGCAGAAGAGAAGAATGAGGGGCGATTTGATATCAGCCTTCAACTACCGGAAGGGGAGTTCCAAAGAGGATGGAGCTCGGCTGTTCTCAGTGGTGGCAGATGACAAAACAAGGAGCAATGGTCTCAAGTTGCAGTGCAGGAGGTCTAGGTTGGATATTAGGAAAAACTTTTTCACTAGGAGGGTGGTGAAGCATTGGAATGCGTTACCTAGGGAGGTGGTGGAATCTCCATTCTCAGAGGTTCTTAATGCCCAGCTTGACAAAGCCCTGGCTGGGATGATTTAGTTGGGGTTGGTCCTGCTTTGAGCAGGGGGTTAGACTAGATGACCTCCTGAGGTCTCTTCCAGCCCTAATCTTCTATGATTCTATGATTTGCTTGTATGATCCTTAACAGTGGTCCAATTTTTTTTTTTTGCTGGCATCCGGTAACTCCATTTTGTTACACCTGGGATCCACACGAGTTGAGATTTATCATACAAATTTAAAAAACCTCCTTTGTTTTGGATACAGCCACTTCAAAAAAATAAAGACTTTTTTGTTCTCGCTTCAAATGTCTCATGGGCAACAACTATGGAACAGGCTTCATTGATCGTGCGTGAGTGCACACGCCATGTGTCCTCATAAATGTGTTCTGGAGGATGAGAAGGAAAAGTAATATATTGACACCTCAAGGGCATGGAATATCACTCATATGCTCACCCTAGAAGATGGCACTAGCGGAGAAGTGACCTCTTATAATCGATACTGAGGTCCATTCTAGTGGTGAGTGAATGCCCCAAAATTCTCACTGGCTTCAAAGAGCGTGAGAAAGGGCTGCAAGCTGGGCCCTCTTTCAGGTGCCAGATTTAAGCCCCATTACCTGTTATTTTAAAAGGAGCTCTGTTCGTCTCTCTTGGTGATGCAGCAGCCTGAAATCATTTTGGTTCCATTCCTAACTGCAGGCTTGCGGTGTTTCAGCTGGTCCACTCCCCGTTCCCAGTGCAACGCCTGCATTGATGTGTGGATTAGAGGAGGCATCACACAAAGTGCTGGCATCACACACTGGCCATGGATTCCTTTTCCACAATGCACAGTCAATGGTGAAAATAGTGGCAGCAGTGCTGCACTGCAGGGTGTATTTGCCAATGAAATCCTGTTACAGGGAATGATGCAAACCCCAGTGAAGTTCAGGGAAAGACTCCCATTGACTTCATTGGACTTTGGATCCGGCCCATTCTGTCCTTTCATAAAACAACTTCATTCTGGGCCTCTTCTGGCTTCCACTGAAGTGAATGGTAACACTCCCCCCGACTCCACCCCAGGGACTTCAAAGGGGAAGGGATTGATCCAGCGAAAAAGCCAGATTTGCACACTGCACAGTATTGGAACAACACAGAATTTTCATAGTATTTTGCATCCATCCTGCAGCCCTTCCTCATGCCACACAGCCATTATTTTGAAAGAGAGTTGCCTAAATAAAGGCTTCAAGATTGGGCTGCACTGAATCCAATTTCATTGTAAGCAAGTTCCACTCCAGAGTAGTTAGATCATTGGTGTATATTATCTGCCAGTAACATGAGTCACCATCAATGAGCACTACTACTGAATAGGTAGCTATATATAGTGATGTACGTACATAAACAAATACAGTGGGGGCAGATGCTGCCCTGATGAACATCTATCAATTTCAGTGATGGTGGCAAGGGCGCAACGGAGGACCGAGAGCAGCTCACAAATAATACAAATACAAATAAGGCCAACATTCTTTAGCACTAGGAAATTAACCTGTTGCAAAATGCACCAGCAACTTCACCATCATATTGTTATAAAATCCACATTGCCAAGTCATGACTATGTTTAATAAGAAGTAGCCATCTCCTTATTTAGTAAAGCAATGTGGTTTACAGTTAGGGTTGTGTTAGCAGTTAGCACTTCTGTGATAGCTCCATTTTCTAGAGGATAATAACTTGGCTGTAAAAATTTTACTCTGGAGTGAAATTTAACAGAGATGTGGTCTTGGCTCCATTGCAAACTTTTTTTGGTAACAAATTTAAATAATATCAGTTTGAGCTGTTAAGTGACACAAGTACGATATAAGCATAGCCAGTTCTGGTGAGTTTTTTTTTTTCTGCACTCAAATATCTCAGAACCATGTTTCATTACAAAAAGGGCCAAACTCAGTTCTCTGACCATATACACCCTGTAAAAACACTTTTCTCACTCACTCTGCCCACGTGAGACTTGATCATCTGGGGGGTCCATTCTGCCACAGCGCGGGAGTCTGGGCATTGATGACTTCTTGAGGTCCCATCCAGCTCTACATTTCTATGATTCTACAGAAACATGTTACTTGTTGGGGAGCCTTGATACCTGGGGACATCCTTACAGTTTTCACACTTTTATTACTGAGAAAGAAGAGCCCATAAAAGGCTTCCCTGGAGCTATTTACTGCTCAAAAAAATCCATCGGTTTAGTTCACTTCAGATCCCATCTGAAGAGTGAAGGTCAGAGCCTAACCTCTGTCACATCAGTGGAAATCCAGAACATCCCTATTAAAGCAAACGGAATTACTCCAAATTTACCCAAGAAGTCACTGAGACCAGACTGTCTGGAGATGAACATATTCTGAGCCAGACTCTTCACCCTCAGCCTTGGGAACGTTTTCATAATAGAACATGATGTTTGCGAAAACTAGTCCAAAGGTGGCTTTCTCCGTCTGTAAACATGTCAAGAGCAAATTGGCAAGCACATGACTACGTCATTGGAATGTGCAGGAAATAGCTGTAACTATACTTATCCTTAAAACAAATAGCTTAATTCCCACCACCAAAATGGTTTCTAACATGTTCTGCTCACAGTAACTTTGATAAAATACCGTATGTTCCTTAAATGGCTTTTAAATCTCAGCCCTAGCATTTCATTATGAGCTCATTAAAAGAGGACTGTTCCCTCAGACTTGCTGTGGTCACGCTGCAGAACACTAGGTAATTAGAACCACTTCCCTGACCTAGGATAAATGTGTAATATAGCAGTCAATGTAAACGTTAGTTTAGGTTGCCAGTGTTGCCATACAAATCCGCGCACTAGACTTGGCAGGAAACCAACCTCTATTATAGTCAAATTTGGCACAAGTTGTAAGTCAGTTACACAGTTGTTAAGAAAAACAAATCTATAGCATGGTAGTGCTTTACGGTGCTAGTATTTCTTTTACATTTTTGTAAAATCTGAGGGTCAAATTCTGATCTCATTTACACTGGCACAAATCCAGAGTAACTCCATTGCCCGCTATTACTCTGGTATAAATATGATCGGAATCTGGCCTTCGGTTTGACTTAATGGATGGGTAAATTAGGTGAGACTAATTCTTCTTACAACTTCATCAGCCCCAAAACCTTATTGGTAGAGAGAGAGAGTATTTCAGCAGTGTCATTCATGCTGCTATAATTAATTGTGTGTCCAAACTTTCATTATAAAACCTCTAGTAAGAAAAGTTCATATATACCAGGCAAAAGTCCTGCTTGGATTGAAGTCTGGCAAACAAGCAAGAGGGCATTTTGTTTTTATTTTTTAATAAAAGTTACTTTAGCTATTTATCATTTACATAAAATTTTTCATTTACACCTGTGAAAGAACTCAAAGCCTGGTGTTGATTTTTTAAGAACTAATTTTACGGAAGTTTTTTAGGTTTGATGAATTCTGAAATTTAAAGAAAGAAAGAAAGAAAGAAAGAATACACTGAGATTTCACAGGTTAAAGTTGTCCAATTCCATGTGAGAATAACTGTGTCAAGCATATTGTAATAAAGGGCCATTTTACTGTTGAATTTCCCATCAAATAGATCCCAACTGATAACTTGCTACATTCAGTATGGTAGCATATTTATAACACAGACCTAATTATCCTGCTCTTAAACCCAATGGCAACATTCTGGTTGACTTCAGTGGTGCAGAATTGAAACGTATTTTAGTAATATACATTACACTTTCAATGAAGTTAATAGGAATGTTGAATTGAGCCCATATGTGACAGACCAGAGTGACACTAGAAAATGCTACTGGAGTTCTGTTTGAGTAAAGAGTGCAGAATCACATCCGAAGCAAATAATTTTTCCAACAGCAATATGTATTTTTTAGACCTACCCAATTATGCATTTTTCATTTATCTCTTTAAAATATGCAACATCAATTTTCTTAATTTTAAACATTCACTGAAGTTAGGAGTTGAATGGAGAGGGGGGAAAATGAGTGGTTCTCTAAGCTCTGCTTACAGAATAAGCTCTACCCACTTTAGATGGTAAATCACATTTCTCTTTACAATCACAAGAGCTAGAGACTTACAAAAATAAAAGCTGAGATTTTGACGGACCAGACGGCAACCTGGGAGAGCTGCCAGTACCTTGGACCAGCCCAGTCCAAACTTTTTAAGTCACACAAAACCTAATAAATTCCAACCATCTGAATTGCATGTCATTGTAGCTTTTTCTGCTCATAAGAGCATGAGTTAGTAATGGAGTGAGAAACCAGTTAACATGCAGGAAGCTTAAAAGAAAGCTAATGGTAATAAAAAAAGATAGTCTAACCATATGTTCAATTACAAAGAGTAATATGACTGAAAATCATGTCTTAAGATATAACAAAAAATAGATCAAACAGGAAGTTGCCATCTTAGAATAAACAATATTTTATAACTGTGTAGAAAATTAGTGCCTTTCATCACAAAAATTCCAAGGGGCTTCCCGAATTATACACAAACAACACTTTTGAAATGCAGCCACCTCTAGAGCATAGTGTAGCAGCCAACTAGAATACCGCATGCTGCACAGAAGTAGTGGAAGAGGAATGTTTTCACCTAAGTATCAGAGGGGTAGCGGTGATAGTCTGGATCTGTAAAAGCGGCAGAGAGTCCTGTGGCACCTTATAGACTAACAGACGTATTGGAACATAAGCTTTCGTGGCATCCGACGAAGTGGGTATTCACCCACGAAAGCTTATGCTCCAATACGTCTGCTAATCTATAAGGTGCCACAGGACTCTGCTGTTTTCACCTAAGGACACTACTCTGCTCTCTGGCCTAACCCAAACCAATTGAAGTCAGTGAGAGTTTTTCTTATTGATTCCAGAGGGATTTGGATCAGGGCCTGTGTAAATATGAAAGAACTCAGGGCACTTTTAAGAAGAGGAGAATTTTACCCTATTCATCTTGGCCAAAATCCCTCTTCTTTAGCACCCTGTGTACTGGCTGCCACCCTACACCCATGCTGTTGTATGTACTGTGAAGACTAATCCTGTTGACTGCGGGCAGAACTCCTAGTGGAGGTGATGAAAGCTTTGGCCAAATAGTGACTAAATACGGGGGCCCTTAAGCCTAATCCTGCAACTGATCCATGTGAGAGCAGAGGCCTCCCTGCAAGTATCAGCTTGCTGGATCAGGGCCTTAGTTGTAAAGAATCATAGATTTTTAAGGCCAAAAGAGACCATTATGATCATAACAGCACAAGACCTTCTGACTTGACAGACCACCTGTCTCTTCCTGCCACATTGATACAGTTGTGATCAGAAGAGGTACTTGAGCTGAAGCCCCAAACTGAGTTAGGAGAGAAGGGGGCCAACAGTAGAATGTTCTCCATAAAGGGCCCTTTGCTCTAGAATATACCAAAGTAGCCCTGATCTGTTGTCCTTTAAAGCACACTGCAAAGGTCATCTGTGCGTGAGGAGTAGGGTTGATGGGACTTGGATTTGAGTCTTAGGGTGAGGGAAACTGCATTTAATTGTGGGGATGGAGTTCTGCTGGTTGTAGAGAAAGGGGAAATCTGCTATTTAAATTGATTTTCATGTTTGGGACAAGGGCATGGAACCTTGGATGTTGCCTCCAAAGAAATAACAAAGCTGTTGCCTGGGATACATACAGTGGTCAGAATTTAATTGATATATGGCCCACTTAGTCTCATATGGTAGAATCTTCTTCTGGACCCACAAGAGGTCTCCCTTAGACTCTCTTCCCTTCCCCTTACTTTTTAATGAAGCCACTCAACAGTGCAGATCTGAGTTAAAAGTAGCGTTCACTTGCATTTGTTTTGTTCCTTTCCGCTGAATGTTCAACCCTGTCATTGGAAAAAAACTGCCTTGCTATGGAAACAGAAAAATCTCAGCTTATCAGAAAAAGAGCAAGTTATGAGCTCTTCAATTAGACCACAGACATTTTACAAGGGAAGGGAGTCAGGGTGCATTTTATTCTTAGAGCCTGAAATGAATGAGGTATTTACATAGCGTTATATAGGATGAGTCTAGATTTAGCTATCCAGCCCTGCAGATGCCTATAAAAATAAATATGGACCTAAAAAAGAATGACATCAGCCATAACTACTTATCCTACCAGGGATTTGGCAGGTACAAGTCAGCAAGAAACCAATTGCATTGTGTTGACTGGGATCAGAGCCTATTTCCCATCATGCAGGGCATCATGCCAAATCCTTGACACAATAACAATTTTTGCCCCATGCCAACTATTCCCAGTCTGGCAGTTCAAATGCACAGCCTTCTCTTGAGGTCATGGGACTGCAATGGCATCCAGGCTATCACAAACATCACTACTTTAGGAGGTGAAATGGGTGTTATACATGGGACTGTTTCCACCAATCCAAATCTCTTCAAGCTTAGAGAGACACAGGATACAAACAGCAGAGCAGCACCATTACCATCAGGAGACAGATTGCAGGGACAAGGACGGTTTCATTATCCAGAAGTGCATGGCCCTCTCTCCAGCACCGTATGACAATGGATTAAGAGACATTCCAATGGTTGATTAAGATTCCAGAGGAGCCAGAGAATAGTGGTGGAGGAGAATGAGGAACTAGCAACAGTCCTGGTATTGGATGCACGTACCCTGTTTCACCTTGTCTCACTCAAGCTGGGTATTCTGCTAAAACATTCTCCACCAATGTGGCAATGAGAAAAGCACTTGATGGCATTAAATTCATCTCCATCCATAGGGATGTTTGCTAGTGGCACAGGAACAGGCTTTTGATGCTTGACCCCAGCTTATCGGAGCCACAGGAACCATTTCTTCCCCTTGGCTTCCTGGTTAATGAGCACGTCTAGTACTGAATAGCGTAATCACAGTTGTTTTAATAATGCACGTCTGCCATGATGACAATGCTAATTAAATACGTCTATATATCTATCAGCTGCTAATTAGCATTTCACGTGTGAATTCTTTCTGTGAGGGAGCCCCCCCCGCTCCCCGTCCTTGGATGCTAGAAGGAGTGGAAGTAGAGGACTGAGCCTGCTTGTCTGGTGAGACACCGGACCCCTCCGCACAGTTCTAAAAAGGCAGTGCACCCTTAGTGAGACACGTGGCCTGAGTTATGCTTCTCTGTCACAGCAGGTATATGAATGAGCTGATGGTTAAGTGTCGCAGACGTTAACAGACAACGTTGCAGAGAGAGCCACAGCAAAGCACTTAAGCATGTGCCTAACCTTAAGCATATGAGTAATCCGATGGGCGCTAACGGGACTGCTCATGTATTTAAAGTCAGGCATGTGCTTAAGTGCTTTCCTGTATGGTAGCCATAACGCTTAAAACTCTGTTTTCACTCAGGCAAGTCTCTCACTGAAATCAATAGGACTTTTAACATAAGAACGGCCATACTGGGTCAGACCAAAGGTCTGTCTAGCCCAGTATCCTGTCTTCTGACAGTGGCCAATCCCAGGGGCCCCAGAGGGAATGAACAGAACAGGTAATCATCAAGGGATCCATCCCGTTGCCCGTTCCTTACCCAAGTAAGGACAGCAGGATCTGCCCCATTGCAAGAAAGACTGTGCCTATAGCAGGAGGGATGCACTGAGATACCGAGAAATGTTTCATCTACAGTTTCTTCTGATATCTTCAGCTGCTCCTTTATTGTGTGTATTTTATCAGCAGTGGATGGGAGACAGCCCACTCCCACTCCTCCCATCTTGGCTGCTACACAACCGGTCCAGTCCCTCCCCCGTCTGACACCAATCCCTGCAGCTGACTTGAGCAGGTCCGGTGTTACTGGCCCTGCCCCAAAAGCAACAGATCTGCTGTTTCTGACCACCCCCATGAGTCCAATCTCCTAGTTCTTCTGTCCAGTCCATGCTCTGTAACAGGGGCATCAGTACAGATAGATTCTGGAGAGGATTTTGTGGGGGGTGCATACATTATATCTGCACACAGAACATTCTCTGTCCCAAATAGCATCATGAAGAGAAAAACTAGGCAATTATTGCTTTCCTAATGACTGCATACGAAGTCTGGGTGAGGTTGGAAGATATAATGGAGAATGTAGACCTATGACAAGTCTGGGTAGGCAAACCAAGTCTGGGAGGGAAGTCACCTGCCCCTCTTGTCCCATAGCAAATGACATCCCAATCTGTAGCATCATGCAACGACGTGATTTTAGAACAGTGCCTCCAGTCTCAACTAGATGTTGCAGAAGAGACAGTCAGCAAGACAGCAAGAACTTCTCAATTGCTTTGAATTCGGATATGTTTGAATGACAACCCAAGGTGCAAGGCCACCGCTGTCCACAGATTTTTGCCTGAAAACGTTAACAGAACCTACACTGCAACGTAAGGAACAGTCTTGCCTTGGCCAGGGCATGGTTAGGTGACCTCAGACTGCAGCTCACTAGTTTCTCTGGACTGAACCCCACTAGTAGCAAGTGCCTCCGAGTTGCACTTTGGAAAGCTGGCCCCAAGGTTTGCTCAAAAGATTCTGATCTCTGGCAGGGCAGGTTAACTCCTCTGAAAGCCCCTGCCAGCCTCATCTGGTTAAAAACCACACAGTTAGACCCCCAGTGATCTAAAAATCTCATTAACCTGAAATGAAGTCATCCTCCTATATGTAATAACGATGATGGAAATACCCTGCATGAGCTGAGACAGTGATCCAACTAATTCAATGCATCCTATTTCATCTGGATAATAGAAGTCGGTCTGCAGTCATTTTAGGAAGCTAGCTAGAGGGGGACAATTATCTGACTCTTTACAATATACCTACATATTCTAGTTATTTGCCTTACTATTGCAGGACTTGACACAGAACTTCTCCGCAGTGCTTCAGCTATTGTTAATTAAAGCCCGAGCACTACCAGTAATGAGTTACTTTGTCACTCTTTCCTACTTAATGTGGAAGAGCCCAGGTATTTGTCTCCACTCATCAATATGGCTCCCCGCCCTACAAAGAAGTGAGTGTGGAGAAACCACAGAAGCGCTAACACGAAGGCTGTAAAGTCAGCAGAAGGGAAGAGTGCTTTCACTAACATGCTCCTCATGGCAAGTGACACAAGCTATTTTCCCCTGGAGTCTGACACAGGGGAGGGGAGAAAGCCATACTGGGGAGAGTTGGTTGGAGATTTTCAAAGCATTTAACAGGGCTACAAAAACACCTTTTTTTGACCAGTTCCATTCTTGAGCCTTGCCCTCTCTGGAACACTCACTATGGGCTGTACAGCACACTTCCACCTGGCAGTGAACAGCCATCAGGTGCTATCCAGCCCCCAGCACCCACTGCCAGCTGCTAGTTGGCATGAGGAGATGGTGTTGACCTGCTCACATCCCCCAGTCAGATTGGGCACCTCCCACTGGAGCAAGGAGCACCGGTAGGTTCAGTAACTAACAGTCCACGTTGGTGCTCAGGGAGCACCGTATTAACCAGGGTCTGCCATGAGCACTCAGAAGGGTGCCCATTAAAGGGTCATGTCAGCCTCTTCCTTCCAAGAATTAAACAAGTGCACCAAGTTGAAAGCCGAAGATCATTTCACACAATGGGCAGTTGTACAACAAACTACGGGAGAGAGGCTCGTTACCTCATGGCAGGTAATGGCCAGGACAGAGCCGTGAGAGACTGGGTCATGACGGAGGACACCCATGTTGTGTTTGCTGGCAGAAGGAAGCAGGATGGAGAACAAACTGGGTTTGACTAGTTCCAGCAGGTGCAACCCATCATTGTGAAGATGCTGTTCTTTCACCTTGATTAGGGAGGATGCCTCCTTCACTTTTCCTGCCTCTTGGGGCCAAAAGGGAAAGGATTTCTTGAACCAAATAAGTCTTGGGCCGAGAACCAAATTTCCAAGCCCCTTGATAAAGGGAGACCCATCATTCTTCTGCACTAAATGCACTATAATGTGCTTGCAAGACTATAACACCTGCTTCTTTCCTGCTATGTATAAGTCAGGGGTCGGCAACCTTTCAGAAGTGGTGTGCCGAGTATTCATTTATTCACTCTAATTTAAGGTTTTGCATGCCAGTAATACACTTTAACATTTTAGAAGGTCTCTTTCTATAAGTCAATAATAAATAATAATAATATACAATATATTGTTGTATGTAAAGTAAATATGGTTTTTAAAATGTTTAAGAAGCTTCATTTAAAATTAAATTAAAATGCACAGCCTCCTGGACCAGAGGCCAGGACCCAAGCAGTGTGAGTGCCACGGAAAATCAGCTTGCATGCTGCCTTTGGCACGTGTGCCGTAAGTTGCCTACGCCTGGTATAAGTAGTTCACTCAGGAGCTTTTCTGAGGGTCCAAAAAGGGATGGATGGGCAAAACCTTTTACATTTCTATGGGACGGGAGGGGGAGGCGTGGAATCCTAGAAACTTCTAGGAAAAGCAAGTTATCGAGTCCCAGTGCAATGTCATTCTGCCTGTCAGCCACCCTAGCTAGGCAGGCTTTGTGCAACTCTATCAGCTCACACAGAAGCAAGGCTACACAATTACAAACCACTAAAGAAAGATCTACTTCCACATGACGTTTTGAACGTTCAAAGTTGGCTGTTTCGAAGGGTTTAAAGTAGACCCATTTTTCAGCTGTCTGATTTTTCTCTATTTTCACTGAAATTTTTTCATAAAATTTTCTTTAACCATTTTGAAAAAAAATCTCTCCTCAAAAGGCATGACTGTTTTTGCAACACAAAAAAATTCAACCATTTTTCACACCAAAAAATCTTTCGGAGAGAAAATTCTTTCGGTTTGAAAAATTCAAACCAGGTCTCCAAACAGTCTCAGGATGATCCAAAGGGAGGGAGCCTGACCCCGTGATTAGGACACAGGCCTGAGAGTCAGAAGCTCTGAGTTCTAGTCCCAGCTCTGCACTGATGCCTTGTGTAACCTCAGGCGAAGCACTTCTCTGCTTCAGTTTCCTCCCTATAAAGGAGCAATAACACTTCACAGGAGGCTCAGGTCATTCATATTCGTGAAATGTTCCCATACGATAATGATGATCCTCATAAAAGTGCAGATACAGGAAAAGACTTGAAGGAGGAAAGAAGGGGGGAGGAGAGAAAAACTGTTATGAGAGCTCTCTTCCGTGGTCTCTCCTCCACCCTGTAGCTTCCTGGAGAAACACTGCTCCTTTAATAAAAAGAAAAGCAGTACTTGTGGCACCTTAGAGACTAACAAATTTGTCTAAGTCTCTAAGGTGCCACAAGTACTCCTTTTCTTTTTGCGAATACAGACTAACACGGCTGCTACTCTGAAACCTGCTCCTTTAATATGTTTGTTTAGCCCTCTCTAAGTTTATCAATGTAGGTTATACAATCATTTGTATGCAGGAAAGCTTGCAAGTTTGTGGGCTTTCCTGCACATACAAACAGTTGTGACTGCAAACATTGTGGTTGCAGTTAGAAGGCTGCCTTGAAAACCTGGCCCTTAGCGTCACCTTAGGTTGCTAAATAAACCTGTCTGGGGATTAACCACAGCCCATACAAAAACAGTTACCATCTTTTTATCACTTTTAATGGAGAGGGGCGTTGGTAAGAAAGCACATTTGATTTTTTAAATCTGATTAATTAAACCTGATATTTAAAAAAAAAAATCTAACCTTTGTAAACAGATTCTTTCTGGTAAATAAATATGCAAAGACACAGGGAATGCCAAGTGATCATTTTTAGAATGTTTATACTTGGCAGGGTAAATACTTTCAGACCCCAAGCAACATTTGTGTGTGTGTGTACAGATTTTCCAACTGTGAAAAGAAAATAAATAACAGGGTTTTGTTTATTGTAATCAGTATTTTTCTACATGACTTGGTGTTTAGGATAAAGCCAGATTATCTGGAGCAGTTTGCAAATTCATTGTTTAGGCTTCAGTCTCCAATGGTAAACATCCTATGATATGTATATAATACAAGCAACTATTTTTATACTTCAAAGTCTGGGCTCTAGGTTTAGGAAGGGGTAGGACACAAACAAGCTCTTTTTTCTCCTTTATACAGTACAGCAGCTTTACTCTTTTTCTGTAAAGAGAAGAGATGGTTCACGGTATCACTATGGACTCCACACACTTGCATTTCTTGGAGGGATTAACAGCAGAGAAAATAAATACAAACAGCAGGCAGCAAATCCCAGCTCAGGGAAACAGCTGTGATGAGGAGTGGGTGGCATAATCAGGGCTGGCTCCAGGCACCAGCGAAGGAAGCAGGTGCCTGCAGCGGCCAATAGAAAAGGGCGGCACTCCGTCCGTCATCAGGACAGCATGCCCGGGTCTTCGGCGGCAATTCGGCGGCAGGCCCTGCAGTCCCTCTATTCCTCTTTGGCAGAACTTCGGTGGCAGCTTAACCAGGCTTGGTTTTGGTTTTGGTATTTTTCCTTCGCCGTTTGGGGCGGCAAAAAAGCTGGAGCCAGCCCTGGGCATAATGGCAGGGCTATGCAGTCTAGAGTCCTACTATTCTACTACTCCTAGTAAGAAGGTGGTGTCTTTTTAACCAGGAACTACATTACATAAGTAAAAAGTCATATCCGAAGTCCAAATGATGGCACTTTATGTCTACAGATCCTTCCGTCAGAGGAGCTGAAAGCACTTTACAAATAATCAAGTAAGCCTCGCAACATCCCTCTCCAGGTAGATATTATTTCCATTTTATATGTCGGGAAACAGGCACAGAAAGCTAAGGACCAGCTTTTCAAAAGTAGCTTCTAATTTTGAGTGCCCTACTCCAGACTTCAGAGGGACTTCCGGATGCTCAGCACCTCTGGAAATTCACACCCTTGGTGTCTCACATTGAGTATCTAAATGACAAGATGCCCAAAACTACTTTGGAAAATGTCAGTTTGCCAAGGTCATGTAAGTCTGTGGCAGGGGTAGGAACAGAACCCAAATCTTCTGGCTCCTCTCCTGTTCCTTAGCCACAAAACTATCTTTCCTCCCCCAACAACTAAATATTTGGGTTTCATCAACCATTTCCTTTTACATTCCTGTGTGAACTGCACAGAAAAAAGAAGAGGAGACTTGACATGGAAAATTAATTTTGGAATTGTTAAGCAGTGTCAGTTTGCCAGCTTTTATTTTTCTGGTCAATTCACTTCAGGCACTCACTGCCCTTACTGAAATGCTAGTTTTCAAACTGCCTGCCAGATTTTACAAGTGAGCCTGAGAGGACCTTTTCTGAAAGCCTTTCTTTGAGAAGTAGGATTAATAACAAGGATTCTAATTCTCATGGTGGTTGGGTTTTTTATTGTTCACATGGATGCCTGGAAGTGACCAAAAGCCAACTCTCCAGAGAAAGAACATCAATACCACAACGATAGCCCATCTAGAAGTATAATTGGATTAGTTTGAGGGTGTGCGCACTATTTCTTTAAATCTGTAGCAAGAAGCTAGGCAGGAAGGGCCTGGGAAGTGTTCTAGGCAGAAGCTTTGCAGTCAAGGGGAAAGCAAGCCATGGACAGAGTAACTTTAGGGATTATTCCAGTTTCTAACAGAGTTCCTGAGCTACTAGTAGAACCTCCAGGCTGCTAGCCAGTGGATCTGCCTAGTCATGAATCCATCAATACTACTTCCAGCGCTCCACCCTCACACATCAAATTATAGGCAGTACCTGCAGAGCACTACTCACTAGCACACTGGGGCACCCTGAGACTGACTGTCCAGACTCTTCACAACTTGATCACCACTTCCGTTGTGATCATGAGCCTTCTGTAGCCTTCACTGAGGCTGTCAGATTTGGTAAATGAGGAAAAACAAAGAAGGCCATACCACCACCCTCCTTTACTTGCAACAAAACCTCGAACAGTGAAAAGCAGTCTTGGTTGCACTATTTATTCGGCACTTGACGTACTGCAGGACATGCGCATTAGAGAGATTTAGTTCCTACATGGCTATTTCCTGAAGCCAACAGGTGTCTCAGGGCAGCTTCAAAACTTCATTTTACCAGCCAGACAAAAGGAAGCTGAAGCAGGTTTAGCCTGTCCCAGATACAGTTTGTTTCTAAGAAATCTGCTTAGCCTGGTCAGGCCACACAGCCTTGTGTTAATAACCCCATTGACAGAATGTTGCATCATGACAGCAGACATAAGGAAATAAATGTCTCCATGTCTGAGAAAGAAAATGCTCACTATCTATTGCACACTGTTCCCCACTACAGCTGTGTTCCTGCCCACTTTCACCCAACATCTGCCTGGCCATCTGAGAAGAATTGTAGAGGACATGGTATGTATTTAGAGAATTTCAGAGATCTGGGACAAGTAGCCTGGTTAGATTCTGCAGCTCAATAGGCTATGGAAGAATGCTTGGAATTTACAGTTACATCAGCATACATCTGGAGTCACTCCATTGATGACAGTAGAGCCACTCTGCATTCACATGGGTGTAGCTGAAAGCAGAATTTGGCCTGCAGACTTTGGGGTACTTCCTGGAAACTGACAAGATTAATTTAGCAACTTGAATATCAGTTGCCAAGATCAAGGTCCAAAAAAGAATGTGCAGCAATACGGAGATTAAAACCAGATGGATGGGCAACCAAGGTTTTGTAGTTTAATTTAACAACCTTGGAATTCTTGGGCCTATCAGCATCTTCATTCCTTGGCATGATTCAGTGAGTGTTATTACTTCTGGGCACCTTCACGGGAAGCAAAGCCAGATACATCCCTCTAATGATACAACATAAGAGAATATACACATTTATGAGAGGCTTAAGAAGAAAAGGTTAAGAATATTGACTCTAGCCCAGCTAAAGCACTATATAATGAGGACATCTATATACAGAACATTAATATCCACAGAAGGAAGCTGGAATTTAAAATATGAAGAGCGAAAACAGTTTGGGGAGGGGTTTTAGTAGCTGAGCAAGTTGAATGGGATTGACTGTGCTCTGGACGGCTAGGAGCCTGTTCCATTAAGGTAGACTGAGCGATTTGAATGAGATTCACTGTAAGAGCCCTAGGGATCCACTCTAATCCAGTGGGGTCTACCCACTTCATCCTCTCTCTTTATCCATCACTCCAAATGCCCAGCAGTAACCCCAGTTCTGTGATCTGCTGTAGTCTCCTTATGTCAGCTCAGCTGTTAGGAAGGGGTCACAAAGGCAACTTAACCAGTCCCTGTGGAATACCCCCATCCAGGGGCATTCTTGGGTGGTGTAAGGCTGATATAAGGGAGTTTACATTGCCTCCAGCCCCAGGTAGCTGTTAGCAGAAGGGAGTGGCCAGAGATGGAACCAGTCAAGATCAGAGCACACTGAACTCTGACTGTTCTAGGCCAATAGGCCTTGGGAAGGCCCAGAATCTCAGAAGGACAGCAGTGTTGTACAGTTCCCTTTGCTTCCCTCCCCAAAGCACAGCTCAGTAACCCTGGGGCTACTCCACTTGCAATATCCCATCAGAACTTAAAACTCAGCTTTATAGTAGCGTTGAACCAACCCAGACTATGGGGGCAGAGACTTGTTGAAATCTAAACCCTGAGCTGGATTTCACAGATTTCCCTGCCCTAAAGGGGATGGACCAAAACCCTGGATACAAACATGCTGGAACTTCAGAGTGTTTAAAAGCTGGACCCAGAACCAATATTTTTGTGGTCTGGGTCTATCGAGAGATTCACTCTCATTCACTGGACTCCTCCCACTCCGTCTGCACCTCAGATGAGGCTTTCCTGGAATTCTCCTACCATCACTTGAACATTGATACAGCTGTGCAGGGAACACTAACCCTCAACACTTCCCCTGTGTCAAGGCACAGCCTATAGATTTGCAAGCATTCCAAGAAAGCACACTGAGCCAGGGCTGTCTGGCAGTAAGGTGCCCAACCTCTTAAAAGCCTCTGGTTGTGATTAAAGTGCCTCCATTTTAAACATGAACCTGTCCTTGTTTACTCTAGGGGGTGTGTCATGTTTAACATCCTGTTAATTAAAATGTGTTAGAAAACCCATTTTCTAGTAGGATATGTCTTGTTAGTGGAGACATGGCCTAGATATTTAAGTTACGTGCCAGCGATGGACAATCATTCTGGCTCGTTCAACAACATTTAGCTACTACTGTGCTAAGCTCTCTGGGAGTCACAGGAGCACGAGCCATTTGTGCAAACAACAGCATGTGTCTGTTGTACCTGAAAACTGCAGTTCCTTCTTCCTCAAAAAAACTGCATTGATAGAGCTATATTACTCAGGGCTGTGAGTTATAACCAAGAATACACAGAAAATGCATTAACTGGATATACACCTGATCCATTTTGACAGGTTTCAGAGTAGCAGCCGTGTTAGTCTGTATTCACAAAAAGAAAAGGAGTACTTGTGGCACCTTAGAGACTAACAAATTTATTTGAGCATAAGCTTTCGTGAGCTACAGCTCACTTCATCGGATGCATTCGGTGGAAAATACAGTGGGAAGATTTATATACACACACAGAGAACATGGAACAATGGGTTTTATCATACACACTGTAAGGAGAGTGATCACTTAAGATGAGCCATCACCAGCGGGGGGGGGAAGGAGGAAAATTTTTCATGGTGACAAGCAAGGTAGGCCATTTCCAGCAGTTAACAAGAACATCTGAGGAACAGTGGGGGGTGGGGTGGGGGGAAGAAATAACATGGGGAAATAGTTTTACTTTGGAAAACCTTTCATGGTGACAAGCAAGGTGGGCCATTTCCAGCAGTTAACAAGAACGTCTGAGGAACAGTGGGGGGTGGGGTGGGAAGGAGAAATAACATAGGGAAATAGTTTTACTTTGTATAATGACTCATCCACTCCCAGTCTCTATTCAAGCCTAAGTTAATTGTATCCAGTTTGCAAATTAATTCCAATTCAGCAGTCTCTCGCTGGAGTCTGTTTTTGAAGTTTTTTTGTTGAAGGATAGCCACTCTCAGGTCTGTAATCGAGTGACCGGAGAGATTGAAGTGTTCTCCGACTGGTTTTTGAATGTTATAATTCTTGATGTCTGATTTGTGTCCATTTATTCTTTTACGTAGAGACTGTCCAGTTTGACCAATGTACATGGCAGAGGGGCATTACTGGCACATGATGGCATATACCACATTGGTAGATGAGCAGGTGAACGAGCCTCTGATAGTGTGGCTTATGTGATTAGGCCCTATGATGGTGTCCCCTGAATAGATATGTGGACACAGTTGGCAACGGGCTTTGTTGCAAGGATAGGTTCCTGAGTTAGTGGTTCTGTTGTGTGGTGTGTGGTTGCTGGTGAGTATTTGCTTCAGGTTAGGGGGCTGTCTGTAAGCAAGGACTGGCCTGTCTCCCAAGATCTGTGAGAGTGATGGGTCATCCTTCAGGATAGGTTGTAGATTCTTGATGATGCACTGGAGAGGTTTTAGTTGGGGGCTGAAGGTGACGGCTAGTGGCGTTCTGTTATTTTCTTTGTTGGGCCTGTCCTGTAGTAGGTGACTTCTGGGTAGTCTTCTGGCTCTGTCAATCTGTTTCTTCACTTCAGCAGGTGGGTATTGTAGTTGTAAGAATGCTTGATAGAGATCTTGTAGGTGTTTGTCTCTGTCTGAGGGGTTGGAGCAAATGCGGTTATATTGTAGAGCTTCGCTGTAGACAATGGATCGTGTGATGTGATCTGGATGAAAGCTAGAGGCATGTAGGTAGCGATCAGTAGGTTTCTGATATAGGGTGGTGTTTATGTGACCATCGCTTATTAGCACCGTAGTGTCCAGGAAGTGGATCTCTTGTGTGGACTGGTCCAGGCTGAGGTTGATGGTGGGATGGAAATTGTTGAAATCCTGGTGGAATTCCTCAAGGGCTTCTTTTCCATGGGTCCAGATGATGAAGATGTCATCAATGTAGCGCAAGTAGAGTAGGGGCATTAGGGGACAAGAGCTGAGGAAGCGTTGTTCTAAGTCAGCCATAAAAATGTTGGCATACTGTGGGGTCATGCGGGTACCCATCACAGTGCCGCTGATTTGAAGGTATACATTGTCCCCAAATGTGAAATAGTTATGGGTGAGGACAAAGTCACAAAGTTCAGCCACCAGGTTAGCCATGACATTATCGGAGATACTGTTCCTGACGGCTTGTAGTCCATCTTTGTGTGGAATGTCAGTGTAGAGGGCTTCTACATCCATAGTGGCTAGGATGGTGTTTTTAGGAAGATAACCGATGGATTGTAGTTTCCTCAGGAAATCAGTGGTGTCTCGAAGATAGTTGGGAGTGCTGGTAACATAGGGTCTGAGGAGGGAGTCTACATAGCCGGACAATCCTGCTGTCAGGGTGCCAATGCCTGAGATGATGGGGCGTCCAGGATTTCTAGGTTTATGGATCTTGCGTAGCAGATAGAATACCCCAGGTCGGGGTTCCAGGTGTGTGTCTATGCGGATTTGTTCTTGTGCTTTTTCAAGGAGTTTCTTGAGCAAATGCTGTAGTTTCTTTTGGTAACCCTCAGTGGGATCAGAGGGTAATGGCTTGCAGAAAGTGGTATTGGAGAGCTGCCTAGTAGTCTCTTGTTCATATTCTGACCTAAACCCATTATTGAAATCAATGGAAAAAATATTGGCATCTGTTTTTGGTAAATGAACTTGATTTACATGTTACAAGGTCACTGTCATGGAGTTTTAAAATTTCCTATTCAGTAATATTTCAGGAGTTTGACACTCAGAGACAGAAATCAAAGAGCAGGAGCTAAGTTAGTAATGCACAGATTTCTACCCTGGGCCCCGAAAGGAAGCAAAGGTCACTTTCTTCACCCAGAAAAAAACCTCTCCAAACAGAGCTCCCCAAAACACCAAAATAGCCCTGATCTGTTAAGGCAAGCTGAAAGATTCATCTGTGTGTGAGGAGGAGGAGGTTGATGGGGCTTGGAGCTTGGATCTGTCTTAGGGTGAGGGAAACCGTGTAAAATAAAAACTCCCTGTTTGGGTTTCTCCTTCTTTAATCTCTCAGTAATTACACACTCTCTAATACTCCCTTAGCTGCCTCCCTGGCTCTCACAAACCCATCCTGAGGAGCCCAACCAGCAGCTGCTTCCTCTCCAACATGAGAGAGACAGTGGCTTATATGGCAGTAAGGTCCTCTTTCCCAGAATGCCTTGTGTCAAGGTCAGTGAACTTCAGGACCAGAGGTTTATTTTAAAGGGAAAGAAGTAGGTCTTATTGTAGCATCTTGAATGCTTCAGAGTAAGACACCCAAAATACATAATGCACCTGAAAATACCACCCCATCACATACAGAACATAATGGTCCTGATTCTCCAGTCCATTACAACAGCCGTACACCAGTATTTACCATTAACACTGCTGACTTCAATGGAGGACACCTTCTCCCTGCCCCTTAGAATGAAGGGCCTGATTTTCAAACCAGCCTATGTTTTTATGTGCATAATTTTACTCATAATTCCATCCTCCCAGTGCATTCATGCTTTTTCCTTTTTCCAGTTGAAAATCTGTAGGCCACAGTTCATTGCAGGTACAAAACTGCATCTGCCAAAACAGAGGCCTGCTTTGAACAATCAAGCTCAAAATGCATTTGGACAGATGAGCATAAGAGCCAAACCTCAACCTAAAGCTTCCATATGGCAAATATGGGATCAAATGACGTTCCAGAAAAAGACTTCTCCAAAATAACTTGGCTCATCATATTTTAGTTCAGGTTAAATTAAACGAATTGTAAATCACACGACCTGGGACCTTTCTTCTCTAAAACACTCTTAAGTATCACATTAAGCTTTGAGATCTTTATGTCAGATTCAATCCTAAAAAATGCATTGAGAAAGAGAACCAGTTGCCTTTTCTTGGGGGTGGAAGGGGGGGGGGGGTTGACCCTGTATATATTGCAAAATTGGGATAAAATAAAATAACTTTTTGTGAGGTTGGGAGGTTGGAGTTTCTTCTCTGCAGGTAACCAGCTAAAAGACGAGAAGGATTGAGGGAAGAAATGTTCTCTGGAATCAAGCGGAAAAGGCTGATCTCTTTCCAGCAACATTAATCCCTTGCTGTACATGAATTAGAAGCTGGTGCCAAGTTGTTTATCTCACACACAAACCAGATTTATCTAATGATCCGTTCAGAATGACTTCCAAGTTGCAGCTACCTGGGTACCCTAGAGGCTTAACGGCACAAAAAAAGGTACCCAGCCTTGAAGGTTTATCACACACAAAGAATTAGCCCACGTGGGCTGTGAATGGACTCTGACAGGACCAGACATCAGCTGCCAGGCTTCTTGTTGAACCCTGACAAACAAGGGAGGTAATGGAGATTAAAATCCTCTCCGCTCAGTCCCACTGTCCAAGGCTTTCAATCACTGCCCTTCAGCTGCAGCAGCAAACCAGCATTTGGTTATCAGAATAGATGCTCACTTCACACATTATTTATTTCTCCTTGGAAGCCCATTTATTGGCATTTGCCTAAGAAAATCCTGCTAATAGCTGCCTCCATAGGCGATAACTCTGTGGGTGTGCTGAGGCTCGAGCACCAATGGGAAAAAAATAGTGGGTGCTCAGGACCCACCGGCAGCCCTGCCGATCAGCTCCTCCCCCTGCCCGACCAGCACTAACTGTCCACCGGTAATCTGCTGTTCAGCAGTGTGCAGGAGGAGCTGGGGGCATGGGGAAGAATGGAGGCAGGAAGAGGCAGAGGGAGGGGGCAGAACGAGGTAGGAAGAGGTGGAGTGGGAGCAGGAAGGGGCTGGGCAGGGGTGGAGCAGGGGTCTGGTCCAGCACCCCCGGGGAAATCACAAGGTCGATGTCTCTGCCTCCTCATCCCGTTGACTGGCTTTGGGCTGTCTCACACTATTACCCCATCTCCCAAGCCTACTGACTAAGGCTGAGAACCTTCTACAGAGCACACAGCTGGGAAGAGGAACAGTGTCCCCAGCCCCTGCCTACACTAACTGGGATGCATCCACAGTGCAGATGCTATTGCAGGGAATTCTCCCCTCTCCCCACTGATTTGAGAGACCAGTGGATCAACACAGGCACTGGCCCACTGCCACAGAGAGTGGCCATAGAGCATGGCTCCCTTGTGCGTGGTGTAATATCGAAAAGCTCTTGTGGGCTTGCCACAGTCTATCAACCCCTCCCCCATGCAGCAGTCAGGACCTTCCCTGCCCTGACAGGCCTGGGGTAGTGGAGGGAGGCGGGACTCAGCTGTGACTGGGGATACTCATGTCATTCCATGTTTCATTCTTGGATCTTTCCCCCTACAGTCCTCGAGTCTTTCATTTCCGCCTGCCCCAAGCATTGTATTTTACGGTAGCTCAGTGCTGGCCAATGGATTTCACCCTGAAATAACAAGGAGGCAGAGTCTGAAGGCTCCAAGGCGACAACATTTTCCAAAAAAATCCCTATTCACAAAATTCCCACTGAGAGACATTCTTATAGGAAGAGAGAGGAAGTTTTTTGTATAGTGGCTAGAGCAGGGTAATGGGAGGACTCCTGGGCTCTGATCCTGATGCTCCTGCTAATCCAGTGAGAGGCCTGGAGCTGATCACTTAACTTCTCTGGGTCTCATTTTCCATATCTGTAAAGTGAATATTAAGATTCCCATCTTGCAGCAGAATTGCACCAAATAATATTCCTAAGTGCCTGAGATCCTTGGTTGAGAGGTGGCATAGACGGGCAAAGGATAACTACTGACATAGGGAGAAATCTACTCATTGGTTCTTGTTGCTGATGGGTTCAGAATGAGTTAAGCTCTGCCACATGCATTCATTTCCAGAGCCCTTTCTAAATTTGCTCCTTCTTATTGGTGCCAATAAATCCTTACATTCCATCCATGCTTCTCTAAAAGATACAGACATAAATTCTCATTTCTACTTGGCCAGATTCGTGACTGAAACAAAAGGACAAGGGGGTTGGGAGAGAAACAACAGTGCAACTGCACATTTAGCCTAAGAAGAGCCAAGAGCTCTATGGGCAGCAGTTTTAATGGCACACTTATTCAGAAGAATGCAACTTCAGCATCCAGCCAGGATCACAGCTGCAAATAACAATGATTGTACATTTCCTGGATGTAGCTAGTAACAATAATGAAAATAATACTTTGCACTTCTATAGCATATAGGATTTCAAAGACTTTACAAACATTAACAATTTAATGCTAACCATGTCCCGGTGAAGAAGGCAAGTATCATTTGCCTCACTTTGCAGATGGGGAAAGTAAGGCAAGAAAAGGTTAAGTGACTTGTTTCAGGGCACAGAACATGCTTGAGGCAGAGTCAGGAATAGAATAGGGTCTACTGGCTCCAATTTTGTGCCTCAAACACAAAGCCATCACATCAGAGCTAGTACATTTTGCCACCATTTCCTCTTTTGCCATAATCATTGCCATGAATTTCTCAGGCTTTGCTTTACATAGTTCAACTTCCTGTACAATTTAGGATTATTATGCCATTCCTATAACCCACAGCTCCCTTCTGCTTATATATTCTGAATGCCCTCTTATATATATAGTGAATCCCAAGTACAGGTAGCAATCACGCAGTCCATATTACATCATCTCAGCCCATGCAAACACCAGAAACAAAGGAAATCCAAAAAGAAAAGGAGTACTTGTGGCACCTTAGAGACTAACAAATTTATTTGAGCATAAGCTTTCGTGAGCTACAGCTCACTTCATATCGGATGCATTCAGTGGAAAATACAGTGGGAAGATTTATATACACACACAGAGAACATGGAACAATGGGTGTTACCATACACCCTGTAAGGAGAGTGATCACTTAAGATGAGCTATTACCAGCGGGGGGGGGACGGGGAGGGAAGAAAACCTTTTGTAGTGATAATCAAGGTGGGCTATTTCCAGCAGTTCACAAGAATGTCTGAGGAACAGTGGGGGAGGGTGGGGAATAACATGGGGAAATAGTTTTACTTTGTGTAATGACCCATCCACTCCCAGTCTCTATTCAAGCCTAAGTTAATTGTATCCAGTTGCAAATTAATTCCAACTCAGCAGTCTCTTGTTGGAGTCTGTTTTTGAAGTTTTTTTGTTGAAGAATAGCCACTCTTAGGTCTGTAATCGAGTGACCAGAGGGATTGAAGTGTTCCTGACTGGTTTTTGAATGTTATAATTCTTGACGTCTGATTTGTGTCCATTTATTCTTTTACGTTGAGACTGTCCAGTTTGACCAATGTACATGGCAGAGGGGCATTGCTGGCACATGATGGCATATACCACATTGGTAGATGAGCAGGTGAACGAGCCTCTGATAGTGTGGCTTATGTGATTAGGCCCTATGATGGTGTCCCCTGAATAGATATGTGGACACAGTTGGCAATGGGCTTTGTTGCAAGGATAGGTTCCTGAGTTAGTGGTTCTGTTGTGTGGTGTGTGGTTGCTGGTGAGTATTTGCTTCAGGTTGGGGGGCTGTCTGTAAGCAAGGACTGGCCTGTCTCCCAAGATCTGTGAGAGTGATGGGTCATCCTTCAGGATAAGTTGTAGATCCTTGATGATGCGTTGGAGAGGTTTTAGTTGGGGGCTGAAGGTGACGGCTAGTGGCGTTCTGTTATTTTCTTTGTTGGGCCTGTCCTGTAGTAAGTGACTTCTGGGTAGTCTTCTGGCTCTGTCAATCTGTTTCTTCACTTCAGCAGGTGGGTATTGTAGTTGTAAGAATGCTTGATAGAGATCTTGTAGGTGTTTGTCTCTGTCTGAGGGGTTGGAGCAAATGCGGTTGTATCGTAGAGCTTGGCTGCAGACAATGGATCGTGTGGTGTGATCTGGGTGAAAGCTAGAGGCATGTAGGTAAGTATAGTGGTCAGTAGGTTTCCGTTATAGGGTAGTGTTTATGTGACCATCGCTTATTAGCACCGTAGTATCCAGGAAGTGGATCTCTTGTGTGGACTGGTCCAGGCTGAGGTTGATGTTGGGATAGAAATTGTTGAAATTATGGTGGAATTCCTCAAGGGCTTCTTTTCCATGGGTCCAGATGAAATCCAATATGCTTTCATTATTCAGACATTGTCTGTTGATAGGAACAGCTAGAATTTTTTACAATATTTTCCACACAGTAGAGCAAGGTATATTTCATTAATGAGCTGTGACATGTGACCCACCTTCCCTTCCTGGAACTGTGTAAGTTATTAGCAGTAGCTTTACCCATGCAGGTGATAATTCTTTTGGAGGAATTTGTGGTATCCCTCTCATTAACAGGATTCTGCTATTGTGGTCATTTTGGGGTTTTTTGGGGGGGTTTCCCCAAATAACATACATACTTTTCAGCCAGCTGTCTGAAAGTAGTAAGTGATACTCCAAGTTGTTCTGCTGACAGGTTCTCTCTCCTGATGGAGTTCTCCCTCTAGACTGAGTGATTGCAGAGTTCAGGAGGCCAAGAGTCACTCTTCCACTCCCCACTAAATATGCCTCTGAGCTCTGTAATTAATCCCAGTGAAATGGAACACAGCAGCCCAACTGGTTCCTCTGGTGTGATGCAAAGAGCAAGCAGAGCCATTTAATATATGACTTTAGAGGTGCAGTTCAACTCTTTTAATGCAGAAATCCAATGGATGTCTTGTTCAAGAACATAATAGAGACTGTGACAGGGTTAGTGGGACTGGAAAAGATTCTGCAGACCTAAGAAGAATTTAAACCACCCTGTGGCATGCTTAATTATAAATCAGAAATATCAATGTAAAGACAGTCCTGTCTCTTTAAAGGGCCAAACAGAAATGCACCAGGGCTTCCCTAGTCAAAGTACAAGCTGAAGATGAACAGTATGGCTTTCTTCAGCCCCATCCAAAGCAACAGGCTAAACTGTGGATGACTCCAGCCAAGTTCAGAAGGGGAAGGGAGATATCACCTTTAGCAAAGGTGATGATAAATATAGTTAATATTACATACTAATATTTACATATTTCTTAGTAAATAATATCCACATAAAATGCTGATTATTAAATCATATTAATATTGTATATAATATACTTAATTAATATCCTTGTAAAATGCTATGAGCTTCCTGGGTCAAAGGCATTACAAAAGCATAGGCCCAACCCTGCAGGGTGCGGAGGAACAGGTTCCCCACAAAGATTGTCTCATCTATTTTATAGCTTGTCTGTCCCAAAAGCTGCGAGTGTGGTCGCAGCTTCACAAAGCAGCACCGGTATCATTAAAAGTTGTTAGGCGGCTCTTGCTCTTGTCACGAGTAACTTTTAGAATCGGACTCTACTGAAAGTTAGAGGACAGAAAAGCACAGGGAACGGGATCTGCCTAATTTCAGGGAAACTGACCATCAAAACTCCTTATGTACGACTAGATGGTGCATCTAGGCACCATCATGAGCAAGAGGTGGGTTGTAAGTTATGCCAGCCAGGGGGTATCCCTGGCAAGCACTGTGCCTCACAGACATCCATCTGGAACACAGTTTCCCACCTCATCCCCTCTTGCTCTGGGAGGAGGGGTAGCTCACCTCCCTCTCTGCATCCAGCCAGTGGATATGGGAGGGCAGTGTCAAATTTCTGCCTGTCCAACCTGTTCACAGTGGGAGTATGTGGTGGGGATGGCTTGCCCTCAACCAGAGACATGGACCCAAAATCCAGGATTAAGCAAGGAGTATTAGGGGGCATTACTCTCTAACCAAGGATGAGCAATATATGGAGATGAAAATGTGATAATTTACAGACTGGTTTGTATTTCAAGGGAGCAGGATAGAAAGCTGAGATTTTACTACTACATTTTAGGTAAGGACTTAGTCATCATTATAAATATAGTGTGATTTGAATGTCATAGCTAAGGACATATTACAAGAAGCATAACTTTGAACTTTGCTGCATTACTTATTTTTTCAACAGGATTTGAGACCTGACAGAGTATATGATAGCAAGCAGACAAACAGTCGAGATAATGCATTACCTAAAGACAAGGGATTGGGTTTAACTGGTGTAGCAGTCAAAGCTGGAGTTCTGCTACAGTAGTATTTAGCAGACAAGAAGCTCTTTGGGGACATTTTTGTTCTGTGTTTTGGAGATTGGTTGAAATAATGAGTTAGGTATAAGAAAAGTTCAGCAGCTACTGTGAGTAGAAGTAATTTCCAGTAGAAGCAGTGAGAAGAGTGGAGCAGAGTGTGGGAAGATATAGGCGGGGAGTGGTGGGGAGCTATGGTAAAGATGAATGGCAACACTTCAGAAAAGAAGGTGGCCGTTCAGAAATACAGAGTCAGTTGTACCTACCGTTTGTGAGCTGATGACGCACCAGGAAAGCATAGCAGTGCTGAGGGCAAGTACAAAGGAGTAAGATGAGATTCAGAGAAAGTGTTAGAACATGTTAAAAAAATAGTTTGTGAAATGTAAGAACCCAAATTCAGCTCTACCATAAATGGGTGCCGTTTTCATTTTAGGGAGGAGGTTTGTCACTGTGAACTCATAATAGCCCGAGCATGTAACTGATGACTCGCATTTCAACAAGATGAAGTATTTCCGGTGTCGCTTGGGGGAGGGGGCAGAAGCTGGAAAGAGGCGGGGTGGAGGTTTGGGGGAAGGGGTGAAATGGGAGCGGGGAGGGGACAGAGAAGGGGCGGGAAGAGGTGGGGCGGGGGCAGAGCAGGGTGGGAAGAGGCAGGACGGGAGCTTGGGGGAAGAGGTGGAGCAGGGGCGGCGCAGAGCAGGGCAGGCTAGGGCCAGGTTGCTCACTGCTGCCGGCACTAGGCCCCCCGTTAATCTCCCAGGCCGCCCTGTACCCCGCATCCCTCTGAAGCACAGGGGCCCCCAAAGCGTGGGGCTGGAGGTGGTTGGCCCGGTCTATCCTATAGACAGGATGGCTCTGCTTGGACTCGTTCTGGTCACCACCAAAAATTATACAAACCTGGCGCCCAGGCCTACCCCATCAGACCAACCATTATTCCCCTTTACGTGGCAGTGTAGTCCTATTCCCGACACCAACTGAGGCTCAAGACTAATCCATTAATATTAAAAAATGTGGCTGATGTGCAATTAATTCCACATTGTGGCTGTGTCCTGGGCCAAAACTGTTTGGCTTGTTCATGACGAATGAGAGCACTGACACATAAATTCATCTTCCCTGTTGCACAATAGAACGTCTAACTTCTACCCCCATCCCCTTGTATTTTACAGTGCAATGGGTTGTTTTACTTCTTTTTATTTGTGCTGTCTCCTAAGTTGTACTTGCTGCCATATGGATTCAGACTCTACTTACATTTCCATAAAGCATCGCTCAACCCTTATTCCCATCGACCTATGGGTTACAAGCCTCATCCAAAGCCACAGAAATCAATGGGCGTCTTTCCATTGGCTTCAGATCGGGCCATGTATTCTTTGACTGCTCTCCTTTTTCACATGAGCTGTCCCATTGACTTCAGTGGCACTACTCTCCTGGAAGCAATGAGCAGGAACTTAATAGATGCCAAGTACAGTGGCCAGGCTTCAAGAGTTGCTAATAGTATATGACTTTTCACTTTAGCCAGACCCATAAGTCTTCCCCAATATATTGATAGGAAATAGCTCTCCAAATGGTACAAGAAATTTAACAGTGATCACTGGATTCTAAAGAGGATATAAGGAGTGACCACTGTATCAGGAATGGTCGGTCAATTTGGACCTATTCTACTACTACCTTCCTCCAGTTTTATTCCATTTGTTTTACTCCATTGATTTTACTTATTGAAATCAATGCAGTCACACCAGCACATGTAAAGCGGCATGGAAACAAGCCCACCATTCTGAAACTTTACAGATGTCCGCTAGCATTACATCGGAGAAGTATTATTCTATCAACCAACATCTATTTTGTTGGGGTTTTTTAATGTGGAAAATGTCAGTGGCACTTCACTCTATTTGTCTTTTTTTATTTAGTCATATGATAGTGTGCACTTAAAACCAGTGAATCATCAAAAAAAAAAGTCATGAAGAGAAAAATGGCTCATATGTATGCCTCTGTGGTCAATGAAATCACTGACAACAGGTATAATGGGAATAATTATATATTGCTGAGAAACTTTACCCAAAGCCCAGCTCTGAAGGCCTGTTTCAGAATTGTTCAGCAGTGGGTTCTAAGTTTGTAAGTGCCAGGTTAGGAGGATTTCAGATTTGTGTTATTGCAGTGAAATATCCTTCCCTAGTGCCTGTTATGTGCTGACACATTGTTATACTTAAGCGAGCAATAATAACTAATAGTCTAAACATACATTGATTTCCGTGGGTTTTTAATTGACTTTTAAGTCGGGAAATATCTTGTCAATAGAAACTTGAATATCCAGCTTTTGGAGAATCTGACACTATTATGTAACTGATCTTTTTAAGTATTAATAGTTATTTGATTTATATTTTTATAATATTTAGAGTCTGATTCTGAAAGCCTTTACTCTCATAAGTAGTTCTTTATTCACTTCACTAATAACACTGAAGTTTCTGGGACTACTTTCTGGGAGAAGAAGGATGTCCCAGTGGTTACAGCACTACCGTTGGACTTGGGAGACTTGGATTCCCTGCTCTGCCACAATCTTCTTGTGAGACTTTGGGCAAGTCACTTAGCCTCTCTATTCCTCCTCTTTAAAATGGGGATTATAGAACATCCTAACTAACAGGGGTGTTGTGAAGATAAATACATTGAAGATTGTGAGGCTCAGATACTACAGTGATGAGGGGCATGGAAGTATCCTACATAGACAGTGAGAGTTTGCAAGATCAGGCCCTACAACTTTTTGATTCTCACATCTATTTCTCCTTCACGTGTCCACTTTTCATTCACACGGTCATAGTAACACAACCTCCAATTTAAAATGATTAGCAACTGGCATGTTACTGATTCAATGTAATATGACCTAGAAGATCAGAAGTCAGACCCTTTGTTGGCTATGTGAAATAAATTGGTCTCAATCCAGTTTAGCAGCAGGGATTCTATGTAAAAAAACCACCCTTGCAGATCCTACTATTATTGGCAGTCTCCCTGGAGAGGCTAAGGGCTTAATGGGCATTAATTAACCTCTCAGTCTGATGACTTCCAAAGAAGGCTGAGGCAGATAAGTGGAGCAGTGCAGTGGAGCACCATCCCCTGTGGCTGCCTGTTATACAGACAATGAGAGGATTCCAGTGTCCAGTGCTGTCAGCCCTAAGGCCTTCTGTGAATATTCAGTTGAAACAAAGACTAAAAATAAAATTAATATACAAAGTCTTCCAAGGTGTGAATCTAAACCCCCAAACCAATGTGGCTCTGAGAAATTAAAAAGCAAACATATCCACCGTGGTGAGTACAGCGGTGAAACTACAAGGCTTTTCTGTCATTGTACTCTACGGTGACAGGGCACTGTTAGCAGTGGCATCCTGGTCATTGTTGCTGCTGCAGCACTGGGAAGAGTGCAGGTTTCACCGAAGGCAATTATCAGTTTCCATTGGGGGTTACTGACACTTGGGTGGCAACTGCTGGGCTAACAAGGCAATTGGCTCAGTCATTGGGAGAATCTGAGTGGGAAGAACAGGAAGCAGGGGAGCTCAGAGGGTGAGCCTGGGCTGAGAAGACAAGGCAATACTTACATACCATAACTCGCAATACATTCTGTTATACTGTGTCAGTGAAGAATAAATACACATGTGATAAAAGGGTAACAAGCTGCTGTGTGTTTCTGGTAAAAAGATCAAGGAAGAGGGCAAACAGGGCAGCACACTGGGTAGCCATGGAGCTGCCCTGTGATATGTACCTTTATATTTCTAAGGACTCTCCCTGTGGCCAAAGAGAGGAGATATTTCGTTCTAAGAGTTGCCGCAGCCTGTTACAGAGGATAGACACACACTCTGCTCTCTCTTGGAAAATGTACCTGCGTGCTTTCCCTTCATTTAAAATAAAAGTCCTTTTAGACTTTATGTATGCTCTTTATGTATCAACAAACACAAAACACAATTCAGATGAATCACACCAACAACATGAGACCCACCCATCCACCGCTTCCATCCCCCCTCCTGCCCTCACCAACACTGGTCTTGACCCTATGAGACGCTAAGTGCCCTCAACTCCCATTGACTTGCACTGAGGTAGCTCATCACAATGCAGTTCTAAGCAACGAGATATATTCCTGAGAAGATCCTTTATGTACAGAATGATTAAAGCAGTTAAGTGAGCTCCTGCCAATGCTAGGAACAACCAAATGTTCAGCCTACAGTAAAGAAAACCTGGTGAGATCTCAGCTGTAGTGCTATGTCCAGGTTAGGGCATCACACTTCAAGAAAGTGGGAACAAAGTGGAGAGAGTCCAGAGGAGAGCAATAAAAAGTGTGAAGAGATTTAGAAAATCTGACTTATGAAGAAAGGCTGAAAGAACTGGACATGTTCAGTTTAGAGAAGAGAAGACTCACAAGGGGGCCTGATAATAGTCTTCAAATATGTAAAGAGGATGCTGATCAATTGTTCTCCAGGTCCACTGAGGGTGGGACGAGAAATAGTTGACTTAGTTTGCAGCAGTGGAGATTCACGTTAGATATTAGGAAAATCTTTCTAACCATAAGGCTAGTTAAACTCTGCGACAGGTTAGCTAAGGAGGTTGTAGGATCCACATCATTGGCTGTTTTTAAAAACAGGGTAAGCAAACACTTGTGAGGAATGGTCTAGGCACATTTAATCCTGCTTCAGCGCAGGGGGTTGGACTTGACCCTTTGAGATCCCTTTTAGCCCAACGTTTCTATGATTCACTTGAGAAAGCTACTGAAAATGTCCCTTTAAGGGGAGATGAGATGCTGCTGTAGCATTTCTGAGAAATGTGAGACATTATATGATCTTAATTTATTCCAGAGTTTCCCTTTACTCTTTAACAATACAGTTCAGTCTCTACTGCCTAATGGCTTGTGGTCAGCTGAGCGTATCCAACATTTCTGTGCCAGGTTAAAAAATAAACAAAGCTGCATCTACTGAATGGTATAGTCAGAGGGGGTTTGTACTACTCCCTTCCCAAAACCTGCACCGTAACATATGAGTCCTGCTTCAGTAGGGTTTGCATAAGAGTAGCAAATCTGTAAAGCCCTCTGGTATAAGGAAATATGACTTGCATATTTCATTCAGGTGTGCACACTGAGTATTAGGGGACGCAAGTGCTGCGGTAATTTTCAAACTAAAATTATTATTTCAGTCGTGAATAGACGGAATATCTAGGACATGCTTTAAGGATGCCACCAACATAACTTCCACACGCCACCTGAGAAGGAAAAGAGAGGTTGACCTAGAGAAACGTTACACAGAACAGTTACACAGAGGAGGAAGCCCGATCCAACAGCTCAACAGTCAGAGCAGCACAAGGTTGAAAGAAGGGGCAGAAACTGGTGCTCACCCTATGCATCTGAGGGCATGGGAGGAAAAAGAAAGGGCACAGAGGCCCCACCTGAGATCAGGGCTCCATTGTGCTGGGAGATGCACATACACCTAGGGCTCATCTTCACTGCAGAGTTAACTCAAGTGTTGCACCTTACTCAAGTCCCATTCACACACGAAAATCTCTAACTCAAGTGTGGCGGTACTTCTAACTCAAGCTGCCTAGCCCGTCGGTGGGTATAGGCTACAGCCTGAGTTAGGCTGTGCTAGCTGCTGACAAGCTATGCTATCTGTGCAGATCAGGTATTCCTTCAGAGCATGGGACTAGGGGCAATAACTCTGCAGTGAAGACACACCCTGTATAAGAGAGAGTCCTTGTCCTAAAGATCTTACACTCTTAAAGCACAGAGGTCAGAAGGGGAAACAGAGCGACAGAGAAGTGGAAGTGTAACTTACCCCATGTTAAATACCTCAATGGCAGAGTTGTGCACAGAACTCATGTCTCCTAGTCCCAGCCAAGGGACCTGTCCACTGGACCAGGCTGCCTCCCAAACAGTTTAAATTTATCTAAAGGTAAATTGAACTGGAACTTCCCAAGTCTGCAAAATTCCCTCCAGTGAATAAGCTTGCTTGACATCTCCCTCCTAGGTGGCCATGCTCATGGACTTCAGCTAAACTCCATCCCAGGAAGGAAAAGCACCTGCAAGGCAAAGCAAGGTACGGGGGAGATGGGGCAGCACTTGCAATGAGACCTGCTTGGCTTTCAATTAGGCACACAAACATTTTTCTCTTTCACTCATTGGTGTCAGCTCTCAAGCAAAATAAAGCTTAAAAAAAAAAGCTTTAGGGCCAGGTCCTCAGTTGGTGGAAATCGGCATAGCTCCACTGACATCAATGAAGCCAGGCTGAGGTAAATCAGCTGAGACTCTTGCCCTTTACGTGCTCCTATCGGTCTCTCTACCTTCGTTATATCCTTTCTTTCCCCCTCCATCCCCGGTCCCGATCACTCTTTCAGGTGCCTTTGAAATTTAATATCTTCCATTGTTGCATGCAGTGTATCTGTAGTCGTGTGGGTCCCCAGATATTAAAGAGAGAAGGTGGGTGAGATAATATTTATTACTGGACCAACTTCGAGAGGGGGGAAGACAGAGTAAGAGAGATGGAGATGGAGGAGGAGGAGAAGAAGAGCTCTCTGTGGCTCAAAAGCTTGTCTCTCTCCCAACAGAAATTGGGCCAATAAAAGATATTACCTCACCTACCCTGTCTCTTTGAAATGTAAAGCATTGCGGGAGACCCCCGCAGTCATGTACATGGAAATATAATCAGTTATTCCGTACATGGAAGCGTGGCTCTGAGGGTCAGTAAATTACAGACAAACTCCATGGAAATCTGGAGGCATGAATCAAGATGAGCCATGCTGACAGGTGCCAGCATACGGAATGGAGCCTGTGAGGCAGGCACGGTGGAGCCAGAACGGAAACCATTCTTCTAAGCAGGGCCAGACATAGGATAGCCAGCTCAAAATGTCAGATGCTCATGTGCCATGCCAAGCCACTCTTGATGCATACATCAGTAAGTCTTCTCATTTGGCATCAGCACCTCTCTACTGAACACTCGTTCCCTCTCTAAGGCCTATGAGGATTAATCTGTATTTGTCATGATTCATGATGAAAGACAGTCATTGCTCAGCCCAAAACTGGCACTTCAAGGATACAGATTCTACTCAAGCTGCCTGCACTAACCTTCTTCCTTTGCCCTGCTTCCTGTGTTAAATACCATCCGCCAGCTGAAATATCTGGTTCTCCAAAACCATCTTCTAATTGAATTTCGGCAAACTTGACAGTAACCATTTAAAGCTGGCTTGTGGGTTGCTTATTTTCAAGAAGAAACCACTGTGAGAGACCTCAAAAAGTTTCCATTTGTTACTGTATTGCTTCTTGGTCCTTTTGTGCCTTCTTTACTTTATTGCTTTACCAGTCAGCTCGCCATGCCATCTCCATGCAAAATGCAATGGGTCCCTTGTCACTCAGTCTCTCTCTGACTTAATGATGCTAATATGAAAGGCAGAACATCACTGTGTGTTACATTCAAAACAGAACTGCTTGTTCCTGCCCATAACAATATTTTGAGTGCAAATGTACCACTAAAGCATTTTCCCCTTTCTTTTTTACACAATAATCGCAGAGTAAAAGTGCATTGCTTTTTCCCAGAAAAGACAAGACACTTTACTACAGCTCTCTTCTGCAGTATTTTGTGGAGTGGCTTTTGAAATCTGTTATAGCAAAGGCACAGAACTGATCTATAGTACCATCAAAGAAATCTCCTCCAGCCAGTCTCTTATCTGGGGGTCTGGCTTCCTATCCAGAAAGCCTGTCTGCTGCTCTTAAACAAAGCAGGGGTTTTGATTTTTTTTTTAAAAATCACCATTTAATGTCTTAAAATATATTTTTAACATATTTCCCCTATGTCAGACAGACTGGGCTGTACGCCAGCTTTGACTGTAATGGAATCTTCCCCCCCCCATCCCGTATGAAAGGCAGAGGTTAACTAGTTTTCAATCCTCTGGTATCGCTTTCACATGTGTTCAGCATATATTGTTTCTTCGGTTACACTCTTGTATTCTGCAGCTTAATACATAATTATATTAATGCTTTGTGCTTCTGCAGTACCATTCACCCCACAATTCCCAAGCTCTTGACAAACATTAATTAATTAAGCTGCACAGCACCCTGTGAGGTAGTTGCAGCTGCCATCTGAGGGGGATCCAATACAGCCCTCCAATTACGCACCCAACTCACAACTGGAGAGCAAACGCCCTTAGTCAGAGGGGGATGCATTAGCCTCAACAGTTGCTTCCCCCAACCTACCAACATCATCTCAGTCTTATCTGGACTGAGCTTCAGCCAGCTAGCTCTCATCCATGCCCAAACTCCCCCAAACAGAAAAGGACAGTCTAGTGGTTAGAGCACTAGAAAGCGGAAGAGCTGAGTTCAAGAATCTGCTCCATCACAGACTTCCTGGGTGACTGTGGGCAATTCCCTTAGTCTCTCTGTGCCACAGTTTGCCATCTCCAAAATAGGGATAAAAGCCCTGCCCTATCCCACAGGAGTGCTGTGAGAGTAAATGC
This sequence comes from Dermochelys coriacea, assembly GCF_009764565.3. NCBI lineage: Eukaryota > Metazoa > Chordata > Testudines > Dermochelyidae > Dermochelys > Dermochelys coriacea. The sequence goes on along the minus strand of NC_050081.1, from coordinate 9,815,593 downwards.
ATCAAAGAGTGTGAGGCGCTCCAATACTGAAGTAACAGGGGCCATACATGTACATATGATAGACATGGGCTTGGCAGGCAGCAGTACTGGCTGGGCTGGGTGAACTGGCAGTCTAGAAGGGAGTGTCATGTGCACATGTGCAGCAGAAAAAGTAATTTTCTTTTCAACCTTTTGTTAGAAACTAGCTAACTGGTCAGCGTGGCCAGTTTTGTCGTCAGAGCCTCAGTGAAGGAACCATTGCATCAGGAGGGCTGAGTCCCCCCTAACCTTTGACCTCTTCTCCATACCTTGCCAAAAGGCACATGCTACCCCTATGGAAGCTCCCTGTGCCACTGCCAATGATGCAGGAACATCAGTCTCATTCATGCCATTGATAGCTACAAACACACAGATGAGTAGAAGCCAAGACTCCTGATTCTTTTTTTTTTCCCATGGCTCTAATTGTCAAGTTACACTAGTCAGGTCACGTTACATGCACAACTACAACACACAGAAATGCAATATTATTTCTATAATACCGTTACTACAAAGCCTCCATCAGCCGTTCAATGAGCTTTTTATCTCGTACTGGTCAGTACAATGGGGCTGAAGTGTAAGCACAAATTGAGTCCCAGGTCTCAGCTATAGGCACAGACACAACACATAAAATGAGGATCAACAGATGAGCCAGTTCTGAAGATTGGAAGCAGGAGCAAAAAAAATAAACCACTTTGGTTTTTTGGTTCTCACATGCACGCTCTGTTTGTTTGCGATGAATCCCATACTTCCTCCCAGAAAACAAACCAGAAACCAAATACTTGCCCAAAGAGCTGGCTCATGCAGTTCAGCATGGAGAGGAGGCATCTAATGGGCATTCAACCCTTGGCATCTCTTTATTCATTATCCATGGCTATCGGGTGATTAAAATATTGAACCAGGCTTTCTTACGATAAATATTACTATAAAATGAAGCAAAAGGGAAAGGTGGCTGGAACAGGAGATTATTAAGTTTCAATTCCTGCTCCAGAACCCTCTCTCTCTCTCTCACACACACACACACACACACACACACACACACACACACACACACACACTTCTTCTTGCCAAATTTGAATTTTCCAACAATTGCACCAGCTGTTTTGGATTAAATATCAATGGTGGTGAGTGCAGCCTGTTTATGGTTGGTCCCTCAGCTGGGCAACCACAAACTCTCCAACTTCGTGCATGCTCTTTCCGAATTTTCCATTCTCAAAACAAACAAACAAAAATCAATCTCCCGCTTACTGACTTAGGGCCCAATCCAAAAACCCATTGAAGTCAATGGAAAGTCTCTTAGTTGGGATTTGGATTAAGACTTTTGTGTATCCAAAAATGCCCTCAGGTGTGCAGCAGAGTACACTGACTGAAGTGAGAGATGTATCTATGAAGGCAGAATTTTACTGTAGGGTCCAGAGCAAACTTGATCAAACTGTGGTCCCTGGAAACTTTGTTGATAGTCCACCAAATGAACCTACTTAAGAACCAAGCAATGGGGAAATGGAAAGACTTATAAAGTAGTCCACAGAATAAAATAGCTGAAATACTACTATTCTTACTGGGTAAAGGACAGGACTGGAAGCCAAGAGATTTGGGGTGAAATCCTGCTCTCACTGAACAAAATGGGAGTTTTGCCATTGACTTCAAAGGAGCCAGGATTTCACCTCTGAGATATAACCTCAGCTGATCCACTGACTTCATCATTTGGACCCATGGAAAAGAAGCCCTTGAGGAATTCCACCATGATTTCAACAATTTCCATCCCACCATCAACCTCAGCCTGGACCAGTCCACACAAGAGATCCACTTCCTGGACACTACAGCGCTAATAAGCGATGGTCACATAATCACCACCCTATACTGGAAACCTACTGACCGCTATTCCTACCTACATGCTTCCAGCTTTCATCCAGATCACACCACACGATCCATTGTCTACAGCCAAGCTCTACGATACAACCGCATTTGCTCCAACCCCTCAGACAGAGACAAACACCTACAAGATCTCTATCATGCATTCTTAAAACTACAATACCCACCTGCTGAAGTAAAGAAACAGATTGACAGAGCCAGAAGACTACCCAGAAGTCACTTACTACAGGACAGGCCCAACAAAGAAAATAACAGAACGCCACTAGCCGTCACCTTCAGCCGCCAACTAAAACCTCTCCAACGCATCATCAAGGATCTACAACTTATCCTGAAGGATGACCCATCACTCTCACAGATCTTGGAAGACAGGCCAGTCCTTGCTTACAGACAGCCCCCCAACCTGAAGCAAATACTCACCAGCAACCACACACCACACAACAGAACCACTAATCTAGGAACCTATCCTTGCAACAAAACCTGTTGCCAACTGTGTCCACATATCTATTCAGGGGACACCATCATGGGGCCACACTATCAGAGGCTCGTTCACCTGCACATCTACCAATGTGATATATGCCATCATGTACCAGCAATGCCCCTCTGCCATGTACGTTGGTCAAACTGGACAGTCTCAACGTAAAAGAATAAATGGACACAAATCAGACGTCAAGAATTATAACATTCAAAAACCAGTTGGAGAACACTTCAATCTCTCTGGTCACTCGATTACAGACCTAAAAGTGGCAATACTTCCAAAAAAAAACTTCAAAAAGAGACTCCAACAAGAGATTGCTGAATTGGAATTAATTTTCAAACTGGATATAATTAACTTAGGCTTGAATAGAGACTGGGAGTGGATGGGTCATTACACAAAGTAAAACTATTTCCCCATGTTTATCCCCGCTCCCTCCACTGTTCCTCAGATATTCTTGTGAACTGCTGGAAATGGCCTACCTTGATTATCACTACAAAAGGTTCCCTCTCCCCCGCTCTCCTGCTAGTAATAACTCACTTTAAGTGATCACTCTGGTTAGAGTGTGTATGGTAACACCCATTGTTTCATGTTCTCTATGTATATAAATCTCCCCACTGTATTTTCCACTGAATGTATCCGATGAAGTGAGCTGTAGCTCACGAAAGCTTATGCTCAAATAAATTTGTTAGTCTCTAAGGTGCCACAAGTACTCCTTTTCTTTTTGCGAATACATACTAACACGGCTGCTACTCTGAACTTGTTGACTTGTTGTGTGACCTTAGGCAAGTCAGCTAAACCTCCCAGGGCATCAGTTTCCACTGCTGTGAAATGGGGATAGTACTACTATCCTACTTCACAAAGGTTTGGTGATGCATAACATTTTACAAAATCCTCCCCTGAAAGCTGCTATAGAGGATCAAAGTACGATTACTCTCACAATATGGTTACATGCACCATCTACAATGTCTGGATGTGACAGATGGTTCAGATTGCACAGTCACTTTGGAAAACATGGATTTCACAAGCGCACACATAATGCATTTACTTATGGCTTGAACCAGCCCTCTGGGACTTGAGTACATATTGCTATTATCTCTCCATAAGCAGTTTGCACATATGTGCATAAGGACAGTTGCTGCATTATAAGATTCACCTACTGAGGGTGGGAGTCCTATGCTGGAGGGCAGGACCTTGAGGTGGTTTGTCCTTCTCTTTCTATTTAAGTACCTTGACATACAGAATAATGACTCACATTAGGTGATGTCCTGATCCAATGCATATTGAAATCAATGTCAGTCTTTCCATTGACTTTCAATGGACTTTGGATTGGTGCTCGAATGGTTCTGAAAGCCCTCAGCTTATACTGACTTCAAATGGAGTCGTGAGCACAGGCACCTTGCAGGATCAGGCCATGATAAAGCCAATAGAAGCAGTCAGAAAAGAATGGGAGCACAAATCTGAAAAGATCTTTTTATGATTAACCTGGAGTCTGATTCATCATGCAGTAGGACTGAAAGAGGTACAGAAAAATGCAACCAGATGAAAACTAGTCTCAGGGGCTGCACTATCAGGGAAGCTAGATTGGTTGGTGTCCTTTAGAAAAGATCAGATTAAAAGAGGGCATGACTGAGCCACACAAATCTCTGGAGGGATCCTGAGATGGTAGAAGCCACTAGACTTTGGGATCAAGAAATAAGTCTGAGAACAAGAGGACATGACCTGAAAATAAGAAAGGTGAAGGCCCAGGTGGTGTTTAGCAGAAACGTCTTGTTCACAGAAATGTTAAGGAATAGTGAGTCACATGAAAGACCACACGCTTACTGTCAGTGTTACCCGAGATCATCGACACAGAAACAACGCTGTAAAGCAGATGACAGTGATTTCTGGACTTTAACCAACAGGAAGGACAGCCAACATTCAGAAGGAATTTCTCAACTGGTGCAAGCAGCAAATAAGGTTCTCAGGAATGCTGCCAAATACAAAAAGGAAAGAATAGAGAAACCAGATCTGAGAGAACGCTGAAAGACGTTTACATGAACAATACCTTTAAGCTTGACAATAAGAGTGAAGAGGTTCAGAGGAAGCCCATGGTTAGACATCACTTCACCAGAGCTCTTCTCTCCTGCCTGCAAGGACGTGTTTACAGATTTACAATGGAGGGGTAAAGAAGAATATTGAGATTGCTGCTACACGATAGCTGGCAAAGGCATTACAAGAATCACTGACTGGAAGCTGAAGCTAGAAAAATTCAGACAGGAAATAAGGCAGGAACTCTTAACTAAGGCAGGAATTTAGAGTAATTAACAATTGATAGTGCTTACCAAAGGATGCAGTAGAATAGATTTTCCATCACTTTAAATGTTTAAGGCTCCAGTTTTCAAAAGGAGCTTGAGGATACTGGGATGCTAGTTGTGAATGTTTAGAGGAGCCGCTGGGGGCATAGAACAAGGAGGTATGTGTCTATGTAAACAGGAAATAAAGATAGTTTTGCATTCACCCCATCCATCATATTTTCTGGGTTTCTACAATCTCTACAGATATTTGAAATTCAGTGGGATTTGGGAATATAACTCCATTAGACTCCTTTGACAATCCCAGCCAAAATCAAGACTGGACATCTTTCTAAAAGATATGTTCTAGTTCAACCACAAACTATTGGGCTCAGTGCAGGAATCACTGGTTGAAATGCCATGGGCTGTGCTGTAGTCAGACAAGATGATCATAATGGTCCTACAGGATCTTAAAATCTGTGAGATACAGACAGAGTAATTAAGCAACCTCACTATTGGACAGGATGTTGGTTTCCTCTGCTGAAAACCTTCATCTGCAGCTGGCCCCTTCTCACTCTACAGATACGCTCTGGGGTCCTCACCATGACGATGGAACAAAACGTAAAACCAGCAGCAAATCAGAAAAAGATGTGTGTGTGAGACATCGCATGGAGAGACAGGAGAAAAAGCCAAGGGATTAGAGAGCAAATCAAGATGAAACATGGTGTTTCTGTAGCTACAAGATAACCATGTTGCAAGAAGATGAGACACACTTCTACAGATGGATGACCAAGGGATGGTAGGAACTTATCCATGTGCTTAAGTGCCATCTTGAATACAGAGGAACTTAAGCGCATGCTTGTTCTCCTAAATCGGGGCCTTTGGGCCAATATTTGCAAGCCTGGGAGAAAAGTAGTATATTTTTCCTCAAGCCAATTTTTTTAATGAAAAAAGAAAAAGAAAAGTATCACAATGTAGGGGAAAATCATGCTCTTGGATTCAAGCTAAAGACCCACGTATGCAGAATGAAGCTGCAGAGGTGAGAGATTGTAGCTTTGTTATGAATTTACATGTATTTTTCTGTAAACAAAAAAATGTTGAACAAATCTAAAGGCATTTTGTGCTGCTGAAATAAGGACATCGGGTAAAATCAAATACATGTTAAGTAATTAATGATAAACATTAATTAATACAAAGGAATTGAATACACTGCACAAGTACAGCGTCTTTCACCTAAAGGTCTGAAAGCAGAATACAACCACCAATTTCTATGAGCTAGCTGACGACTGTTGTTCTCGTGCTCCAGAAAAAGAAACTGAGGCACACACAAATTGTGACTTACCACAAATCCACGTTGGATCTGGGAGCAGAACATAGAGAGGCTGTCTCACTGTACTGTGCTTTAAAAAAAGATCATTGCTTGCAGTGAGAGACTCCAGGTTATTGTGACAGATAAGGAGCCCCTTCCTTGGCCATGGAAAGCATGCTGTTTTGCCTAAGTCATGACTCATGTGGCGAAGTCTTGATGATACCCTCTATGACATATTGACCGACCATGTCTAATAAAGAGATCAGAGAAAGTCCATGTATCGTGCAGATCTCAAAGTGTCATCTGGAATGAGTTTGTGTCAATTCAGGCTCTATTTAAACACATTGTTTAGATACAGTTTATCCCTCTTGATGCAAGATTCAGGGTTCTCTCTTTAAACTCTAAGATGTTCTTTCTTGCCCTGAAATGTTCACGCATTTAGAAACATCTTGGAAACAGAATTAAATGCAATCAAAATTGCTCACATATCTTAACATATTTGCTAATACCATATGCCTGTTTTTATGAACCATCACACTACAATGTGTGCGTGTGCACCTGCTTACATGCTCAGTGCCAGAGCAGTGTAAATGCCTTAGTGTAACTGATGATCAGGTCCATATGAGTTTATAGAATGCTATGCAATACGCATAAAGTACATAGGCACTCAGCTTCAAAATGTATAGTGAAAGCTTCCAGTCTTCCAGAGCCAGGAGAGTTAAAAGCAAATTCAGTAATTCAAGGACCACAGTGTCTTTCCCTTTTTATATAATATCTTACTTCACTGTGGCAAACAGCATATCTCTGAAAATCGAGAGCTCAACACAACATGAGGGTTTTTCTCTTGGAGATGTTATTATATGTTTGCATTCAAGAAGGCTCTTCCTGTTGTTGCTGAATTACTCCCTCCTAAGTGAAATATCCGGGCTCTCAAGAGTCTGTTCAGCTCAGCAATCCATTGTAAACACTAAATTTTGAGCATGAACTTGTCCAGGAGTAAAAATTTTCAAAAGTGCCTAACTGACTTAGGAGCCTAAATCCCACTTTCAAAAGTGACTTAGGGAAAGATTTTTAAAGGTATTTGAGGGCTAAAAATGCAGACAAGCACTAAGTGGGATTTTCAAAAGCACTTTGGCACCTAACTCCCACTAGACACATTTGAAAATCCAATTGCATCTTTAGGCACCTAAATACCTTTAAAAATCTGACTCTAAGTCATCCACAACCCTATGTCTCAGTGAGGGTCAATCGGATATAGGCTCCTGAGTGCCTAAGTCCTTTCTAAATTGCATCAGCCTTTTAAAAAATCTTACCCCAGGCCTGATTATTTATTCCTACTCTTAAAACAAACATGATTCACACTTTCTACTATGGGCATTTTTATGACTCACTTATAAAGGACTAATACCTGTTTAATAGAAGTTATAAGCATGTTGGAGGCATGAGCAGTATGTATTATAGATGATTATGAGCTCATCAACAGAAGATGTTATAGAGGGTCTAAGCAACCTATTGATCTGGAAAACTCTATAATTGTAACAATCATTAATTAACACATCTATGAATCATTTATTAACCTCTGTAAGCTATTTATAAATGTGCCTACTGCAGGGGTTACTCAAAGGGTTGTGACTGTTGTTAGCCTCAGTAGCAAGCTGTAGTGAAGAGGAGAGGGAAATTAATATTATATCTGGGGTGCTACTCGACATATTCAGCTACTGTTTTCATCTTTCACAGATCATAGCATCAGGCAAAGCAAGTGTTGATACAAATGTCAGCACTCACTTCTCCTGTAGCTTCCTCAAGTGATAGAATGAAAATGCTGGTGGTGCTGATGGACATGCAGCACGAGAGACGTATGGACCTGAGAAGTGTTGGCCCTATCCATGCCTGCAGGGAGTACACTGAGACTCTGGGCTCTATATTTCATCCCTAAAGGATGGGCAAACTGGCTTGAATAAATAAGAACCTTCCCCCCTACAGCCCCAGGGGTCAGCAAAGCATTTAACATGTACCTTGGTCTGTCCCTATTCAGCAAAGCAATTAAGCACATGCTTAACGTTAAACCAGTAGGACTTCAGCATGTGCCTAACCTTAACTTTGTGCTTAAGTGCTTGGCTAAATGAGAATAGACTGCTGAATGGGGATGTAAGAGCCAGATTCTGCCACCTGCATGCATATTGAATGGTATCTTACCGTGCAAGTAGCTCTGCTGAGTTCAGTGGGGTTACTCCATTTGAACTGGGGCTGTGGACTCCAGCCCTGTAATAATGCTTAACCTCTATACAGCACTCTGTGCTATGCAAACATCAACTGTTAAATCCAGCACCACCTCTTGAGATGGGGAGTAAGTACTAACCCTGATCTACGGATGGAAAGCAGAGATGCAAAGGGCGAGCTTGGGTCTAGCCTTACATGGATGTGAAAAGGGGAGAAAGGGAGCGAAGATCCTTTCCCCACCTCCCTTATGTCCTGCTCAGAGGCCAGGCCCATCTGCCTAGCTGTCCTCCTTGCGTGCAAGGATTGGGGGAGCCTAATGCAGAAAGCAATGCTACATGCTGCAAAGGAGTGAACCACCCAGAGGAGCAAAGCTGCTGTGAGAGAAGGAGCTGTTTGGCCCTGTGCTTCCCAGTGTTTCCCCAGACACACTGAGCCTGGCCACCCTCTCACACCAGTATAAATGGCTATGGTTAAGGATAGGATAGGGGTTAAAGTTAGGATTCAACAAAGCAACATCAATATAAAACAGGTGAGAGAGAGATCAGAATCAGGCCCATTGTAACTGCCTCAGAGACCATTTCTCCTGCAGAGGCAACTGGCACACAGCTCCCTCTCACACCATCATTAGGAGCTTGCACTAGGAGCCATTTGGCCTAACCTCTCTAATGGGAGCTGGAGAGTCTTAGCAGTGCCAAGCAGCAATTGTTTGGACCAACCTATGGATCTGAGTAGTGGTGACCCTATCCCTGGCACAGGAAAACCTAGGCTAAATCCCTTAGTGCACAAGCTTTTTCAAAAGGACTGTGTGTTCTGGCCATGAGTGCAAGACAGGAATCACCAGGGAAACCTCCACAGCAAAGATTCACAAAATGTCACCAAAAGGAGTGAAAAAATCTCCAGCATCATGAGATATCAGCAAGGGCTTGTGAGTCTCAGGATTCCAGGAAGCTCTAAAGTTTACAATGTCCAACGTAACAGCTTGCACTTAGCTGGCACCTTTCATCCAAAAGGAACAAAAAGGCTTCAAACACACATAAATAGATACGCTAACTATACAGAGAGATCACTTCATCTGCCAGTTACTGCAGCCACTTCTGGGATGAAGAACGATAATAGTTTCACCACAAGAGTTTACCAGCAAACAGCAATACTACACAGTAGTTTAGGACAGGAAGTGAATACCTTATCTAAATGAAACGACAAGAGAGAACATAGTTATCCAAGCTGGAATCCGATCAGACCTCTAGGGCAATACCATCCTCCTTCCAAAAATGCAGTGTGCTCTTAGACAGGAAGGAAGGGCTTGTTGTTAAGGCATTAGGGCAAGCAACTCAGGAGATATAGGTTCAATTCTTTGTACCACCACTGACTTTCTGTATGACTTTGGGCAACTCCCCACCCAAAAAAACCCCCTCTTTGTGCCTCAGTTTCCCATTTATAAAAGAGGAATAATAATTCTCTTTTGTCTGCTTTCTCTATTTAGATTGTAAGCTGTTTGGGGCAGGGAAACTGTCTTTTAGTGTGTGTTTGAACAGCACATAGCACAATGGGGCCCAGTTTGGTTGGTGCCTCTCGGCATTTCTGTAACACAAAGATGAAATACAGTCATGAGAATAATCTTTAATGACCCCAAATGGTGACAACCCCTGTTTTATGTCTTCTCTGGGCATCGACATTTGTCAAATACTTGCAGAATGTGAGCTTACATACTAATTTACAATATATATGAAACACTCTGAAATATTTTCACCATGCCCAGTTTCTGTCCAATACATTCCCCAGTAACAATCAAATCCCTGTATTTTTGGCCTTTAGAGCTGCAGCAAGCTATTCGCTAGAGTTATGGATTCTGGCAAGGGATCCTTCCAGCAACCTTTCACCCAGCAGGCTCACACTTAACAGCAAGCCAAGAAAAGTCCCCAAAAAACCACCAAAACAGTGGGAAATTCAAACAACAGTTCCAAGGAGCAGAGGAGCCAATGGGTCAGACTCTCGTTGTAACTGGAAACTTTACCATAAAAGCAGTGAGCCCACTCCCAACTGGTATCTTTCAGAATCCACCCAAAAGAGGAGACCAGAAGGGAAGGAGGAGGTGGTGAGAGGAAAGAGGGAGCCAGAGGAGAGTGGGGGAGACTCTCAATTGAGCATGATATCCAAAACAGCCTCACTAAATTGCTTTTCATATCTGAAAAGTGTCTGTGAGAGGAAGCGATGAGGGATGGGGAGGAGCAGGAAATGAGCAGTAAATCGGTCACAGCCCTGGCAAACTTGGAGACGAGAGCACACTTCCTTGCCAGACCCATTTTCCTAGGATAGCCTGGCTGTCTCAGATGGGTGAATGCAACTCCTCCAACTTCACTCATATGCTATAAATTACATCAGTACGTTCCTGGAGAAGCCTGCCACAAGCTAAATTATGTTTACAATGGGCCGAATTCTATCATTCCTATCGTTCCCAAAGATCCCCCTGACTTGGAGAACTCTTTGTCCCTGATATTCTGAAGAACAGGCATTATGTACATTAAGGGCTAGATTTCCAATGGACTGAGCTCTCTTGAAAATCTATCCCTGACTGCAGGTGTTACGTTAGTTTGCAAATCCAGCCCATAGGACCTAATCCAAAACCTACTAAAGTTAAAGGAAATGTTTCTATAACTTCAGTGGATTTTGGCTCCAGACCATAGAGAAGCAGCTCTTTGCCCTAATCACTTGTAACAGCTATTTAATTTGCTTCTTGTATGTCCCCAGTGTTATATTTCACATCTCAGGGCCTGCTTCTACTGTCACAAAAGCCAGCAGGAGATTTGCCATTGACTCCTATGGTAACTGAACAAATGCCAAGGACAACACCATTTTAAGATTAGGGCAAATAAAATATAGGTTCACTGTAAATCAATACTTCATTTAAATAAATCACTCTCTATTATACTTCAGGTACTCTCCCCACTCCCAACCCCCGTTATGATGTGTAATATTTAACATAGAACTACTGATTATTCTATGCTATTTGTTCGGTCCTGTAACATGAAGCCCATTTAAGCACTAATGAAAGGTGTTTGTTTTCATTTAAGATCTTACTGGATGTTAAGATGTATATAATTACACTGAATTAATGTACTTAGGGCGGACAACCTGAGAGCTTAATATCTGGAAATTGCTGCCCAGGTTACTTTGAAATATTTATTTAATGTACCTTTCTTTTCTGGGAAAATACCATTAAAAGGAAAGAATGTTAGAATTACCTAATGTAAGAAGCACAGTCCCTTTAATGGAAATAATTATTCACTCTAGTCTATACTTCCTTTTTTTCCTGCAGTACCTGAAAAAAAGTACACTCCAGTAATGAGTTTTCTTTTAACCTAATCACTGATTCCATCTCACTCACTTCTATATGCTTCATTTTATTGCTGCTGTCTTTAAGTAACTAGCTGTATTTGGAAGCTATCGATAAGAACTGATTTCACTGATCTGACTATAACTTTAGGTGTGAAAATTCCTTTGTGCTAACCTATGCTGTCTTAAAAAGAGCTGGGATCATTGCAATTAGTGACAGAAATTACCTATTAAGATCCTGATCCAAAGCCTATTGAAGTCAAGTCAACGGGAAGAATCCCAGCTACACTTTATATTAACAGTACATTCATGGATAGTTTATAAAAAGGCTTAATAAATTATGAATAGGTGCTTTAATAAATGGTTAATTGATTCTTAAGGATTGTTATAGAGTCCATTAGGTCATTAGGTTTCTTTTAAACATCTACCCCGTCTTATGACGTATTTATTAGAGTTCACTATATAATGGCATTTTTTCCTACAGAAAATGTTCAGTTTTCAGTAAAAACTGAAAAGTAAAATATTTCAGTTCTGAAATGCCACCATAGTAACTCATGGGAGTTGTAATTTGTGTGCTTCACACTCCCCCCAGCCATTCTCCTCTATAGAATCCATTCCCTGGTTGGACTACATCTCCCATGATGCATGACTGGCTCCCATGTTGGTAAGGGGAGGCAGTGCATCATAGCAGTTGCATGGCCAAGGTGCATCACGGAACATGAAGTCTAGCTGGAAAGCCCATCCTATAGAATGGGAGCATGAAGCACCTGAGCTACAACTCCCATGAGGCACTTCAATAGCATTTCAGATTTGAAAGTATTTGCCAAAATATTTCAGGTTTTGGTATTCAGTTTTTTCAACAAAAAAGTGAAATTTTTCCCTGGGAAAACAAAAACGCTTTTCATGTACAATTCTGTTTAATTGAAAACCCAATTTTCCATCAAAAAACAATTTCAGAGGGAAATGTTCAACCATTCCAAATGCTTATATCATCTACTAATCATTTATTAACCATTTATTTATACATTTACTCTTAATATAAAAGTTCGAACATATGCACACTGATGTCAGTGGGCTTTGGTTCGGGACCTGGATCATCAAGACCATTCCTCCCCAAGGACAGGATATTGGTCCAAGTCTGCAAGGTACTGAGCATCTCTGGAGAGGAGCACTTTCAGCTGCTACTGAAATCAAGGAGCATTGAGAGTGCAGAGCATCCTGCAACACTGGGCTGCTACTGGAGAAGATACTCTGATACAACTGCCAAAATCAAAGCAACAGTTTCTCTCTTCCATAGCATTATTTACCTGTAGATTTCAAACCAAAGGACTAGATGATATGATAGCAAAAACACATAAGTCTTGTCTCCACCAACGGAGCTGCTCCAGCAGTGAATTATGACTGTCCTGAGGGATAACTGATATGCTGATAACCAGAAGAAGGTGCACATTAAATTTACTGGTTTCAGACTGGCAGCCGTGTTAGTCTGTATTTGCAAACAGAAAAGGAGTACTTGTGGCACCTTAGAGACTATCAAATTTATTTGAGCATAAGCTTTCGTGAGCTACAGCTTACTTCATGCATCTGATGAAGTGAGCTGTAGCTCACGAAAGCTTATGCTCAAATAAATTTGTTAGTCTCTAAGGTGTCACAAGTACTCCTTTTCTTTTTATTAAATTTACTAAGACTATCTCTACACTACACGTGCTACAGCACTGTAACTATGCCACTGTAGTGTAGATACTACAGCAATAGAAGGGCTTTTCCATCGCTATAGTAAATCTACTCCCTTGAGAGGCAGTAGATACATCAAGAGAAGAATTCTTCCACTGACCTAGTGATGTCTATAGTGGGAGTTAGGTCGACCTAATTATGTCACACAGGGCATGAAATTGTTCACAGCCCTGAGCAATGTAGCTATGTCGACCTAAGTTTTAGGTGTAGACCAGGCCTTAGACTCAGCTCTGAATTTGGACCTATTTCTGCAAGGAGGTCAACGTGGAATGACTTGTGGAAGAAGTGGACTTTAGGGAGGCATCAAGGGGACAAGGAGGACACATGGTGGTGCAAAGAAGGCAGAAAGGAGCAGCAAGGAGGTTGGATACAGAGAAATGCAAAGTGCAAGCCAACAGGAGGGCGCAGCAGCGTGGATCCCTTGCAGGTGAAACTCTCACTGTGCCATCAGAATGAACAAATCACCAAAACACCATCCTGTGCTGGGAGATGAGGTGCGCAAGCCAGAAGATGTTGAAGGTCAATGCACAAAAGAAGCAGAAGGGATAGGAATGTGTGTGAGTGCATTTCCAACAGCTATTACTGCATCAGATATTACCCTGCATGAAATAATGGCGTGCAATCCACCCAAATCTAGGCATTTGCTGTGTTTAAAACAGACTTGCAGGCCTCTTCCTTTGCCATGATTCACAGCCTCCTGTGCTACGTGGAGTTGTTGAAAGTCATAGGTCACAACTTCTTGGCAGATCAACCAAGTGAGTAGCACGGGGATTGATGGGACACAAGCTCTTCCCCTTTGACATTGGTTGTGCATGTTACCTGGTTTCTCTAACTATTCTCCAAGCATGTCATGTTTGTATCAGTATTCTGCAAAACCAAGAGGAAAATCCTGTTTATATATTACTTGCCTTTACTGATCTGGTGAATATTTCAGAAGAGATGGAGCCCTGGAAGGATAAGCTCTTGCTGCTGAAGGATTTCATAAGACAGAGAGACAGGAAATTCGGCTGTGCGTTAACAAGTTCCAGGAACACAGCAGGCTCCTGCACGCATGGATCTGAAAGCTGATATTACTCCTCTGCAGGAGAGCAGAAGAAATGGAAAAGATAGAAGAAACCAGACATAGTTGTTGCAAAAGAAGCTAAGCATTGTATTTACTATGGATAAGTTGTAAATGATTTGGCAATCAGCTAGTTTAATATGGTCTCTGCTTTCCTCTGCAAGCAGAATGTGATGAATAATAGGAAGACAAAGGTAATAGTTCGAAACAAGGCGGGGGGGAAATAAATAATCACATCTCTACAATTGTATGTAAATGTACAGACTAACAGAAGTTGTTGCAGAAGATGAAATGTTTTGATTCAGTCAAAAGCAAACTGGTCAGCATGAGCAATGTCTAAAAGCCGAGTGAAACTCTGCAACAGAGCTGCAGCTTTTGTTGAGCTGAGCACAGTACTTACCCTTGCAGCTATTGCTTTCAGATCAATCTCACATGCTCTATATTTACACATCCGCACTTATGCTCCGTCTTCTCTGAGACGCGCCCCTCAGGCTGCAGTAGAAGAGATCTATTTATTTTTATGGATGTCTAGACGGTTTCTTCACATCACACAATGTGACCACACAAGAAATTCAAAGGAAAAAGGCCATAAACAACTGCAAAACAGAGGCATCCTGGATGGTTTGAATTCTGTCCATTGACAAGGTAACCATCGCTGAGTAGGTGAACTACCAGACTTTTACAGCCAAACATCAACCTCTCCCCAGTCTCCACAACACATCGCACAAACAGGCAAGCCTGAAAGATAAAGAAAGGGCAGGAATCCAAAACCACGATGGACTTCATTCTGCCATCAGTTACTCACTGAAGTCAATGGGTGATGCACCCATGTAAAATACAGTTTACCCACTATAGGTATGATACTGAGGGTCAAAATTAGCCACACAGGTTCAGAAGGGCTATAAAAAGAATCTTCTGAAAATTAGTGTAATTGATTCAGGCAGTTATCACATGGAAAACAGATCCTGAGTTGAGTTTCTTATCCTTTCCTCTCTTAAATTAAGAATAATATGTATTAAAAGAAATAGAACTTTGAAACATCTTATGATTCACCACGGCAGAATAGTGTCTTCCTACATATTTGATTAGACAACCAGGTGACATGTGATGGTAATGGAGTTTAGCTCAAGGCTGCAGAAAGAAGCTGGGCTCTTAAACATGCACGAGTTTGGCTATGAAAAATCTACTTTCAATGTTAACGATGTCCATGCACAAACTCTTTTTTTAAAGGGTGAAGGTTTTAGGTCTTCTTTTTGGAACCATTCAGTAGAGCACAGCAAGAGGAGTCAAGGTATATGTTTCATATGCCTCCTTTCTCTAATTTTTCCATTCGTCTGCCCACATAGGTGTAAAATAGAGCTGGTCAAAATACAAAAACAACGTTTCAAAGGTGCTCCTGTCCTGCAGGTTTTGAAACACACACATTTTTCATTTCTTCAAAATTTTTCATTCATTTTTTAAATACAAATTCTTATCAAAAACATTATTGAAATATTCACGTTTTCAGTAAATAAAAAATGTCAATAATAGATCAGTAATGTTTTCAATACAAATTCTAATTAAGAATACGAGAAGAAAGTGATATGGAAACAAAAAAAATTGGGAAAAAATCAGTGTTTATTGTGGTTTTTTTAAAGGCCATTTCTCAATGAAAAAAACTTTGCACCAGCTCCCGTGTTAAAATATTTCTGATACTCTGACTATTCTGTCTTAGGGAGGCCAATGGGGCTTATCTTGGGAACCCATTGATTGGCTGACCTCAGATTTTCCCCACCAACTCTACCTGAGCATCTGCCCTGGTCTGCTAAATTTCAAACTAATCTGATTAAGTAGGTGGTTTTTAGAGGATGCAAACTTCACCTTTAAACAGAAATGTAGCCACACCCTTAACTATGGAGCAACTAGCAATCATTCAAGGGTTTAGTCCTGCTGCTACTGAAGTCATTGGCAAGGCTCCCAGTGACCTTAGTGAGAGCAGAACTGGACACCAAGTCAATCTGACCATTTTAAGGCAAAGTGAGAAATAACTCTCTGCCATTGCCCTAACGGTAATACTCAAACCAGTTGTAAAAACGCTCTTTCAGCAGCAGTTGCCTCATCTTCAATAGCAAAGAAGCCTCAGGATTTTTTGCACAGGCCTTTAAGTGAAAGTAAGGGAATATACATATGAGACCAGCAGAAACTCCTGAAGCAAACCCAAAATGAGGTCTTCTCATGGGCCCCTTAGAGGCACTTAAGGTTTTTCTGCCATTTTTGGTTTTCCAAATAATGTACATAAACCTTTATTGCCAATAGGTCTCAGTGGTATTTTTGTGGCTAGCAGGGTCACTTATAAGGGAAATCTGAGCCAGGGATTAAAGAGGATACTATTTTTATGTTTCTTCTGGCAAAAATATCCTGTTTCCCATCAGCGAGACTGAGCTCTAGAAGAGCTTGCAAAGCAATCCAACTCCTTGTATGCCATTAGCGTTTTCTTGGCTCTATTCTGACCAATTTTGAAAGTTCTTTACAATTCTGTTCTCCTACAGAGTGAAATTCACCCCTGTGAAGAGGGCCAGCACAAAGCCTATGCATTATTAACTGTTTTGAGAATTTAAGTGGCAGATAGGTCTTGTGGTGGCTCTCTGAACAGAATGAGTAATATTCAGCGAATAAAAGAATATGCAAAATCAGAAAAGAGGAAAAATATCACAGGGATAATATTCAGTTCATTAAATTAGCCTTGACTGGGAAGACAACAACTAAATGTTCCAGCTGAAGCCTATACACAATCAGCCAGCCTCTGATGGTTCAGTATGTCAGTCAGGAGTAGCTGACTTAATTCACTTCGAACATAGAGAAGGAAAAATATTTGGCACCTTTAGAAACTAACAAGGTTTGCAATATCTACTTACGTAGCCAGGTGATCTTATCCTCATTTACTTTCTCCTTTTTCTTTTTCATCCTCATTTGCTGCGTCATTGTCTCAAATTAGATTTTAAGCTAATGTCTCCATATATGCATGTACAGACACTCCCCTGGTTATGAAGGATCCGACTTACACAAATTCGCACTTACAGAAAAAGTTCCATAAGCCAGAAATAGGATTTTCGAGTTGCGGAAATTTTTGCGTAATGTCTGGGTATATGTTTCTGACTTATACAAAATTCAAGTTACGCAAGGCTTTCCGAAACGGAACAACTGTGTAAGTCAGGGGGCTTCTGCACAGCACCTAGTGCCATGGGGCCCTGATTGGGACTTCAGTGTGTTGTAATATTAATAATAATGGTGGTTAGCCAAGTACAAAAAATTCAGTAAATCAGGAGTATTATTAAATGCTCATAATGTAACATTTAATTATTTTAAAATACCGATTCAATTTAATATATGGAAGCATGGTCTAGTGATTAGAGCAAGAAGCTGCATGTCATGTTTCTGATCCCGGCTTTGTCACTGACTTGCTGTGTGTAGCTTTGAGCAAGTCTCTTCTGCTCTGATAGACCATTATGACTATTTCAGAGGCTTACCACTTCTGAAAAATCAAGCCATTAATTGTTCTGTGCTTCTGTTCCCTTACATGTTAAAAAGGAGCTACTGCCACTCACCATATTCTTAGCAACGTTGTAAGTCTTAGTCAATATCTGAAAACCAGGGAGAACCTCACTGAAAGGCCCTAGCGTAATGTATGCTGTGATTAGCTGTAGGGCTCCAGAGCATTTCTGACAAACTAACTAAGGGAACCGTGTGGAACATATAGAAACAGTTGTGTTGCTTTGTTTACCTTGAACTCTATTTTTTAAAACAGTGACAGCTCTGAGACTCCATTGTCTCAAACTAATCTATTTTTCCCCTCACCACTTTACAATGAGTTGACTGCTAACTTCCTGTCCAGAGCAGGGGTCAGGCACTCCTAGCAGAGTGAACACCATCGTGGATCAGTGAATTATCCAGCAGGGAACGGTGAAGTCAGCAAAGTCTGAAATCTAACCCTCTACCATTCTGACATCATCAACTTTAGGATGCACCTGAGCTCCCTAGGCTTGGGGCCTAGCGGGCTAAAATCTGTTCCAAAATTCAGTTCAGTCCCATTCTACACCAGGAACCAAGCAAGCCTTCCAAAGTGCAGAGGGGCGGGAATGAAAAACTGTCTACAGTTTTCTGTCTACAGCCTGCATTAAGCTTTATAGGTTTATGGTTTGTAAAGGTTTTAAAGTAGGACATTCGTTTTAATAAGCTTCTGTAGGGCTGAACAAAGAAAATCCTATAATACCACAGAGATTAATGGGAGACTCCGTGTTAGGTTGGTTTTGTCCCACATGAACATTTTACCAACATTGCTAACCCCAGCCATTTAAAAATCATGAGTCTGGCTCCTCAAATTCATGAGATTGTCTGAAAAATCAAGAGATTATTAAAAATGAATCTGGGTTTTTTCCTTAGACTTCTGGTCTCTGAGCAATTAGTATCCCATTCAGATCACATTTTTGAGCTTTTCTCTGCAACCACAAGGGCTAGAAATTGACTTTTTAAAAAAATAAAAGCTGTGATTCTCATGCAATCTCAACTCCAGCAACTGGGACTTTAAAAAAAAAATACCACACATCCCAAGAGCTGGCAACACTGTTTTAATGGACGGTTTATGTAAAAGAAGGAATAGAATAAAGCATTAGTTTGGAGGCAGTACTCTCTTGTGGTTCAGGCAATGGATTCAGTAGAACTCAATTCCAAGTTCCACCATGGATTTCCTGTGTGATCACGGATACATCACTTAAGCTGTCTGTGCCTCCATTCCCCACCTGTGAAATGGGGATAATAATCCTTTGTTGCTCCCACCTTTGTTCTATCTTTTCTACTTAGATTGTAAGCTCACTGGGGCAGGGACCATCTTTTACTAGCGTTTGTACAGCATCTAGCACAACGGGGCCCTGAACTTGGTTGGGGAGGCTCTAGTGCTACCATAATATAAATAGTAATAGATGGTGGGGCAGGGGGTCTTTGGGATCTTGAAGTACTCTGTCAAGTTCCACCCTGCTATAATTCCACTGAAGTCTTTGGTGTTACACCAGGGTGGAAATATCCCCATTAACGCTTAGTTCATTTATCGTTTGAAAATTTGTTCTTTTTCTTGATAACAATCTCTGGAGGTTTGGAGTTTATTAGACTCCAGGCCCGTTTGCTGCCAACACTTTTGAACCTTATGGTTTTGGATTCTAGAGACACTGAACTGGGACAAACAAAGAGTTTGGGGCAAAATAATTTTCTGGGAGGTTGCAGGGTAGTTACAATAGGTGGTTCTTCCATTTCAGCTGAGAAGTAAAAACAAAATAGGGCTCCAACTTCTCACAGGGCCTCTAAGTGCTACCACAATACCAATTAATAACGACAATAATAATAATTAATTGGCTGGGCTGGGATGATCAGCCAGCTGGGGAGAACCCACTGTGTTATCGGATGAAGCAGGAAGTAAGGTAGAGTTAAGGTGCCTGTGTCCTATTGAAAGTCAATGAGAATTAGGTGCTTAACTCAGGCAGGTGCTTTTGAAAATATCACCTTAGGAGCCTAAATCACATTGGCTTTCCTTGAGAGGTAAGCTACTAAGTCACTTTTGAAAATGGGACTTAGCTGTCTAAATCACTTAGGTCTTGCAGCACTGAGTGGAGCAATGCCTAACCACCTTTAAATATCTAGGTCTTAATCCCTCTGTACCTCAATTTCCCCACTTTTAAAAGGAGGGTAAGAATATTTGCCTATTTCATACGGCGTTGTGAAGCTAAACTAACATTTGTAAAGTGCTTGGGAGATTTTTAAATGAAGGCAATACACAGCAATGTAAGTAATCATTTACTACTATAATTATTACAAAAGCAGTTGCACAGTTGGCTTGATTTGCCACTTACTTACACCACATTTACACCAGCAAAATGCCACTGACTTCAGCAGAGTTAATCCTGGTTTACACCAGTGTAAAAATAGGAGAGTCAGACCCACAGCTTCTTGGAAATCCTCACACCAGAAACAGGTCCTGCCCTGCTTCCATGGCCTGAGGGGAACCAAGCCACTGAGAGGAGAAAGAAGAAGAAAACGGAATGATTTAGGAAAGAGGGGAACAGAGAAAAAGGAAATGGAGGAATGATGAAACAACACCCTTATTTGGGGAACAGGGACTGTCCCCCAGAAGAGGAATGCAGGTGTGAACCAGTGAGAGCTCTTTAAATATGAGCATCACAGGCTGTAAATTAAAGTTGTCTGTTCTGCCTCCTTCTCCTCTCAGATGCTGGAGTTTCAGATGGGAGAATTCAGAATATTCTTGTTCCCCTCAATGGACATCTGTGTTTATTATTTTTTGGCCTGTGAAACTGACAATGTGCAATCCTGTTCGCGTATTTTCTAAAAGAGAGCAGAGTTTGTTTATCTGTCAGCTCTAGGTGCCAGTGCTTAGTGTGTACAGGGTGACAAGAAAATAAATGGACCTGTTATACCATATTTAGTCTCCTCACATCCCCTGTATTTGTCTTCACTTCTTGTGTTCTAAAAGTGGTGCTGCACAACACATTGTACTGTGTTCTTGCCTGCAATTGCTTTGATCCTTAACAAGCACATTTTAAATACATGGGAT
Source organism: Dermochelys coriacea (assembly GCF_009764565.3). Taxonomy (NCBI): domain Eukaryota; kingdom Metazoa; phylum Chordata; order Testudines; family Dermochelyidae; genus Dermochelys; species Dermochelys coriacea. The sequence continues at coordinate 9,794,710 of NC_050081.1, read as the reverse complement.
TTTGCTTTAAGGGCCTGATCCTGTATTACCTCATAGACAAAAATTCCTACTGATTTCATTAGGATTGGCCCTTTAAAGGGAGACTGCTCCTGCAACAATGGGCTGAACTGGTTCTGCATCTTCCACTGCCTCCTTAACTGGGAGTAATTCAGACTAACCAGTGGAGGAATTGCACAGGTTAGGTTTTAAAGGCATATAAATAATTCCTGTAGCGTACAGAACAAGGCCAAAGAGAATTTATGAGGCTCTCTGGTGCGTATTTACAGTAGCTTTGTAACTGTTCAGCCTTTGTTTTCTGTGTATTGGATTTTTAAATCTAAAGGTGAGAGCTGCTCAGAAAATGGGTAGGTTTTTTCCCATGGAAAGTGTCAATTTTTGTCCAAAAATGGAAACCCCCAAATCTGAAAATTGTGGGCCAAAAACTGACAAAACCAAACAAAACAAAATTTTGCATGAAAACTGCCAAAACCAAAAAAGTTTCAATTTCCAGCCAAATATTTTGGGGGGAGGGTTGATTTTCCAATAATAAACTTTTTTTTTTAAAGAAAAGACACTTTCCATAAAAATGTTTATTTAGTCAAAAACCCAATTTCTGTCCACAAAATAGGTTGCAATAGAAATGTTTTTCCCAGCCCCGGTAAAGCCTGCCACACAGACAAGTGACCCCCGCCCTGCTGGAACTGAAGAAACAGGACTGATTCATTATCTACTGTGGGCAGCACTATAGTGCTCTACATGTCCTCTGTCTCTCTCCTACAGTGCTGCGGCCAGTAACATATTGCCCTACAGTACAGTGTCATATGCACCATATTGGTGCTGGCAAAGACCCAGACAGTATGAGAGGCTTCCTGGTCATCCAGATCTCCTAGGCAACTTTGAAAGTCTCAGCTGACACCTTTTGTGTTTCATTATTCCCTTTATTTACCAGAGAGTAAGTGCTTTGGGGGCAGGGATTGACTTGCATTGTATGTGCACACAGCACCTGGCCCAGTGGCACTCTGATCCTTGACTGGGGCCCCTAGACATTATCACAATACCAGTAATGAAATGCCTGGTGCCAGTTTGCTAGTTATCCTACTGCCTGGAACGAAAGGATGTACCATCATCTCACCAGCATTCAAAGCCATCCATGCTATCTCCAGGGGAAATAGCCCCCTCTCTATAAGAGCCAAAATAAATGGACAACCAGCTGACTTGGACTTTTCAACATTTAAACCGTATTTTCAAAGATGCTAAGCCCTGCAGCTCGCACAGACTTCATCTGGTGCTGCAGGCATTCAGTACTTTCTGAAAACCAGGCCCACGTGAACATATTGGCAGACTGTTTTTATGAGTAATAGTCGGTTCCTGACTGAAGGTTTACATTAGCTCTTGTCATCAAAGATGAAGCGAAGTACATTCGGGTTAATTAACTGGAGTTCCTTGTGGCATAACAATATTGCAAGGGAAATCAATTGAATTAAAAGGAGAAAAGAATGTAAAGTGTGGGTGATGGGCAGATTTGACATGCGAGCCATACGGTCAAAAGGATCCAGGCAAAGGAGTGCACCAGGCGGCTGTACGATACACAGCTAACTGCTGAGATAGGCTGGGATGCCTCACTTGGGTGGGACATCAAGGACTCAAAAATGGAAGAAAGTGAATAGCCTGTCTGGAGAAGAAGGGGGAGAGGGGGGTGGATGGAATAATCTATCCCAGCTGTGCATGGGTATGGAGCAGGGGAATTAATTGACAGAATTATCTCGTAATACACATAATTTTTGATGGACCCTGACACCACTTAGCTTTAATGCATCCTGGATGGATCCCAGCTTCACGAAGATGATTGGGTACTGGGCAATGTTGCAAACTACTAAAGGGTTATGGAACCGGCCAAAAATTGTAAAATAGGTTACCATGGTAAATTACTGTTTCTAGTAAAACGCCCATTGAATGATTAGACCCTGAGCTACGAGAGACACTAAGGGAAGGGGATGTCTACACAGCCTGTGGAAGTGAGCTACCCAGCCTGGGTCAACAGACTTGAGCTGGTGCTCTAAAAATAGCTGTGTAGATAGCGCTTTGAAGGTGTGGCTCAGGCTGGAGCTTGGGCTCTGAAGCCTAGAGAGGAAGGTTTTACACTGGTGTAATTCCATGGACTGCAACTCGACCGCAATGGAATTATTCCTGATTTACACTGGAGTGAGAGAAAGGAGAATCAGAGCCCAGAATTACCAGAATCAAATGGATTAAAAACCACATTAGCCCAAGCCAGGAAAGTCACTAATACAACTAAATACTGTTGGTAGAGGGAAAGAAAATCACACGTCAAAGCTAAAGGAAGGGAGGATTTGGTTAAAGATTGCCTAACACACCTAACTGGTTCAGCCACAATTTAAGTAGCTCCTCAAGTAACACAATGCACTCCTGCCAGCAAGAAGACTGGGGGTTTGATTCCCTTCTCACTCACAGCTGTGCTGCACTGCTGTAACTTCAGGGGAGCTACTCCTGACTTACAGCAATGTACACGAGAGGAGACTCAGGCCCCCAGACTTCAGCACCCTGTAACATCTGTGGCAATTATCCAGGATCAAATACGACACATAAGGAATGCAGTGCTGAGTGAAGCTCTTTTGTAATGCTTTACGTGTTTTACTCAACTTGCTCAATACTAGTTCTCATTAAAAAACTAAATGCTGGCTGGGGAAAAGGAGTTTTCACATTGAACTAATTGCAAAGGCAGGAACTCTGTTTGCATTTTAATGGCTAAGAAATTGACAACCCGAACGAGCAGCAAGAAATGTGGGAGGGATTCTTAATTTCTAATTTACAAAGGGATAATGTTTGATTTTCTTTCAGATCTTCTCCTCAAGCTAACTCACTGGGATATTTCAGATGGTAGGGCCCAGATCCTGCATGTATATACCTGCTCATGTTATTAGTCATTATTACTCCACTTGGATTACCATAATACCTAGAGGCCTCAACTCAGATCGGGGCCCCATTCAGAGATCACAGCTTGTAAAATCAAAAGGTACGTTGCGATCATCTAGACTGACCTCCTCCATAAGACAGGCCATAGACTTCCCTGAACTAATTCCTATTTGAACTAGAGCATGTATTTTAGAAAAACATCCAATCTTGATTTTAACATTTCCAGTGATGGACAATCTATCGTATCCCTTAGCATCTTGTTCCAGTGGTTAACTTTTTAGGCCAGATACATTCAAATGACTTACGTGTAGGATACAATCCTTTTACTGTGCATGTGTGGGAAACAGCCAGATCCTTTCGTGCCAAATTCTTTTTTAAAAAAAAAAAAAAAGGAATTGCTGATTCTTCGCAATAGAACCAGGAATAGGTTATATAGAAATATAAACAACATATGGAATTCCCTACCCTTCCCTCTCTTTGTGCATGGGACCTGATGTTGATTTAAACCATGCCGTGTTCCTTTACGTTTAAAGAACTGGAACCCATTGGGACAGGATCTTACATTAAGAAAACACAACATGTTTTTACTGCATTGTTTAAGATATTACGTTACCAAATCTTATCCCCTCGGTGTATTCAGACCCCAAAGTGTTAATATAGCACAGCTTCCTTATACGGTAGTTTATGGAGGTGTATCAGGTTTTTGTGCTGGAATCACTGAGCTGCTGTGTGCTAACATGTTCATGTTGCACTGTATGTTAGTGGGAGCCTTTCCTCGCCTGCTCTCCACACAGTCTGTCACACAAATGAAGCCCAAATGAAGACCCTCTGGCTTTAATAGCAAACAAAATAACAATAAGGGATAGGTCCATTCAAACATTCTCTTCAGACCTGGCTGCTCCTAAGGTTCCTCTGTCAGGACTGCTCAGCCTACAGCCTATATCCTCTTTCTCCAGGAGCAGTTCCCATCTCCCTTATTATCCAACTGGAGTAAGGAGGCATCTGTTCCAGCGAATCAACAGAACCCACTTAACTCTTTCCCAGGAGGATCAACAGCTGTTAATAGATTAGGGTGCTTCAGGCAAATGCTGCCGGCCTGTAAACAACTGGATTAGCAGACTGTGATTTATGCTGATCATTGTCTGTAGTGTAGTCAGCAGTTCCTTCCCTCACTGCTGAGGCCAGGCCAGGCCCAGGGCTTTAGGAGATAGATACATGAAAAATCAGAATTAACTATAATACTTGGCATGATTTAGCAACTCACATTAGGGAATGTGAGAGTGTTTTACAAACCAGCATTAACTCTTCTCCACAATACGCCTGTCAGGTAGGTAAATATTTTTTATCCCTATTTCAGCCATATGTAAATGGAGACACAGAGAGTTTGCAGCATGCCCAAGATTACACAGTGAGTCAGTGGCCAGGAAGAGAACCAAGAAGTCCTACTGTAATGAGGAATTCATTCTTCAGATAAATATGTGCTTTGCAAGTGCATTTTACACCTGCATAAACTGAGACAGATAGTGACTTGCCCACAGTTACACAAGTCAGTACCAAAGCCAGTACCAAAGTGCTGCTTGTTCTTTATTGTACATGTGTGTCATGCATCATGTTAATCCCTCTGCATTCCTGTTAATCAGTGCTGCTGACATACAGCATAGTCCAAAAAGTAACAGCAACGGGACCTCGCCCCGTACACAAATGCAATGGCATTACAGATGCTCCCCGACTTACACAAGCGTTCCGTTCCAGAACGCCTTGTGTAACTCGAATTTTGCGCAAGTCAGAAATGTATCTCCGACCATTACGCAAAAAAAAAATAAAAAATCCTTCTTTCTCTAGCTTACAGAACTTTTTCCGTAAGTGCAGATTTGCGTAAATCAGGTTTGCATAAGCTGGGGAGCATCTGTATTATTACAGGAGGGAATCGTGGGCTCAGATTCACAGCTCAGTGATTTCTTCAGTATAGTTCTGACCAGTCACTAGCCAGTAATTGTGATGGTCCAGTGGTTATCACACTAGCCAACTACATGGGACTCCTGCCATGCCACCGATGTCCTGCCTGTCCTTAGGCAAGTCACTCTCTGTGCCTCAGTTTCCTATCTGTACAATGGGGATAAGAGCACTTCTCTAGCTCACAGCGTGTTGTGATTAAAGATGTTAAAGTGCTTTGAGACCTACTGATGAAAAGCTCTAGATAAGAACTAGGTATTATTACTGACAGTCAGCACTGCACCCCAGCTCTCCTATTGGGCACCATAGTTATTGCAGTCTTGAGAAGCCAGATTGTGAAGGAACGCTGCATTTCTGCCTTTCTCTGCTAACGTCTAGTGCTTTAGTGCTGTCCGCCCACTGCCCCTTTGTTACTATTTCAAGCCCTTATAAGAAAAATTTATAAATAAATATTATAACACTTGAAAATCAGAACCATAAACATTGTGCCCTGAATTAGAAATATAGTTTCTTGACTGATTTAATTACCGTGTCTGGATGGATGGAGTCACCCTCTACAAAGTGGTAGTGGATATTGGGTACCCTGCAGATCAGTTTCCCATTGGAAGAGAAAAGATGGGGAGTCTAGGTATATTTTTAGTGTAAGCTGTTTTGGTTACACTATAATCCCTTCTTTCTGAAACCTCACCCCAAACACCCATTCTGGACAGCAGCTCCACCCAAGAATTGACTCTACTGCAAGAGATTAAGGCAGCGACCAAACACTCTCGCTAATTGCCACAGCTCTCCCAAAAAAGAACCTGCAGCATCACACTAACAACAATACAGCATTTCTTCAAGGACAGAACAGTGTTTGCATGCTAAGGAGAAAGAATGCATAAAACAACGTAACAGCACCATCTGGTGACTTCTGCTATAGCAACATATATGTGAAACCTTTTGAAATATATTATGATTGACATTTTCATTGGTTCTTAACTATGGTGATAGCCTTGAGGTGTGGGCACTGAGATTACTAGTTACTGTGTAATTTTACATTGAGGCCATGGAGGTATTTTCTAGTTCTACAACTTAAGTCCTACTGTTCCAAGAGGAGGCTTCATTTAAAACAAGGCAATGTTAGATTTAACTGTCTCAGATATGCTGATCCCTGCTGCATATCAATATTATTCGGAGGGATGAGGTTTCACCCACTGCATGGCAATCTGATGATTACAAGAAGTACGGTAGCCACATGCAGTGCCTGAGAACAAACCAAGGACCTAAGAAAAAATTACAGAGCATGGTCTGTTTATTAAAGCTGCCCACCATAAAGGAAGTTATCAGCAGGCAACTCTCGAGCTAGATATGGCAGAAGCAAAGGGGAAGTAGCAGGTAAAAGCTACAACACCACCAGGATTTTTAAGATGGTTCTGTGGTCTATGAGATGCAGTGGAGCCAAAGGGATGGAAATAACAATTGTGTGAAGCTGTGAAGATATTCCAGGATGGCTCAAAATGATACAATGGGTCAATCATCTCCATAGATCACTGAGCTTCCTCTTTGTACTGGCATTATCTAATTACTGCACCACTTAGACATGAGCCTAGATCACACAATTCAAACACACATCTCAACCTCCCTAAAATGTGAGGGGTTGGAGAGCCCCTAAGGATTTGATCTGAGCCCATTGCTAGTACCCATACATGGCGTCCCTAGGAAGGCAAACTTGCTGTGTCACAAATGTGTCAGGGAACCCCATGTCTCCCATGGAAATTCAATTTGTGTTGTGAGGACAGCTGTGCAGTAAGAGGGATTTTAATGCTCCAGGTTGTGGTTCCTTTGGAGAAAGGACTGCCACCTTAGCTGGGCCCCAGGCACATCCAAGAGGATAACATAGGATAAATCAGCATATGGCATTTGCTCTCTTTAAAACTTGCATAAAGACACAACCAGACCAGTTTTCAGAGTAGCAGCCGTGTTAATCTGTATTCGCAAAAAGAAAAGGAGTACTTGTGGCACCTTAGAGACTAACAAATTTATTAGAGCATAAGCTTTCGTGAGCTACAGCTCACTTCATCGGATGCATTTGGTGTGAGGGTGGGAAGGTTATTAGCTTCAGGAGCTTCTTTTAAAAATGGGCTTTACCCTTTTTTGCTTTTTTATGATGTATAACCTGGAATATATCAAGGATCTGGAGCTGGAAGGAAAGAAGATTCTCCAGAAGCTTTGGTATATGCCTGTGCATTTAGGGTAGGATTTTTCTAACATGCCTAAGGGAGATAAGTTTCCAGCCCCCATAGATTGGCTGCCTTTCTGGAAGATATGCTTTAGCAAACGTAGGGTGACCAGATGTCCCGTTTTTAAAGGGACAGTCCCGCTTTTTGGGACTTTTCCTTATATAGGCACCTATTACCCTCCACCTCCATTCCGTTTTTTCACAGTTGCTATCTGGTAACCCTAGCCAAACATAAGGTATTAGTCTCCTTACACAGGTAACCCAGTGAAACGCCAAAGCCTGTGTTATACAGGAGGTCAAACTAGTCCATCTAAATGGTCCTTTCTGACCTTAAAATCTATTAATCCAACTTGCTTGGGCTCCTGGGAAAACCCAGCCTCACTGGGTAAGGCCAGTTTGCACCACTCAAGCACAGAGTGAGAGAGCTGAGATCCATTAGGTGATACTGATGCCAATTTAAATTTAATTAATTAATGCTCTTGCCACACTGAATGTATCCTGAGAATTTTTTGTAAACACGCTGTGGGGATGCTGTTGTTCGTACTATACTATGCTTTGAACTCAGAACCATTCTCAGATTTCCTGGCTGGAACCTCCTGATCCCGAATCTCTAGCCCACCTCAGCTTTGTGCCAAAGTGAGGCCTGCAAAGCGTGGGCTGACCCTGGCTGCCTCCAGAAGTCAAGGGAGGAAACGGAATCTTTGTATGGAAGTGAGGATAATTTTGTTAGGCATTCACATACTGCACTGTTGAGAGCCATGGAGGGGTTTGATCCAAAGCTTCTTGAGGACAATGGCAGCAGGGACATCATTTCCTGGGAGTGGGGCAAAGTTATGTCAGCACATACCTATATATACCCATATGAAAAGTCAGAGTAGGGGGGGCAAACCAAGTGGGGGGGAGGACTGTACCCCTTGCCCCACTGCAAATGATGCCCGTGAATGGCAGTCTTCCCCAGGGCTTCAATGGGTTTGTGATCGGCTCTTAAATGCTTAAATTCGATTAGGCATATAGACAGGAGACCAGCAAGATGCTTAGCCTGGGAAAGACTGCTGCAGGGATTTTGAGACAGGATCCGAAATCAGTGATTATGACAGTGCTGGTGACCATGACAGGAACTAGCGCCCCATGTGCTGGGAGGGGACATTATTCCTGAGTGCAGAGCTTGTATCACGCACGCCCTCTTGGGGGGGAGGTAATAGATGTAATGTGACTGCTGCTTATTACACAGAACCATCATGGTCTCACTCTTGCCTTGTGCTTCCCCCGCCCGTCCATTGTATCCACCTCTTCTCTGTCCTCTTATACTTAGAGGGGAAGCTATTTGGGGCAGAGGACATAATCTTCTTCTGTGTGCATGTGCGGTGACTGGAGCAATGAGGGCCTCAAACCCACACTGGGGTCCCAGTCCTTCAGGGCGATTCTCCATGCACGACTGCAATATGAACAAACGATAATAAAAAAGGAACCTGTTTATTTTTGGTCATGAACAAGATCAAACATGGCCTTTTGGATGGGTTGAAATAGGTGCAATGTGCACAACTGTAATGCTGGAGTGTTTGCATAACCCTCTGCACTGGAAATAAACTTGGTGCGCTCCCATTCCAGTAAGAAAAGGAGTACTTGTGGCACCTTAGAGACTAACAAATTTATTAGAGCATAAGCTTTCGTGAGCTACAGCTCACTTCATCGGATGCATTTGGTGGAAAAAACAGAGGAGAGATTTATATACACACACACACAGAGAACATGAAACAATGGGTTTATCATACACACTGTAAGGAGAGTGATCACTTAAGATAAGCCATCACCCACAGCAGGGGGGGGAAAGGAGGAAAACCTTCCATGGTGACAAGCAGGTAGGCTAATTCCAGCAGTTAACAAGAATATCAGAGGAACAGTGGGGGGTGGGGTGGGGGGGAGAAATACCATGGGGAAATAGTTTTACTTTGTGTAATGACTCATCCATTCCCAGTCTCTATTCAAGCCTAAGTTAATTGTATCCAGTTTGCAAATTAATTCCAATTCAGCAGTCTCTCATTGGAGTCTGTTTTTGAAGCTTTTTTGTTGAAGTATAGCCACTCTTAGGTCTGTGATCGAGTGACCAGAGAGATTGAAGTGTTCTCCAACTGGTTTTTGAATGTTATAATTCTTGACGTCTGATTTGTGTCCATTCATTCTTTTACGTAGAGACTGTCCAGTTTGGCCAATGTACATGGCAGAGGGGCATTGCTGGCACATGATGGCATATATCACATTGGTAGATGCGCAGGTAAACGAGCCTCTGATAGTGTGGCTGATGTGATTAGGCCCTATGATGGTATCCCCTGAATAGATATGTGGACAGAGTTGGCAACGGGCTTTGTTGCAAGGATAGGTTCCTGGGTTAGTGGTTCTGTTGTGTGGTGTGTGGTTGCTGGTGAGTATTTGCTTCAGATTGGGGGGCTGTCTGTAAGCAAGGACTGGTCTATCTCCCAAGATCTGAGAGAGCGATGGCTCGTCCTTCAGGATAGGTTGTAGATCCTTGATGATGCGTTGGAGAGGTTTTAGTTGGGGGCTGAAGGTGATGGCTAGTGGCGTTCTGTTGTTTTCTTTGTTGGGCCTGTCCTGTAGTAGGTGACTTCTGGGTACTCTTCTGGCTCTGTCAATCTGTTTCTTCACTTCAGCAGGTGGGTATTGTAGTTGTAGGAATGCATGATAGAGATCTTGTAGGTGTTTGTCTCTGTCTGAGGGGTTGGAGCAAATGCGGTTATATCGTAGCGCTTGGCTGTAGACAATGGATCGAGTGGTATGATCTGGATGAAAGCTAGAGGCATGTAGGTAGGAATAGCGGTCAGTAGGTTTCCGATATAGGGTGGTGTTTATGTGACCATCGCTTATTAGCACCGTAGTGTCCAGGAAGTGGATCTCTTGTGTGGACTGGTCCAGGCTGAGGTTGATGGTGGGATGGAAATTGTTGAAATCATGGTGGAATTCCTCAAGAGCTTCTTTTCCATGGGTCCAGATGATGAAGATGTCATCAATGTAGCGCAAGTAGAGTAGGGGCATTAGGGGACGAGAGCTGAGGAAGCGTTGTTCTAAGTCAGCCATAAAAATGTTGGCATACTGTGGGGCCATGCGGGTACCCATCGCAGTGCCGCTGATTTGAAGGTATACATTGTCACCAAATGTGAAATAGTTATGGGTCAGGACAAAGTCACAAAGTTCTGCCACCAGGTTAGCCGTGACAGTATCGGGGATACTGTTCCTGACGGCTTGTAGTCCATCTTTGTGTGGAATGTTGGTGTAGAGGGCTTCTACATCCATAGTGGCTAGGATGGTGTTTTTAGGAAGATCACCAATGGACTGTAGTTTCCTCAGGAAATCGGTGGTGTCTCGAAGATAGCTGGGAGTGCTGGTAACGAAGGGCCTGAGGAGGGAGTCTACATAGCCAGACAATCCTGCTGTCAGGGTGCCAATGCCTGAGATGATAGACCAGTCCTTGCTTACAGACAGCCCCCCAATCTGAAGCAAATACTCACCAGCAACCACACACCACACAACAGAACCACTAACCCAGGAACCTATCCTTGCAACAAAGCCCGTTGCCAACTCTGTCCACATATCTATTCAGGGGATACCATCATAGGGCCTAATCACATCAGCCACACTATCAGAGGCTCGTTTACCTGCGCATCTACCAATGTGATATATGCCATCATGTGCCAGCAATGCCCCTCTGCCATGTACATTGGCCAAACTGGACAGTCTCTACGTAAAAGAATGAATGGACACAAATCAGACGTCAAGAATTATAACATTCAAAAACCAGTTGGAGAACACTTCAATCTCTCTGGTCACTCGATCACAGACCTAAGAGTGGCTATACTTCAACAAAAAAGCTTCAAAAACAGACTCCAACGAGAGACTGCTGAATTGGAATTAATTTGCAAACTGGATACAATTAACTTAGGCTTGAATAGAGACTGGGAATGGATGAGTCATTACACAAAGTAAAACTATTTCCCCATGGTATTTCTCCCCCCCACCCCACCCCCCACTGTTCCTCTGATATTCTTGTTAACTGCTGGAATTAGCCTACCTGCTTGTCACCATGGAAGGTTTTCCTCCTTTCCCCCCCCTGCTGTGGGTGATGGCTTATCTTAAGTGATCACTCTCCTTACAGTGTGTATGATAAACCCATTGTTTCATGTTCTCTGTGTGTGTGTATATAAATCTCTCCTCTGTTTTTTCCACCAAATGCATCCGATGAAGTGAGCTGTAGCTCACGAAAGCTTATGCTCTAATAAATTTGTTAGTCTCTAAGGTGCCACAAGTACTCCTTTTCTTTTTGCGAATACAGACTAACATGGCTGTTACTCTGAAACCTCCCATTCCAGTGATGGCTTGGGATTGAGTAAAAGGAATTCAGGCCCGGGAAGGTGTGGAAGCACATCATCACTAAAGCCTTGTCTCTACCGATTAATTTCTGTATGCTCTTTAAAATGGGAGGGGTGGAGGGGAGGTGACTGCTGGCTGTTTCCTAAGGTGCCATGATTCAGAGTGTTGTATACAGGATAAGAATCCACTAATCCACTTGTGTGAGCTGAGCCCTCTCTGCCTACCACATCCCCAGAAGCAGAAAGGGGAATGACATGTTTGTTTTTGCACTGCTATGGGAGTTTAAAAATCCTCTTGCCCTATCTGATCTCCAGACAAAAATCTGGTAACTGCCAGGGCAAGCCCCTGATTTATTGTCATAGGGTGGCATTTCAGCTAGTCTCCCAGCCAGGACAACAGGCAGGACATTTGGATCTCATATGAGGGATACAGGGACTAGCTGTCGAGAGGCAGACATACCTGAGGCTGCACCAGTCCCACAGTGATTGGCCTAGAAGGCTGTTTCTGCTCCGCATCTTGCTTGGGGGTCACATTTTCAAAATTGCTGAGGCTCCTAAGTCCTGCTTTCAGAAGTGACAGACTCTTAAGGGCCAGATCCTTATAAAGTATTTAGGCACCCAACTCCTACTGGAATGAACAGATGTTAGGCACCTGACTAGCTTTGAGGATCTGGGCTTTAACAGCCTAATTTTTATTGGAACTTAGTGCTGAAGGGCCAAATGCTTAAAGGTATTTTAGCACCTCATGGGATTTCTGAAAGCACCAATACGTAATACCCATGGGTATTAGGCACACAGATCCTTTTGGAAATCCAACAGGGAGCCTAAATCCCTCTTCCTGTACCTCCAGCAAACTCAGCTCCTGTAAACTCCAAAGCAGGCTCCCACTTTTAATAGCTGCTGCTCCCAAGATTGAGCAGCTCCCACTTGAACAGCAGCTCTTTCCACTAGCCCATGAAAAAGAGTTTTGAATGACGCACTCTCTGTGCCAGCAATATCAAATGGAAGATTAGGCAATTTATTCAGTTATCCTCGGCACTTTATTACACATTTCTCTTCTCTCCTCAGTTCAGAAATTCCCAGAATGTTTTATACAGTGTTGTATTTCTTCCCCTCCACCAATGGCCACAGCACTGTATCCCTGCTAATTTTTCAAAATAATGTATTTTAAAAACCCATAACCATCTCTTGCCCAGTGATCCCAGCGTAGCACAGATGAGCTTTCAAAAGTATCCAGCTGTCCCAATAAAATCCAGACTGTCCCGATATTGAGCAGTTTGTCCCGTGTCCTGACCGAAGTACAGTGGGGGACGCCATTTGTCCCAATATTTTGTTTTGGGCGTATTTTCCCCCCCCTTAGGCAGCGGTGACAGGCTGGGGGAGTGCCTTTTTAATTGTTACACTGACCCGGCACGTCCAGGTCTTCGGCGGCACTTCAGCGGTGGGCCCTTCGGTCGCTGATGGACTTCGGCGGCGGGTACTTCTTTCTTCGGCAGCAAGATTTATTTTCCGCCGCCAAACGTGCCGGGTGAGTGTAATAATGAAAAAGGCGCTCCCCCATGGCGGTCCCGATATTTTTTATTTAGCATGTGGTCATATCCTATATCCAGCTCCCTTTGATGACAAAAGATTCTTGTATATATCATGGAGATTATCTACCTCAGTTTTACCACTGACTCAAACGTTGGCCTAATGCTGTTCCTTTTGAACACGTTGTAAAGTTTCACTACCGTGTCCGTTAGCAACACTTGAACCCCTTCTGTGCCCAGTGGGGCTGGATGATGGGACGGCAGGGGAGTTGGTGCACCTGCAGATTCACCACATACCTCTCCCCCCACCACACACTGGGATGCAGGAAGGTCACGTGAAATTGAATCCGGAAGCATGCAAGGTTTTGTGTGCGAATTCCAAACACCACTGTTTCTAGAGCCCTCCATATCCAGAGGGATTTGGCCCTAACTTACAATACAGTAATAGATTTTGAATAGCATATGAGGAGCCATTCAGGTAAAGTGTTTGTAATTAAATACAGGGGGCTCCGCCACATCAAGTCACCAATTTATTAAATGGCAAGATTTTTTTTTGCAGATGAACTAAATGGATGAATTGAGACTTTGGCCTACCAGCCATCTGACAGACTGGCTTTGTTACATCTATTTCCAGACAAGCCCGGGAGGAAAAGATGTTGCAAGAGAACCAGCATGCAGAGTACAGTGTGGTTAGGGGTTGCACTGTTTTGACGTTGGTTGGCTGGTTTTAAATAGGATTTGTATTTTGAAATTAGGCAAGAGGATGAGTTTCCCTTGCTACATGGAGACTCAATGTACAGCCTCACTGGTTGGGAAATAGTGTAGCCTGGAACAAGAAGAAGAGGCTAAATCCAAGGGTAAACTGAGGATTCCAAACTCCCACTCACACCAAAGGTACCGGGAGTGTTGCCATTGACTTCAAGGGGAGCAACACTGAGCCTCTGCATTCCACAGAATAGTTGAAGACACTGCTTCTCACATAGCAGTCTGAGGTACTTATCTAGCCCCCCATCACCATACATCGAATCACCTCACAATCCTCACAGCACCAGTGTGAGGCAGGGTAGTAGCACTAGCCCATTTCACAGATAGGGAGTTGAGGCACAGAGAGAATAAAGGCTCAGATCCTCAGGGAAGTTAGGGACCTAAATAGCTTTTCAGAATCTGGGCCTAGGTGACTTGCCCAAGATCACACCAGAAGTCTGTAGCACAACAGGGAATTGAATGAAGGTCTCCCAAGCCCACACAAGTTAGTGCTCTAACTACTAGACCATCCATCTCAGCAGTGCACCTACATGTAGGATGGCAATAGCTACAACCAAGGGCTTCTCGCCACATCCTGGAATCTGGTTTGATTGTAGGGAGCAGGGCAACAGACGCACATTGGGAGCTTTAGTATGTGATGAGGTTGCAGGCTTTTCCCCTAAGAGCCACGTTGAGGCCATTTGGTTTTGAGTCAGTCCTAAACATTCAGGAACTGGAAAATAATATGAGGCACATGGCTCTAAACTGCATTGCCTTCTGCTCCAGAAACTGCCAGTTCTGCACTTCTTTTTATAAGGCGGTTCATGTTGGCACAGCACAAGAGATGTAGGGGTCATGAAGTATAAAAGGGTCAGAATTTGGCCTGTCTCTTTCAGACAGCAGAACACTTCCTTACTGTCTGTCTCCAGAATCCTCCCTGCAAAAGGCCTGAGAACCCTCTATATTTGGTAATATCTTGATAGAAATGGGTGAACCTCCTGCAGCTGGGTGCTTTGTGGACCTTTAGCACTAATTTCTAGGTTTCATTTTCTGTGGATCACTTTCTCAACCTCATATACTTGAATTAAGGCCTAGGGAACCCAGAAGGAATTCAAGGAGTTACATGCAGGACACAGCCCTTGGCATCTGGTTAAAGGAGATGTCTGACTGTATAAAAGCAGTTTGGTTCATGGCAGCACACCAAGCCCCACATACACGGTCAGCCAGATGCATTAAACTGCATCATAGATTTAAAGAAATGCCAACTAACAGAAAGAGCAATTATTCCCCCAGAAGAAGTACATCCATCATCTAAATGCCACATGTGGCTTGCAAACTCTTAGACATTTATAACATTCCATACTAAACTGCCTTTTCTCTGCTCCAGAGAGGGCAAATTCTTAAACTCATCAGGCTCATGTTTTATCATTATTACACCACGCACACCATGTAGGGCTTGAGAGGGGGTTCCAGGCTGGAGTTTGGCCCCTAGAACACCTCCCGGGACACAAAAGCACTCTTCCCTACTGTCTGTCCTCAGAATCCTGCAACCAAAGACCTGAGGACCCATGAGATGGAAATTACAGACATACCAGCAGGGCTGCTGAGACAGTACAATACCGGCTTTCATTGTCAGATTTATAACAGTGAATGCAGCATGGAGAAATACAGCTCTCAGTTTCTATGCAGTGTTGATGGGTGGTTTTTCTTTGGCTGCTCCAAGGAGGCAGAAGTCCTGTCGCTAACTGTAAACAGCAGCCTGCTTTCAAAACCCAAACATGTCTAGTTTTCTTCCTCTCCGGGAACCCACTCTCTCCCTCTCATCACTGAATTGGAGCAGACTCTTGTTTTAAACTTGCCTCCATTTGTCAGCAACCTGTAACTAGACAGACTCAGGGCACACTGCATCCGGCCTGACAGGCTGTTATGCTGCCAGGTTCATTTCCAGGTTGCTGTTCCATAGTTATGTTTCAAATGGCCTCTAAGAGTGCAAAACCTTGAAGAAACTTATATATCTTCCAGTGCTGGCACAGAGGATGCATCATCCAGAAAGAGCCTGTCCTTGTGCGTGAGCCACCTATAGCACTTGGGACTTTACATCTTCACAGCGGTGCACTCAATGCCCCTGGAATGTGAGTAACTAAATCTGCGTGTCTCCATGTTACAGCTGGGAACCAGACACACAAAGAGCCTGCTTCTGAGTTCGGCTAAGGCCCTCTCATGCCGCTCTGGCATCATCCCTGGCCAGAGTACACAGCAATGTGGCTAGCCGCTGATTTCTAGGGCATAGCGGAGATGGGGGAGACAAAGATGGCTTACAGCTACCTATGCCTTCCCAATTCTGTTGTCACCTAGGGGTCAAACCAACACCTCCTACAAGTTAGAGCAGCCACGAGGATGTTCCAACCTGTGACAGCTACAGTAATTTTCTGGGGACTTTTTTGCCTGCCAGGCAGTAGCAGAGGGCATCGAGCTGATGCTCCCTGGCTGCAATTACCACCACACCCCCTTTGGCTTATCTGTCCTGAGTCAGCCCAGGATTCCCCAACACCCACAGCACAAAGGGACTGAGGATCCAGCCCATCAACATTACAGATCCCTGGAAGAATGAATAAAGGAGCCGCATCTCCCAAACCCAAGGCTCATGCCCCTTCTAACAAAACCAAGCTAATATTTCCTCCTAGATTATGTGGCTAACAGGCAATAATGACAAAGCTGGCTGAAAAAAAATGAATTAAAACAGTAAGCAAGATTTGGAAAACACAAGTATAATTTGCTTTCTCCTCTGTAGTGCCCACTGGGCTTTTTCGCTGCCCATCTCTTTTTCTAATTAATAGAAATGATGACAATTCCTGAGCCAATTACCCCTCCCACTGCTGCAGCTGGAAAGGCTTCTTGTGCCACTGCATCCTTTCACGTCAAGAGTCACTTAGTGGGTTCCTCCTAACACTAGCCCTGGTGCTCCGTCGCTCCTTTGTGATGACACATTCTCTGGTCATGGCAATTCCTCACCGCCGCACTAGGCAGTTTAACTTGGGGCTACGCTACATACTCACTGGGAAGTTACTCTTCCCATTTTGTAGGACCAGCAGGCTTGAATTAAATGCCCATGGTTGAGCCCAAGCCCGCAGCATGCTTCCCTAGGCCTGCCCCAGAGCAGATGATCTGAATAAAGCACAAGTGCAATCACTGAATTCAAATAACAAATGCAGTTTGTGTACGGTTAGAAGGTGCCTAGCTCTCAGTAGGTGCACAAGTGCTGGAGAGCCGGCGTAAAGAGCCTTCCCCTTCCTTGGTGCATGGGTTGGGCACATTCCTACTCCCTGCACTTTCAGTGGTTTAAAACCAAGGGATTTTAGAGCCACCAATATCATAAAAAATAAATCTCTACGGGGAGGGGCGAAGCAAGAGCAGAACCAGATCCCTGCCCCCATTCTGCACTGGCCAACAGAGCTGGGCTGGCACAGAGAAAAGTACACATGGCACGTGCTGCTGAGATGTATACTCTACTCCCAGCGCTCCCAGAGGCACTGTGCATTATAATGGCTTTGCAAGCAGCTGTTGGTCCAGCCCCCTTTCACCCTTCAGTGTCTTTTGCTCTTTTCACCATAAACACAATAAAAACAAAAATCAAATGGGCACAGTGGGGTTCAAATAACCAGGTTTCTTGAGTACACACAACATGCCAGGCCTAGCTACATATACACACTGTGCTGTTCTGGTTGGATTCTGGAGGCTTCTGGCAGCTGCTCTCTGTTTCACAATATTTCTGGCGTGAGATCTCATATTTATTGTGTAAAGAGCAAAGGCACCACACACCCTAATGCAGGCCATGGCTTAAAACCACAGTGTACTCCATAGTCATCACCAGGTAAAGATAATTCTGCTTTACTCTGACAAGGCTTTTTATTAAAGCTGGTTGAATCAAATTTGACAAATTTCCAAATATTTCTCAGATCAATTATTTGACCATTCATCTTCACTATTTCCCCAGTTCTAGTTAATACATTACAAGGCATTCATTTGGTGTTACACTAAATACATGCTGAAGGAATCATGGGGAAACCCAGAGCTCTGCTTTCTGTATACGGAAGTGAAATTCTCAGTGTGGTTAAGATCCCTGGAAAGGAAAGCATCAATGAGAAGCTAAATGCTTATGGGGGGGGGGGGGGGGAAGGGGTCATAGAATCAGCCAATGCTCAAACCACTGAGCTATCCCTCTCCCCAAAGCATTAAGTACACGTTATACTGTACTAAACTCTGTTTTATCAAAGCAAACTTTCTTCCACAAAGAAATATTCACAGCTCTGGGAAAGGAAACACACTTATCAGATCAGCCCTGTTCGCAAAGGAAATGAAAAATGGTCAGTGTTTATAACATAAAGTGTTTTTAATGAGCCTAAGTGGAGTATTCTAAGCAACATGGAAAAGAAAAACGACTTAGATAAACAAGCAGTATAACAGAGATTGTGTGATGTGATTGCAATTTATTAATTAACCTAAATCTGCTTTGCACCAGCCACCCGCACTGGCCTTATTTCATTGCCAGCATATGCTCTGTGGGCTGACTGCAAACTGTCATGGAATAAGAACACCTCTTGCCATGTATGAACATGAATAACAAGTCTATGCGGCATCACCATTTGTAGCCAGAGAAGAATGATGGGCTCACTAGCTAACCACCAAACTGTTATATTTTACCATCCAGTGTGATTCTGCAAGAGAATCCCAGATATCAGGGACACCACCCAGCACTTCCCAAGCTTTCATGCTTCTTTGGCTAAAAATACTAATGGTCCTATTACAGTCAGAAGGCAGATGAATGCAAGTTCGAAACCAGTTAAAGGTGGCACATGAGAACAAGAAACTGTGAGCTTCATTAGTCTGGGAAAAGTCAGAAACAAAACTCTGGAGCTGAGGATAACTGCTTATAAAAAGTACAATGAAAAGAATATGCTATACACCCATGGGAAGTTCAAATAAGACCAACACACTTTGTTGGTAATTAAGAAGAGCATAAAGTATTGCAGCTTAGGCCCTGATCCTGCAGCTGAATCCATGCTGTCATACCTTTGCCACTCCATACAGCCCAACTTGAGTTCAGTGAGACTGTGTGTGGATGCAGGAGACTACCAACCCAGACCCAGTGGTGGGATCAGGGCCGTACTGCCTTGAGTACTATGTATATGACCGGAAAGGGACTGTCTATAAGCAACAGTGGCTTTTTGAACAAACATGTTAATGATAGAGACAGCCATTGGGTCACTCTGTGCCAAGAATCAACAGTCTTGGACCTTAGGCTGTCTCCACTTTGCCACCCAAATGAATGTACTAGCAGTGTATCCCTAGGTGCAGAGTGACCTGAGAATTAAATGTGTTTATGAACTGAAGGGAAAAGTTCAGTCCCCATGGCCACTCAGTGGAAACGATGGTCAGAGACTTATTTGAGAAAACTCCAACAAGGTTTTCTGGGAGAGGGATCACTAGCTAGACTTTGTTTGCAGTTAAGGAGAAGGTGATTCTCTCAAAAGGTGTAAAACCTTCCAATTCTGAGCTGGGTATAAAGCCAATTGATTGGGGCGGGGGGGGGGCGGGTGTTTGTTTGTTTGTTTGTTTTTTCAAGCTGTAGTTAAGCAAATTATTTGCTCTTGCTTAAATTTAAGCTAATGGGGGCAGTCACAGTGCCAGCCTATTTATGGCATAATGAAAAGTATTCCTCCTGCTCCCCACTGACACCAAGAACTTTCTGGAAAATGGAGACTTGAAGGAAATCATTGATCCACTGGTAGTCCCAAGGCATTATGATGGCAGACTCTGAACTGTAGGCAGGCCTTTTTGTCATGGAAACACCAAGTGACAGAATCTTGGCTTAGTTTTGTTGGCACATGCTACAGTCTGACATTCCTAACCATTGCAAAAAATGTGTCCTGTATGCCAAGTGACTGCTCCTATGTAGAGTTCTGACAGAGCTCCACTGATACAGCCCCCAATAGCTGCAATAGATATTCCACGTATCCATGTTGCCATGAACATAGCTGCTCGACTGGGAAATCTATTGGTAACTTGCCCTGACATTTTGAAGGAAACATAGGAGGGAGATATTCAGATTAATACAAAATCAGGGGGCAGGCACAGTCTAATTTAATGAGATATCAGAATTAGGACAAAAATTCTGCCCAGAGATACATACACAGGGTTCAATGAAAGGGAAGCATCTGCACCTCGAAATATGATAAACATAACTATGGAATCGTGTCTTTCCGGGAAGAATTGGACAGAACCAGAAAAAATATATTAGACTATAATGACTATAATACTTACTGAAAGGAGATATACTATTTCGAGACAGAGACTGCCACTGAGATGAAACATGTAAACATTTCAGACCTGATTCTCATGTATAGTATGGACCCTTTACACCACTCTGGCAGCCTAAAAGGACTTTAAAGTGAGTGTAAACTATTCAGGGGCCCTAACCTAACTGAGAATTAAGCCTTTCTGTTGCCTGAGGTGAAAGAGAGATAAATACTTTGGAAGTGAATTTTCTCAGTGATTGATCAGTATATCTACAATCTAGCCCTTTTGTGCGAGTGCCAAGAACAGATGGTACTGATGGCAAAAGAAGATACAATCTGCATGAGCATCGACTTTTGCAATGTGAATTTATCAGAGTTTGATGGGTACGCAGTGCCCCGAGTGAATAATTAATTGTGATTGATTGACAAAAATGGATCAAGCTGAAATACATTAGAAAATCTGATTTTGCTAAGAAGCAACGGCTAGGGACTATAATTCACAATATGGACTTTTCACTCCTTAAACAGAGTTTAATTTCAGGGTTATGCAACTGGCCTTTCAGTTCCATGGTGTCCAGTATGGTGTGCTGTACTAGCACTTAGGATATCAGAGTGGCCTGTTTAGGTGATGATTTTATCCACATTAACTCCTAGAATTTACAAGCACCTGAAAGTACAAGGTCCTGGGCTGACGGTTTATCACAAATGAGTCAGGAAGCAGACAAACAGGTATTCAGGACACACCCCTAATTAGTTATGAAATCAGAGATTTCACAGAATCTATTACTGCTTTCCCCGTACCAACCAAAGCATCATCCAGGCAGACAGCAATAACATCTTGATCTGAGAAAGTCTCCAGGAAGCATCAATCCAACATTCACACAAACACCAACTCTTTTTTCAACAGTGTCTGACCTACACTCCTTCAGGTTGAAATTCTCTTAGATTCTTCTCAAACACAATCTATACCATTTTTCATGAACTCACATACTTCATTTGTGAACTAGCTAGCAACTCAAACTGGAGAACTAACAGTAGGAAGATATGCATCAATCAGTGATCCGGGCACAATGGCCAGTTCCAGAGGTTTCAGATGAAGGTGTAAGAAACCCCCACAGCATCCAATGGTGCAATAACTTGTCAATAGGAGGATCTTCTTCCCAAACCTCATCAGTTACAAACTGATGGATGAGAGTTTATAGTCAGGAATCTATCACTGGATTCGCTCATTATATTAGCTGCTGGTGAGAAAAGACAGGGGGGTTGTCAATATGGCAAGTCAGTGGATGGCAAAGTTGGTGAGCCGTAGATTCACACCCTGGCTTGCCACACACTAAGTTCACTGCATAGACAAGTCCTGGGTTGCTACTTTATGGTACTCCTCTAGCAATCACTGGACAAGACACATTCTAGGGTCTAAAGTTTGTGAGATTGGGGTGGGGAGAGTGATACGGCAGATGCACAAGCCTGTATTTTTGAGATCTAGTCAGAATATTTATTTTAGTTTTCTGCCTTTTGCCCAGCCTCACTTTTTGCAACCTCACAGAAAAACACAAATACATGACATCACTTAGACAATAACCTGGTTAGTTACTGTCAATTGGGATCCTTTGCGTTCTTGGCACCCAGCATTTGCTGTTGCTTACATTAAAACCAGAACAGGGATTATTTTTCCCATGGCATTTCAAAGTAAGGTAAAGGTTGAAAATTGCTTGGAAATTCACACTGAATGACCCCCTCTGTTTGTGATCTGTAGGCTGTAAACAGCAGTGCTGCTGGCAGACAGGAAAATTATTATTTGAAGAGAGGAAAAAAAATTTGTATGCAGTAACTTGTAGGGTGATGCCAGTGTTTTCACCCAGTAGAAGACTGCAGAAGTAAATGACAATGCACTATTATTTCGGTCTATAAGTGGAGAGGCAATATCTATTGGCTCCTGAACTGGGCCTAATTCAGATGTCTATTTTCTGCCTGGAAATAGTGATGCACTTTATTATGAACTTTGACATCACTAGCTCTCAGCACAGACTGTATGCTATGGTGTGTGTTCTATAACTGTGGTTAAATTTGGCTCTCACTGCTCCGCTTGTTATGGCGATGACTGCGAAGCTATGAACATTCTTTCTGGTTCTCCATTCCAGTCCACTGACCTCAGGTCGTGCAGCAGCATATTTGATAAGACCACCCACTATTCAATACCTAGAGTCAATTAAGGACTGGGAGCCCAGTTTTCAGGCACAGGTGAATAGATCCTGTATCTGGATACCGAAATCAACATTTAAAGAGTCAACGTGGGCTTTACTAAGAGCCAGTTTAAGCATCCAGGCTGGATTTGGAAATCTTTCGTAAGTGCCCACATAGAGATGTGGGCTCTCTTTGTCCATCTTCTGTTGCATTGGGTGGTTGGTGTCACACCTTCACTATTACATAGAGGTGGCTTTGTATGTGTGCTGAAGACAGTCATTTTTCAAAAATGAAAAGCTTTTCAAAAGCTCTCCCATAGAAGTGTCCAGCCCCATAATAAGTTGACAGTTTCTAGCCCAAGACATAGAGGTGCAGAGTGTCCCAGGGAGAGGATAGGAATACTTGTGTCCTCCTGGATTCCAGAGACTGGGAAGTACTGTGACGATTCTTCTCATTAAGGCACTAAAAGCTCATATTGAATAACCACATTATCTTTATTTCACTATTGTAGAACACAGCAGTGGGGACCTGCCCCCAGGACCAGCCAGTCAGTCAGTCAGTCTGCCTTGCCCCCACCTTCCAGAATGGAGGATGACTTTTGGTGTCTGCTCTCATACAACCCACATCCATGTGTAACAATATACCCAATCACCACCGAGAGCAACGAATCAAATCCTATGGCAGAAAACTGGGACTTTCAGAAATGGGTGGCACAAGCGGAAAACAAAAGACACCTTCTGGGGCATTGCTTAGGACACGAAGGTAAGGAAAAGATTGGCGGTTTCTAGAACCCTGGATAGGAATGTCTGGTTTATTGGACCCTACTTGTCCTACATTCAGGTGCTGGAAGCCAGTGGAAAGATACAGAGAGTAATTACTGCTGAGTAGTGGGTCCTGGTTGTTAATGCTGGAGGATGACTGGATTGTGTCCTCAACTGCCCCGATTAGCTGCAAAATCTTTGGCAGGTCACTTAAGCTCTGAGCCTCAGTTTCCCCATCTGTAAAATGAGGACATTACTCATGGGGCTACTGTGAGAAGCAATTGATACTTGCAGGAAAAGTTAGTGTGTAGGTGCTGAATATCGTAACAGTTGTTCACATCTATTCCTATTTAGGCAAAGGACAATTAATAAAATAGCATGAAATCCAAGATCAACTCTTCTGGGTTCATTTCTCCCTTCATAGTGTGTTTGGGGGGAGGGGGAGATAGGAAGGGCGAGGAAGAGAAGGCAGGCATGACACCTCTGTCTGCCAAGTCCTTAGATGAAGTCCCAGGCAACTCCATGAGTTCTCTAACCCCCTTTGGCTAATCCGCTTATCTATATATTGCAAGCCCATTTCTGGGGGAACAGATGCTCTCACTTTATCCTTCAACATCATGCCTAGGAACGGTCACAATTATCTGATGCCAAACTCCAGCTAGGAACTAAGCCTGTGAGAATATGGATGGCCAATAAGTAAGGTTCAGAGGAGCTCTCTCATTCAAAACAATCCTAACCATTAAAGAAAAAAAATCAGAACCCAGTTTGTTAATTGAGACTCATTCTGCATGGAGAGGCAAAGCCAAGTACACACTTAGCAAGGGTTGAAGATGAAACAGAGAAAAGGAAGAACCAATAGTAGTCTCTTAGTGACTCAGAGACATAGAAGGAGACACACAGTGAGCAATGGAACAGCCTGTGTAGGAACACAATTGGAAAATAAAGCATGTGTTATCAAGTACAAAAAAAACCTGAAGAAGCCAGACTTAAGTACAGTTAGATTAAAGCAGTGTTTCTCAAACTGGAATCTGAAGACCTGCAGGGCCTGCTGATCAACTCCTCCCCTGGAGTATATGGGTCAAAATCCTTTTTATATTTTTACAAACAAATCAAATAAACTAGATGTAAAGAAACCCCTTTTAAAAGCAAATTGTTGATTTTTTTTTTTTAAGGTAGGAACCAAAACCATGACACTGATTTGATTTAGCAGAAATCTCTGAATTATCTAGTGGACTAAGGATATCAAGGTGCAGTAATTAAACAAAAAGGTCATTTTTTGACCTGTAGTAATTTCAAGTTGGAAAGACTTTTGTTAAACTGATTGTGAGCAGGGACCTTTCCCAACCTGCTTTAAAACAAAGTCAGGGCACACTATAGCATTAAAAAAATAGCCCCTTTCCTGGGGGTTGGTTATTAAATACTTTAATAATTACAAAGATCAGCTCGAGCCTTCTCTCCAGGTTTGGCTGCTCCTAGGGTTCCTCCTTCAGGAGTGCTCAGCCCACAGCCTAGATCTTCTGTCTCTGAGCCACTCCCACCTCCTTCAGTGAGTCAGCAGAATGCACTTTACCCTCTCTCAGCATCAGAGCAAGGTGTTTCGTACAAACTCTGCCAAGCCCATTACATTTGTCAATGGAATCTCTTAAAATGTATCAGTGGTTGTTTTAACAACACCACAAGTTAGTTCCACATTTTGCAGAAGAGACTTCAAAATAAGAAGCGAGTCATAGGTTGTAGGTTTGAGTTACTTCTGCATTTTTACATATAAATGGTAAAAAGCAATTTTTGGTATTTATTTTTTCAATAGAGATAAGGGAGTTACCATGGCTACCAGCCTCCAGCAACATGGTTTAAAGGATTAAGAAAAGGAAACCAGACTAAGGCTTGATATAGTCAGGTCACACTGCCCAGTGCTCACACAATGCAAGAGATGATACCAATAGGGGAATTTGAAACCAGTCAGTCTGAAAAAGATAGAGCATTGAACATAAAAACAAGCCAAGGATGTGGGAAATGGGACAGACTTGTGTGCCAGGGAGGCACATTTAGATTCAAGATATTTTAAAAAGTGTGTGGAACAACCCAATAGGGGACGAATAGTGCTGTGTTAAGTGTCAGATTTATTAAAGGCCTGGGGCAAATTAAAAGACATCGCCTTCATTAAGAAGATTCATTCCACGACGCAAATGGTGGAGCTGGAATATTCTACTTTGTGTGGGTATAGAAAAAGGGAAGGAAGGATGGCTGTGTGTCCAAGGCATTGGCCTGGAACTCAGGAGACAAGAGTTCAATTCCTGGCTTTGCCACAAACAGCTTGTGTAACCTTAGACAGACTCAGGCTACCATGCTTAACAGCACTTAAGAGTTGTGACTTGGGCTGGAGCTTGGCCTCGAAGGAGTACCCCACTCTGTTGTCTTTGGCACCTGAGTCGCAACATCTACACGGCTATTTTTAGAGCACCAGCCCAAAACCCACAAGCCCAAGTCTGTCAACTCAGGCTCAGAGGATGCAACCGATGAAGTGAGCTGTAGCTCACGAAAGCTTATGCTCAAATAAATTTGTTAGTCTCTAAGGTGCCACAAGTACTCCTTTTTCTTTTTAAGGCAAGGAAACTTGCTTTGCACATACTACAAGATCATGAATGCTTTATTGTCAACACACACAGTATAAACTACTTGTGGTATAACATGACAAATTTGTGGCCACCTACAACTTCCAAATTGCAGCAGAAATAGAATGCAGATCTACCTCCTCCAAAAGCACAAGCAGCAAGAGGTAGTGCTCAACGGGACTCTTGGCTAACAGCATAGGGACTCTGACATGCAGCTGAGCAGTTCTGATTTCTTCCAGCAGAGGGCAGCAAACTGAGTGTGATGCCTGTGCACAAACAGGAAGAAAGGTTTGTGCATAGATAGCATATGATGCTGAACTGCAGATGTATCACGCACACACATTAGAATTTGGCTTGTTAGTGTGAATGATCAAGGGTATCTTTTGTTTCAGAGACAGAACATAAAAATTTTACAGTTATCTATCTGCATTTCTCTGAGGATGGGATTGAAAAATGCGACAAATGTTGGCCTGCCCTTGACGTGTGGCCCAAAGCACTGCAATTTTCACACAATGCAGCCACATTGACACTCTTTCTTGCTCTAGTCTTCAGCCAACTGAAGGGTAAAATAGTAATTTGCCTGAACTATCAGTGAATTATGATAAGGCCATTTGTAGACTCACCTTGAAGAATTATGCAGTGGGAATTTTTGAGGGCCACTGCCTGCAATATAAGCTGTTTCAACCCAGCCGTTTGGAGACCTGCAGAGAGGAGCTGAGCTTGGAGTTTTGGTATGGCACTACAAATTGCTGAGCCACGGTTTGAGAACTTTGCCTGGAACCAGTAAATCAGGCAAATGCCCTCTGGACATTTGGTAGCACATTCCAGTTAATGTAAACTTTGGAAGCAGCTCTAGCTGTTCATCTGGGGTCTAATCCAAAACCAAAAATGGAAATATGTATACCAGGGGTTCTCAAACCAGGGGTCGGGACCCCTCAGGAAGTCACGAGGTTATTACATATTGGGGGTCACAAGCTGTCAGCCTCCACCCCAAACCCTGCTTTGCCTCCAGCATGTATAAGGGTGTTAAATATATAAAAAGGTGTTTTTAATTGGGGGGGGTTGCACACAGAAGCTTGCTACGTGAAAGGGGTCACCAGTACAAAAAGTTTGAAAACCAGTGACATATACTGACTTCAGTGGGCTTTGAATTGGGCCCTTGAATAGCCAGGAATAGTAGAGTACCTGCTATTAGGGTTGCAAACTTTCTACTCACACAAAACTGAACACCCTGGCCCTGCCCCTTCCCTGAGGCCCCACTCCTGCCCCACCCCACCCTTCTCCAAGGCTCCGCCCCCACTCACTACATTCCCCCTCTCTCGGTGGGTTGCTCTCCCCGACCCGCACTCACTTTCATTGGGCTGGGGTATAGGAGGGGATGAGGGCTCTAACTGGGGGTGCGAGCTCTAGGATGGGGACAGAAATGAGTGGCTCAGGATGTGGGAGAGGGCTCCAGGCTGGGGATGCAGGCTCTGGGGTGGGGCAGAGGATGAGGGGTTTGGAGTGCAAGAGCGGGGGCTCCAGGCTGGGGGGGTGGGACTAAGGGATTCAGAGTTCAGGAGCGGGCTGCAGGTTGAGGTGCAGGATGAGGTACAGACTCTGGGCTGGCAGTGCGGGGGCTGGGGATGAGGGGTTCAGGATGTGGTAGTGGGCTCTGGGCTGGGGCAGAGGGTTGGGGCACAGGGACTGAAGGCTCTGGGGTGGGGCTAGAAATGAGGGGTTTGGTGTGAAGGAGGGGGCTCTGGGTTTGGAGGGGGCTCAGGGCTGGGTGTTGATGCTTAGGGCTGGGGCACGGACTTACCTCGGGCGGCTCCAGCGGGGCTAAGGCAGGCTATTCCCTACATGTCCTGTCTCCACACTGTGCCCCAGAAGTGGGCAGTAGGTCTGGCTCCTAGGCAGGGGTTCAGTAGGCTCCACCCGCTGCTCTTGCCCCACAGGTATTGCACCCCCCCCAGCTCCCATTGGCCAGTTCACAGCCAATGGGACTCGTGCTCGGGGCAGGGGCAGTGCACAGAGCCCCGCGGCTCCCCTGCTTAGGAGCCAGACCTGCTGGCCATTTCCAGGGCGCAGCACGGAGACAGGACAGGTAGGGAATAGCCTGCCTTAGTCCTCCAGCACCGTCAATCAGACTTTTAATGGCCCAGTCAGCGGTGCTGACCGGAGCCACCATGGTCCCTTTTTGACTGGGTGTTCCAGTCCTACTGTAGGAAAGTGAGACTCACTGGTGCAGCGCCTCCTGCTGGTCATCTTGGGAATTAGCTTGATTCCAGCCCAGAGTGCCCTCTGCAGGCTGGTGGCTCACCTGCCTCAGGCTCCCATGTCCCTCCCAGTACCCTTTACCTCAAGGTTCTGCCGCAGTAGTACCCCACAGTCTCTGGGTTTCCCCTCCCAGGGGAACCCCCAACCCTCTACCCCCACCTTGCCTCAGTGGCTACTGCCAGTCATCATATAACCCCCACTCACTGGGGCAGACTGAAGTCTGTAAGCCACTCATCACTGGCAAGGGGGTTTGGATCAGCTGCCTCTGCCTAACCCCAGGCTACACCTCTGCAGCTTCAGTACCTTCTTTAGGCTTTGCACAAGGCCTGCAGAGTTACCAGGCTGGAGCTCCCCAGCTCCTCTTGCCGCTCCCCAGCACTACTCTACCTCAGGTACCCTTTTTTCCCAGGAAGCCAGGTCCCTCTCTCTGCAAAGCTAGAGAGAGACTGCTCTGCCTCCTAGCCCACAGCCCTTTTATCAGGGCCAGCTGGGCCCTGATTGAGCTGGCCACACCTGTGGTCAGCTACTCCCTCAGCTTCCCCCAGCTGTTCTCACTTCTCTTCCCCAGGAGTGGGGCAGCCACCTCACTACACCTACCCCCTATGTCAATCAGATCCATTCCATCTAGATAATGCTTACACTGAGATGGGGGCATATTTTGCCCTCAACCCTGTAGGCAGAAAGCCCAGTGATGCCAAGGGGAGTTGCAAATGTGGAATTAGGGGAGTTTATGTCCCATTAAGGCCTGGTCTACACACAGATTTTTCTACTGGTAAAACCATTTCAGTTAGGGTGTGATTTTTTGATCAAAATAGCTAACCCCCCAGTGTGGACCCAATTAGTCCACTAAAAATATGCCTTATATATAGTGCCTATTTGGGAATAGCTATACCAGTATAAGCACATTAATTCTAGTGTAATTGTGTCCACACTAAGGGTGCTTGTACAGCTTTAACTGAACTGGTACAGTTAAAACAATATAGCTTGTATTGCAGACAAGGTCTGTCATCTTGACTGGAGCTTTACCCTTGTTTATTTTTTCTAGTGAAGCAAGTTCTCTAGCATTATCTCCTCATTTTCAAAAATGGGAAATCTTTGTCATTTCACACATTTCATTAGCTAGCATACTGAAGATGCTGTAGATAGCTACACTTAGGCAGCAATTTTATGTATAAAGAGAGAGACTTTAAATACTGTACCTTCTCTTAAGGATCCATTAAGATTTATCCTTGCATTTCACAAACTATGCAAATTAGGTATTATATAAAGCACTGAGAAGAATATGTGGACATGACTCATTATTTATTGATATAAGTTACTGTTCACAAAAATGTAGCCTCAATTAAACAGAGTGGAATACATTTGAAAGAGGGAAAAATTGCTCGGCTGCAGAAGATGATATACTTTTGCAATTCGTTGTCATTTGGCTGAGCTGTGTGTGGTGATAATTTATTGAGGGAAAGAAATATAACTTGTGCTGATATAACTGGGGCCGTTTAAAATTTAAATGAAGAATATAATTATAGGTTCTCATAGTTTCTCAAACTGATTTTTTCTCCCCTGCCTCCTCTACCTTCATTCTCTACATTCCCCTGATGCTGAAATCGAATATTTAGAAGTTCAGGCTCCATTGTCCCTCCAGCTACAAGTCACATCTCATAAAATTCTGCATGCTGCTCCCTCAACTCAGTTCCTGTTGAGGGTGCTTGGGCCTTCACATGATCTGCTTCTCAATTTGGACTACTCTAAACATTCCCATTACCTTAAATCACATGAGCAAAACACACTGAGACGACTCTCTTGCAATGCCAGCCAGTCCTAGACAAATTGGAGGATTGGGCCAAAAGAAATCTAATGAGGTTCAATAAGGATAAGTGCAGGGTCCTGCACTTAGGATGGAAGAATCCAATGCACCGCTACAGACTAGGGACCGAATGGCTCGGCAGCAGTTCTGCGGAAAAGGACCTAGGGGTGACAGTGGACGAGAAGCTGGATATGAGTCAGCAGTGTGCCCTTGTTGCCAAGAAGGCCAATGGCATTTTGGGATGTATAAGTAGGGGCATAGCGAGCAGATCAAGGGACGTGATCGTTCCCCTCTATTCGACACTGGTGAGGCCTCATCTGGAGTACTGTGTCCAGTTTTGGGCCCCACACTACAGGAAGGATGTGGATAAATTGGAAAGAGTACAGCGAAGGGCAACAAAAATGATTAGGGGTCTAGAGCACATGACTTATGAGGAGAGGCTGAGGGAGCTGGGATTGTTTAGTCTGCAGAAGAGAAGAATGAGGGGGGATTTGATAGCTGCTTTCAACTACCTGAAAGGGGGTTTCAAAGAGGATGGCTCTAGACTGTTCTCAATGGTAGCAGATGACAGAACGAGGAGTAATGGTCTCAAGTTGCAATGGGGGAGGTTTAGATTGGATATAAGGAAAAACTTTTTCACTAAGAGGGTGGTGAAACACTGGAATGCGTTACCTAGGGAGGTGGTAGAATCTCCTTCCTTAGAGGTTTTTAAGGTCAGGCTTGACAAAGCCCTGGCTGGGATGATTTAACTGGGACTTGGTCCTGCTTTGAGCAGGGGGTTGGACTAGATGACCTCTGGGGTCCCTTCCAACCCTGATATTCTATGATTCTATGATTCTATGTCAGCAAATTCTAACACTAGTTCGTTTGTGTGTTCTTAAGCCTCATGATGTCCTTTGTGCATTTGGCTTGATAGCTTGAAATTTGTTGACGCTTCTGGCACTGCAGGAGGTTGGAAGAGTTGCAATGTCATTTGGCCATGGGATTTAAAGCACCAGGAACTTGTAGAGTGGTACAAATTAAGGGCTCAGTCCTGCAGGTCGCTGAGATTGCACAACTCTCAATGTCGGATCTGAACCTACGTGAGGAGGATCTAACCACTGATTCCACATGCTGGATACCAAATTTCAGCAACGTTCAGGGGGAATGTTCAGAATTAAGCTAGTGGAGGCAGGAAAAAAGAAACCAGTTTCAGAGGCAATGGGGACATACATTTAAATTTTAAAAACAGCCACAATTATATAAACTCAAATTATCTTTCTGTCCCTCCATAAATTATCACCACACATAGCTCAGCCATAGAACAATGAATTGCAAAAGATATCATCTTGTGCAATGAAGCAGTTCCTCCCCGCCCCAACATCTAGTGTCATGCTTCATTGTAGGTTTGCTATAGTTCCAAACATGTTCATTATCATAATGAAATATCATGATAACTTCTTACGGAAAGATGGTAATCATCATAAATCTTGTATTTTGATTGTTCAAATACAATGTATACAAATGGGTGCTTGTTTTCCTTCTCGATGTACATTCAGGGTTCATCTGAGACAGCTGTCTACTGCATCAGTTGTTCTAACAACAATCACTGACAGCCAGCCACAAATACGAAGCTCTGATTACCCACAATTAGACCCGGTTTATGGGTCACTTGGGAATTTAGATTAGACGTATACATTTTTCATAGAAGGCAGAAAAGAAAAAATGACTAGGCAGAATAGATGTTGATGCATTAAAAGTTTTTTTCTGGGAACAGAGGCACGCAAGTTTCTAACTCGCAGTATTTTATAAATGAACATGGGCAACCAACACAAGCAAAAGAAGCAAGTCATTCAGACCCATCTACTCTACATTCAGAAATCATTCAAGAAAAACATAGGCAAGACTCAGACCAGGTGTGAGAGAGAAAAAGAGGCTCTAAAAACGTGACACAGTTCCATGTAAAAGACTTTGGGGCAGATTTTCAAATGCTCCTAAAGAATTTCGGAATACAAGTCCCAGCCAAGGTCTATGGGGCTTGTCCTAAATCCTTAAGGCATTTCCGAAAATCTCCTCCTGGAACGGAAGCACTTTGGATCAGTAACAAGAACAAAGGCCCAGATATCAGCATGCATTGCTGGAACGCATATGTAACCCTGTGGTGAGTATGTGTCACAGGTCCCCTCTGTGCAGTTGTGCAGAAGATATGAATTATTACAGCCCAGCTATGGACCGTTAGCTCTTTAGTTCATGTTTTTAAACGCTGGGGGTCCCCAGTTCAATCCTCAGTGACTCAGCCAAGATAGCGGTCGTCACATGCAATTCACTTCATCGTTGATAGCTATTCAGCTAATTACAGATAACACCATCACTCCCTTTACACTGATGTCTCTTTACAGATTGACCCTCACGATAATGATGCATTACACAGTGATGTGTCTATATTCAGACTACTGCCAACAAGTCCCTGGGTTCTGGCATTCCTCTCTCTGCCAATGATTTACTGCGTGATCTTGGGAAAGTGATTCTTATGGCATAAAAACAGTGTAAACAAGTTCAAAACCAAGCCATTTATCTCTCTGAGCCTCAGTTTCCTTCTCTGTGGAATGGGAACAAATCTTTTTACCAATCTAGCCACAGAGTTGTGAGGGTTAGTTACCCAGTAAAAAGGGTGTGGAGATCCTTTGGCAGAAAGTCCTGCATAAATCCATAAGCATTATAGTTATCATCCATACAGAGCATCCATACAGATAATACTATCTGAAATTTGCAGCTCTCCCAGGTAACAGCAGAGAAGACAATATTATTGTCTATTGAGCACCACAGGAGTGACAGAGTGGAAGGATGGTCAAGCAGTTAGGGAGCTAGCCAGAGACTTGAATTTTATTCCCAGCTCTGCCACAGACTTCCTGTGGGACCTTGGGCAAGTCACTTAGTCTCTCTGTGCCTCAGTTCTCCATCTGTAAAATGGATAATAGCACTTCCCTGCCTCATGGGGATGTGGTGAGGATAAATACATTAAAGGTTGAATGGTTCTCAGGTACTAGGGAGGCCCAATAAGTGCTTTAAAATAGACTGAACTATAACTCAGACTTACCCCCTGCCTTTTTTTTTTGGCTGCTCATCATGGCCCCAGTCCTCCAGCTGGATCTTTTACTGCAGATCCCTGCACCTGGGTCTGATTGGAGATTTAAAGTGCAAAAAGCTGAGATATTAAAGTATTTGCTTTACTATAACAAGAAGTTAAGTTGAATTTTGGGGAATCAGGTGACTGATCTCTAATGTCAGGCTGCACTGACATCCCTTGCAAAGTCATTTCAGGTGAGATTTCAAGCAACACTTGAGTTGGCGTAACACTGCTCTTATTGAAGTCAATAGGAGGTTTAATTTAAACATCAATGGGAGCAGTTAGGCCAATGCTGATGGTTTTTCAAAGTCCCACCAGTCAGCTCTTAACTCCCTGATTCTGGGGAATCTTACTGAATTATAAGAAAAAAAAAATACAAGTATCTTCCTCTAGAATGCTGCACGGCAGATCCCCCGATTTCAAGATGACTTCCAAGACCTGAATTTCTTAAAAAACACAACCCTGGGAGTATGATGAAGACCTAGCTAGAGTCATTAATAAATCCTAGTTGGTATCAGAATGTAGCTTCACCCACCCAAGGTGTGTTGACAGCTTCATTACCATCAATTGTTCTAAAAACAGATAGAAGTCCTGCAACTGCGAGTATCCCCAAGGTAGCATTTCCTATGTCTGTCCTAAATTCCCACTCATGGTCCTTCTAAGGAAAGGATCCTTAAACCAGGTTATACATTTTAAAGATGCAGTGGTTTAGATTATGCAAATCTAAAATGGTGGGCCAAATTCTCTGCTGGTAGAAAATGTTTATTTTATACAAGGAGAAAATTTGGCTCCCAATCTCCTCTAGATTCATTTATTCCAGTTGCAAATTCAAAAATATAGGTAGTGAGAGGGTACAGTAAGGATATAAGGGGAGATGGTTTATATTTAAAATAAGACATGGACTTTAAATGCTGAAAGCTTGCTATGATGAGACCATCAATAAAATCCCGTAACTCTTTGATAAAAGTGTGGGACCAGAAAAAGCCTCCAAAACAATGAGAAAATGACAGATCACCTTTTCTTGGTACATAATAAAGGACTGCAATATCTGGCAAGGGATTACACTCCTTTCAGCAATAAGTAAAATCTTCTGTAGTGTCATCTTAAGCAGAATACAGGAAACAGTTGAGCCAAAACTAAGGGGAGAGCAGGCTGACTTTCCACCCTGCAAACCCCGTGTCACCCAGATTTTCACCCTAAGAATAATCAATGAAGAGAGCAAAACCAATCATAATCAACTCCATAGATTTCCAGAAAGCATTCGTCAGCCTTTATTGTGGTTCACTCTGGCACTACCTTGAAGTGTTTGGTATGCCAACAAAAATAATTAACTTCATCAAGGCATCGTATCAAGGCGCAACTTGCACAGTTAAAGCAAATGGTAAAACAGACACTGGTGTCAAACAAAGATGTATTCTCACCCCTCTCTTGTTTGGCCCTGCCATGGACTTCATTGTAAGAAAACGTGTAGACAGCTACAACGCAGGCATCATGTGGCCCATCAACAGTACACTAGAAGATCTAGATTTTACTGATGACATACCTCTTCTTAGCGACCACTCAACCAACATGCAAAGGAAAGGCCAAAAGACTGTCCAGCCTCACACAAAAAAGATAGGATTAATAATCAGATATGAAAAAACTATTCTAATGAGAACTCCAGCAACACCCAATGCAAGCATTACTTTAGAAGACAACAGAATAATAAATCAATAAAAATAATATATAGCTCTTATATAGGACAAGTAGAGAGTCAATTCACATACCTTGGCATTAACATGCAATCCAACAGAGAAGTCCAGAAGGAAATCATGTTATGAATTGGCAAGAAAGAAGCTGTATTTACCAGTTCAAACAAGATCTGGTCTTCATAAATCTACATTTTAAAGACCAAATTATAAATCTTCAATTCAAATGTTATTTCCATCTTAACATATGGATGTAAAAGCTAGAAATTCATCAAAGTACAGACAGATGTCTAAATGCCTTCAAAAGCAAATGCCTTAAAAAAATATGAGGTATTAAATTGAATGAATTTATAACAAATACCAAGATTCGTCATGGAGTTCAACAACCTCTTATCTCTAAAGTTATCCAGAAAAGAAGATGGAAATATCTGGGACATGTGTTAAGAATTAAGCCAGAGTATCTGCCATGCAAGCATGCTATTGGGCAGCTGGAGATATACGTAAAAGGGGCCTACTGAAAGGATCCCTCCACTGAACACTACTCAGAGAGGGAAAATGTATGGGACTTACCCACAGAGAGCACATGCAAAGAGCAGCCAGGCTAGACAGGAAAGGCAGAACCTTGTTTGTGCCCTATGCGATGACTAACAGTGCAAGAAGGATTCAGCTTCATACATTTTAACAGCTGGTGGTCTCTGCACTATTCAACCATGTAAATAAAGATTTCATGGCAAAAGTGTAAACTAATAATCTTTGAAAAGAGATGGAATTCAATATAAAATAAACAACAATTAACAATGCTTTAAACTACTTTAGGGCAGCGTGGTCTGAAAGAATGAGCTCTGAATTCAAATCCAGGCAGTTACTGACTCCCTGGGCCTTGGGGAAATCACTTCACCCCCCGCCTCAGTTTCCCCACCTGTAATATGAGCATAATGCTGCTCGTTCACCTAAGTGAAGACTAATTAGAGAGTTCAAGGCCAGGAGGGACCACAAAGATGACCTAGTCTAACCTTCTGTATAACACAGGCCAGAGAACTTCACCTAGTTAATGTCTGTGCAGTGCTCTAAAGATATAAGTATTATTATCCTAGGAGAGCAACTTTCACGTGAGGTTATCAAAGTGCATTCCTTTTTCTTTTTTAAACCATCATCAAACTAAGTACAACTCTGAAGTTACCATTCCCAGTCGAGCCACATCTTTTCCCTTTACAGCACATGCCAGGCTGGTTTTGTCAGGGTACATTTTCAACATGAGGTTTTGTTCTAACTACTCTGTAACCTACAATTGTTAGGATTTGTCTATTCAGCTTTTCTGGAAGGATGGATGGGTGGAACTGTATTGCTTTTTATTGTGAGCAAAATTTATCACTCATGTCTGCGTGCCCCATCATTTCACACAGTACATGTGTGATTTAGATATTAGGCATTTGGCCCATTAAATATTTCTAAGTCCTGTGGTAAATGTCTTGATCTGACAAGGCGTCCAGTCTTTGTCCTTTTATAAGCCCCATTATCAATTCGGGACATGACTAAAGAGAAGAGGTTTATGCTGAATATATGCGCCAGATCTTCTGCCAGTGTAAATTGGCCTGGATCCATTAAAGTGAATAGAGCCAGGCCAATATACATCAGCTGAGAATCTGACACTACATATTTATTGCTTGAAAAAAAAAAAAAACTCATTTGGAAGCTGCATTTGTTTACAGTTGGGGATGTGTATATAGGACAATTTAGGGATGTGATATGAAGAGCAAAGTGCAAGAGCAAATCATCTGGTAATGTTGAAATTCTCTTGCAAAGGCCTACAAAATTGGGCAGCACATAACTTATTCACCCTTACTCTATATTTTGCAATAGAACTCAGCACGGTAACATAAGGCTGTGTAATCCAGAGGCTAGGGCATTGTATTGTGACTCAAGAGTCCTAGATTCTATTCCCAGCTCTGCCAAGGACCTTAGACAAGTCAGTTTCCTTCCATCATTTGCATAGTGCATAGCACAACGGAGCCTTGAGGTTGATTGAGGCCAGTCACTACTGTTACACAAATACCTCTATATTCGTTATTTGTATTGTGGTGGAGTCTAGCAGTCATGGACCAAAACCTCATTATAGACCGAAAAAAGTTATAACTTTGTCACTAAGGGTCTGATCATGAAATCAATGGGAATCTTTCCATTGACTTCAGTGGGCTTTGGATTAGGCCTCAAGTCCTTAAAGCACCTTGAAGTAACTCTACTACTAACCACACTAATAGCATTGCCAAGTTTCACATAAGGATTTAATGTATCACAGTGAATTAGGCGAAACTCCAGTTTATATTAATCAAATTCTTCTTAAACTAGGTGATTCAATAGAAGACTGAGCTCAGGCTCCTATTAAGAAGATGGAAATTTAATATAATAAATACATTACTGTCAAGATTACAGTTTTAGTTACATATAGAAAAGAAACCCCCATGGGAGTAAATCATAAGTGTTTTTTGTTACTTGTCAAATTCCAGTTAGATTAGACTATCATGGAGACAGAGCACCAGACATGAAGTTCCGATCTGGAACTGGATCATTTGGGGGCGATTATATTCAGGGTTATGGTTTGGGCCCAGTTTGTCTGATATACAGATCCTGCTCCCGCCCCTACCTCTTTCCTGGAAAAAAAGACCATCCTGTCAACTTATAGCACAACACTGGACCAAGCAACATCTATGGGGAAGGTGCCAGAGAAAGCCAGTGGCACAAATTGACTGCATCTGTGGAGGCTAGAGTGGATCCTGACTTGGCACATTCCTCAGATAACTTAGCCAAGTCCCCTTTCCAGCCAGCCACACCCACCTTCAGGGCTGCGCTGTTTCGCTACAGGATGTCACAACGAAGCCGGGTAATGACTGCCTTGTACCCTCAGAAATGCTGTGGGTGAGATTTGACGCCAGCGAGTTCCCTGCCCGCTGTGCAACAGTAACAGAAAATATCTGAACCTGGAGCTGCATCAGGCCCCAAGTCTTAAACCAGAAGATTCAGATTTGCAGTGTGAACCCTTCCCATGTCATAGGTGAGGGCAGGTTGGATAACCCGTTAGTATTGCCCTGGTTCATGCATGTAGACACCAGGAATGTAGGAATCCCAGGACTCTGCATGGACATACTCCTCCTACACCTACTGTTGTCAGTCCTCCTTGATGCATGAATACTTCTTCCACAACAATATTGGCACATGTTTATCACCACCTCTCAAGGCAGGATCTTACCAGACAAACAACCCTAAATGATACTCAACACAAGGAGAGTTATATATTTTGTACCATAAGTATGGCCCTTACACACACGAACACCCCACACTATCATGGTATGCAATAAGAAAAGCAGTACTTGTGGCACCTTAGAGACTAACAAATTTATTAGAGCATAAGCTTTTGTGAGCTACAGCTCACTTGAATGTGATCCCTATTGAAGACAAGCGGAAGTTTCCCATTCACTTAATTGGTGCCAGAATGCTTCTGGGTAGTTCGATGGGCTTCTATCACCATTGAGTCTCAACATCTCACAAACAATGAATGTATCTTCATAGCAACTCTATCAATAGGAAGAATCACTATCCCCATTTCACATATGGGAAATTAAGGCACAGAGTAATGAAGTGACTTGCCAAAGGTCACACAGGGAGTCCATGGCAGAGTCAGGAATACAGCCTGGGTCCCCTGAGTCCTCACTCAGAGCCTTAAACATAAGGCTCACATTTGTACACGTATCAGCCCATATGCTGTGCAGTCACTTACCAAAATATCAAACTGTTCTGGGAGGCACCTGGACAGAAGTGCTATAAAGATGCAAGATCATTATCATTATTACCGAACTCATGCATACTATTTTATGTGCACTCAAGTGATCAAGTTAACAATGCTGTCTCGGCACCAGTATACAGCACCTCTGATGCAAAATGTCTCCGCATTATAATCTGAACATAAAGGAGAAAAGAGACTGATTTTTGAGAAGTGTTCTGAATAAACCTTCGGGGGCTGTTTCTATTAAGATTTAAATGTGACTATCAAACTGAAATATTTCTATAGTCGGGATTTATCGTTACAACTTTACATTTCTATCGTGGTCACAGGGGAATCTCGACAGTGCATTACAAAAATGAATTAAACCTCACGTCATGCTTGTGAATTACATATTACATATTATAATTTCCATTTATACAGAGAGGGAAAGCGAGCCACAGAGAGATTAAGTGCCATCCCCAGGTCCCACGGCAAGTCAATGGCACAAATCCTAACTAACAATCCCCTGCTCCAACCACCAGATCCAATTCATTCCCTATTGCAAGGACATGGAACTTACAACTGCATCTTTCTGTTTTAGGGTGTATGGAATGTTGAGTTTATATATAAGATCATTTAAAGGAAACAGGAATCCTCCTGCATAAAGGAAAGTTATAAAATAACCAATTCAGTGAGAAGTTTGATACTGTTAATCCACTTGTGTGTTTTGCTTTTATTTTTGCCTCGTTTTATATTGGTTTCCAGGCATCTTTTAAGTTAATTTCACAACGAGCAAATCCAGGAAATAAATCTTCTCATTGGGTTTTGTTCCATGACTTACCATATATAATGATGCTCTGACACAGCATACTCTGTCTGCTGGACAGGATTTATTACACACTCTGGTATCCCTGAACAGGAAGGCTCTTCCATTAAATGTATGTGGTTTGAAAGGAAATGGACACATTTTTAGAATGGTTACAAAGATGCACTACCATTTTGTCTTCTACGAGGCATGTTTGATCAAATCAGAGCTTGTAAACCAAGACCTCTGCTGCCGTGTATGCTGGAGAGTGAGAGAAAGAGTTGTTTTTATGGGAATGATCTAGCTAGGGAAAAATGCCAAAGTTAGCAGCACACCTTTGTGTAAAGCACATTGCAGCATTACTTGGCACCATACTCCGCAAGTCAAGCTTCTACTCATGTCAGCAGTCTTGGCACTTTTGGAGGAAGTTTGGCAGGATGGCAGAAAAACAGTACATTTCCCACTCCCTCTTTGATGAGGTCCCTCCCCCATCCTTTGAACACCAGCAGCAATTAAAGTGTGCTTGGACAGTGCTGTCTGATTGGCTTGGAAAGTAATGCAACCTCTATTTTTGATCAGTGTTTTTCCTCCGAGGGAAATAAAAGATTTAAGTAGAGTCCAAGGGGCATCTCCCTGAACTTGGAAAGGAAAAAGAAAAAAAAAAAAAAGAAGTGCTGCTAATCACTATAACACACTAAAACAGGGCCAGAGTTTAGAGGCTTAACTGACTTTGTTGAGTAACTGATTAGAATGCAAAATAAAAGAATAGGTTACAGTCAGAGGCTTTAATAAACTAACGTGAGTTAATTAGATCCCCTTGAGCTAAATATTGATACACACCTAAACATTGCAACATCTTCAAAATAGCATTAGGTACTACTCCAAGAAGATTGGAATTGTCTCTGGCTTGCTGCTTTGGTAAGACAGTATCTAAGGTATGGCTTTATACTGCACTGGTAAGCCTGCACCTTTTGAGAACAAGCCATGGTGTGAGGCCAGTCTTGCTCTGAGCAGTGGTGGAATAACAAAGAATAGCGTTTGGGCCCATGCCTCAGAAATAACGAGGAAAAAACAAAATAGGGCAACGACAACGGTGCAAGGATTCAGCAGATGAGATTGCTGTAACAAATCCACAACACCCAGGACTCCCTGACTGCCACTACACTGAATATCACAGTGAGCTGGAATTTCATGCAATGGCTAGAATAGAATCCTCCTGCTCCAAAAGCCCGGGCCTCAACCTTGCGTGAAAAGGAAGTCTGTCACCTGTTGGCAGTGTAAGAATACACAGTGTAGCAGTTCTGATTCTATCCACTAGAGGGCAGAGGCCCTCAGACACTAGCCAGTTCGTGCTATTGTCACCATTAAATGCAGCTCAAATGCCCATGCTCAGTACATGAGCACCTTTTTGGCGTTATGAGAAATATCAGTTTCTATCAGAAAACTCCCCTCTCTCGCCTTCTTAAAGGGACCCCAGTCAGCTGGAGATTTGAATTCACAGCTCAGTGCTTAGGAGAAGGCCTGCACAAAGAGATGAGACTTGCCCCACGTCTTAAAAGTGGCAGGTTTAGTCCCATCCCTGGCAGGAGCAAATTCCAGACTGAAGGAATCAATGATTTTGGTGAGAATGAGAGGGTATTTGATTTAGCCAGGGGGAGACTAGGTTAAATGAGATGTGGCCCTACTACATACAATTGAAGGCTCCAGTAAAGATGGGGAAGAGGGTAGATTATGGAAATTTAACAATTAAAATCAGGAATTGTAGGCTAAAATTGAAGGGGAAAAAGGTGAATTTAGCTTTCCTATAATAGGAATAAGTCAGTGGGAGTTCTGTCTGCATGGGGACTGTATGTATAACACTTTAAAATTATAGTCTAATTAAATGATTGTTAATTCCTTTGGCATGTACTATAGTAGCTATTATATATACTTTTAAAAGACTTCCACTTGAATTCAGCATCAGTTGTACATGCTCTTTTAAAGTAGATTACTTGTCAGTAACACCAATGATTTCAATTGACATTACTCCTGATTCCTCTTTCAGTTACATGCATGACAATCTGACTACTCTACATATGTATGCGTGAATCTGCATGTGCTCTATATACATGCATGCATTATTCTTAAAGAAGTTTTGTGCCTTTGCACATACACAGAATTTATGTCCCCTTGCAGATTTCTTTGCTTCCCCGCAGAAAAATGACTCTCTGACAGGGAAGCAAAGGGAGACAAGAGTGGTCAGGCGACCCTCCCTAACAATATGTTTCGAGTGCTCAGGGCAGCCGGCAGAGAGGTAAATCACTGTGGGGCAGGGGGTGGGACTCAGAAAGACCTGGCTCGTGGCTCCTACCCTGCGCCAGGCTCAGCTGCTACTCCCGGCTGGGCTAGGGAAGATAGGACTTCCTCTTCCCCTGCACAATTTCTGGGGCCACGTGAGACCCATCCCCATATTTCTCTCCCAGCTATAGGAAGTTCTGCAAACTCTGCCCGCCCGCCCCCCCGCTTCCTGCGCCCATCACTCCTCAGCTGCAGGGGAAGGGATGACTGTACAGGGAGCTGCTTCCCCATTCGCTCAACCTCTGTGCATCCAGGCCCTCTCATACCCAGACCCTTCCAACGAGCCGAGCCTCACCGCACCCAGAACCCCCCCGAGAAGCCCCCTCCCCCTGCACCTGGACCACCCAAACGAGGCTCCTACACCAAGATCCCCACTCTATCAAGCCCCAACCAGCTGCACCTGGATCCCCACCCACTGAGCCCCACTCCCCCAGCATCTGGACCCACACCCACCGAGTTCCCCACACCCAGACCCCGCCTGCTGAGCTCTATCCCCCCCCACACCCAGACACCTCCCGCTGACCCCAATCACCTTCACCCCCCTGCAGACTCCCATTATTGTTGTGCCCAGAACCCCCTAATGAGCCCCTGTGCATCCATATCCCCCCTGCACCCAGATCCCCCACTGAGTCACCTGCACCCAGATTGCCTTACAAAAAACCCTCTCAACCCACATCTGGATCCCCCTACACTTGGATCCTGCCTTGCTGAGCTTGCATGCCCACTCCTGGTGCACCTTGTATGGAGGGCAGGGCCCTGGGGTGTCTCTGGGGCAGGCCCAGTCCTTGCCCTGTCTCATGGTTGGGTGCAGCCTCACTGCTGAGTCCGTGTCCCGGGGGGGGGGAGCTGCACAGTGATCTCCCACCTCTGGGCAGCCAGTGGCCTGTGCTCCCCAATGCCATGCTGGAGCCTCCACATTTATTTGACAAATACAATTTGCAGAATTTTGCAGGATTTTAAAATATCATGTGCAGAATTTTTAATTTTTTGGTACAGAACGCCCTCAGGAGTAATGTGTGTATATTACATATATCTCAGGAATGTTTATCATACCGAAAACATAATCAGACATTTTATATTTAATGCTGCCCACAATTTTTTTCCATCCTTACTGACTTTGCAAAGATTATCCAATGTAACCAGACCAAAACTGCTTACTTCACTCATGTTAGTAGCTCCGTTGGCTTCTACTCACTCGGAATTATGCACCATATAAAACCAATGCACAAGTCAATATTTTCTCCATTGAAACAATTTA
This sequence comes from Dermochelys coriacea, assembly GCF_009764565.3. Classification (NCBI taxonomy): domain Eukaryota; kingdom Metazoa; phylum Chordata; order Testudines; family Dermochelyidae; genus Dermochelys; species Dermochelys coriacea. The sequence continues at coordinate 9,752,107 of NC_050081.1, read as the reverse complement.
GACTTAACTGTGAGAAAAAGCAATGCAAAACTGTTAAATAAATAAAATAAAATAAATAAATACATACATACATACAGCCCTTTTTGCAAGGCTGCTAAATTGGTCTATGGTCCAAACAGATCTAAACCCTTTAGGTATGTGTACCGTTATTCAGCTGTTCAGATATGACTTTAATAAAATAATGTGACTGGCAAACTGGAGGCCTAAACAGTTGGCCACAGTGATTATATGTGCAAACATGCAGCTGTGAGGAGTTCCACTCTGCACAAACATGCAACTGTGCATGCACCAGGAAGCTTTAAATTAAACCATGTCAGTTTAAAATACCTTGAGTGAGAGCTCCAAAATGGAAACAAAAGTGTCATTGTGAGACATTTTGAAAAGTCACAGATTTCTTTGGCAGCTCGGATTGTTCGCTCTGGTACTCTCCACCTGCGAGACTGTAAAGTTCCTTGTGCACAGTGGAAATTCAAGGAGGCTGCCCCAGAATTAGCCCCTCTTGGAGCCTGCCAGTTTAACTGAGAGGAAGTCTCCTCCCGCAAGCCTTGCTAGAGAGGAAGTGGAAATCACATACTGCAGAGGTAAGGCACTCCAGATTGCCTAAAGCCCCCAATCCGCCTACAGAATGCAAGGACCTGCAAGGCAGAAAAGACCTTCTTTGTTCACACTCTGACCGCTAGGGGAGTGGCAAAAGTTCTTCACCTTCCTTCAATATTTCCCCTTCATTGCTGTTTGCTCCCTTCCCATGGGGCCCTAATGACTAAAACCAAAAGACAAAGTCAGCTGGCAACATCACAGCCCTTGGGGAAACAGCACTTTCCACAGAGACTCTCTTGCATTCTCTGGGGTCTTCCACCCAAGCCGCTCAAAGCATTTTCTAAACATTGACGAATGCAGCCTCACGGCATCCCCTGAGGCAGGTTTTGTTAACCTCACGAGGAAATAGTGGGTGCAGAGAATCACCCAAGGGCAGCCAGAGAATCTGTGGCAGAGCAGAAAATGGAAACCAGTTTTCCTTACTCCTAGACCTGTGCTTTACCTGCAGACTGTCCCTTCCTCCCACCCAAATCTGATCCGGGGCCAGGCTTAGAGACGTGCCTGACGCTTTGTGTTACCCGCTTATAGCATTGGGAGAACAGTAACAACTGCTTTATTTACATTCATCTCACGGAAGTCAGCCCCCAAGAAACAGATGCTGAGATATCAGATTAAATAGTGGCTCCAAGAATGGAGGACCAGACAGACAGGGCAAGGGGGCGCAGAAAGATGTTCAACTACCCATGAGAGGAGCAGTTCCACCACATACTAAGATACAGACATACGACTTTGGGGGAGCCCACGGATGCCATGGGAAGACAACCTGAGTCCTGTTCAATGTGAATGAACGGTCAGTTGCCAGCTCCTACAGCTCCGTTGCTGCTTTAGGAGAGTGCACCCAATTGCCAGCTGCTAGGCTGAAATGTTCAAAGAAGTTGAAGGGAGGTGGGTGCCCAAAACTCAATGAAATTCAGTGGAATTTGGGTGCTTAACTCTCTTAGGCGCTTTGGAAAATCCCAGCTCTCATCCTCCTTGGATCTCACAGTCATTCAGGGTAGACATGTCATCTGTGCATTAAGAATATGGATCCTAATCCAAGGCCCAAGAAGCCTTTCCATTGACTTCCATGGGTGTTGGACTGGGGCCGCAGTGAGAAGATCCAATGGCCGTTACTATCTTAAAAACATGCAGTTAGTAATTCCATGCCCAGACACACAATGGGGACTGCGCGCTTCATACACAGGCAGAAAGACTTAACATTATGGGCCTGATTCTCCTCTTACACAGTGTGAACCAGGAGTCAGTGGATTTGGGCCCATGTAAAACCAGCATAACTGAGAGGAGTTAACTCTCTCTCTCTCTCTCACTTCAGGGAATTTGCTCTTCTACCACACACAAGCCAATTCTGGTTTTCCTTCCCAAAAAATGTATTGCTTTATCCTATCGCTTTGAGGGTTACTCACAGAGTGTTTTGCATTGCTGTTCACTTACTCAGTGTCCGGTTTCACTCCCACCAGTTATCTGGTTTTGGGGCTCCCTTGTGAATTAAAAGTCTTCCAGTAATGTGGTTACAGCCCAGATGCTAGACGTTGCCTCTCTAGGTACCTATTTGAGGGCTGGTAATTTGAAACCTTTTATTTAAACCCCAGCCATCTTCCAAACACAACGTAAGAGATCAAAATTACTGTGCTTTCAAATTACTGAGAGCAGCAGGTGGGCTAGCAGGAAGCAATTTGTTATAAACATGATGCTGTCTACATAATGGTGGATGCTTAATCTCAGCAGTGTTTAATGGCCAACATGCTGGAGTAAAGTGCAGAACGATTTATGGATCCTAAATATCTTTTTTGTAATAGAAGACTGGACTCCAAGAAGGGTAACATGATATATGAAGCCGACTATTTTGATTATATCTCAACCCTCTCATACAGCACCCAGGTAACATTTCAGGCTATTCATATCCTGGGATGGCTTAATGGCCTAATCTTCAGATTGAAACAGGCTTCTGGCAGTGGTTTTAGCTTTTCATCCTTCTGAGACACAGTAGATACAATGAATGGTTTTAGCAGCGGGAAGGCCTACGAACAGAACAGGAAGCTTGTCTCAGATGAGACCTTACAAAAATCAGGATGCTGCCTGCTCTGCACAGATATTAAAGATATGGTGGCACATTTGGGTCCCAACCTCACACCCTGACTCTCACAAGAATTCCCTAGGTAGGGAGACATTTTGGCCAAGGTCCTGGAACAATTTTTATATTACAGTGTCTGAACCTGTAATTCTTGCTCATCTAAGTAGCCCCCTCCCTGCACAGTTGCGCGCCAGACGCATGCCGTCCTCCCCCAGGAGACAAAAAACATTTTTAAACTGGAGGCCTACACATTTTCAAACGTGGCTAGTGATTCGGCATGCAGGGCTGGCTCTAGGCACCAGCTAAGGAAGCTGGTGCCCGGGGCAGCAAATCAGAAGGGGCGGCGCTCCGGCCGTTCTTGGGGCCGCACTCCGGAGTTTGGGGGTTTTTTTTAAATTTTTTCCTACCTCAGCAACACTTTGGCGGCAGCTTTTTTTTTTTTTCGGGGCTACTTTTTCTTTTTTTTGGCTTTGCTGCTTGGGGCGGCAAAAAAGGTAGAGCCGGCCCTGCCTGCGCCTCTCTGATGACCACCATACAGGGGACTGAACTGGGAACCACCATAGATAAAAACAGGAGCTACTACAGCTTGAGGTAAAGCTGTATGGCTGGGGCTGTAGCAGCTCAAACTCGAGGGGTTCTGTATCACACAATCCCCAGTGGATTATACCCAACCAGAATTTAAAAGAGCCCAGTTTTCAGCTCATCATCATCTGAGAATCAGGCCCTTTGAAAAAAGTGTCTCAAAGTTGGGCACCTAACAATCACTCGTCATTTTAGAAAATGTAGGCCCTACTGCATATTTCCTGCTGCTTCCCAAGAGTCTTGTGTGATAATACGTGGAATTTTCAGTGACCAAAACCCCACATCTGCCTCCCTCCATAATCACAGAAATATAGAGCTGGAAGGGATCTCAAGAGGTCATCTAGTCCAGCCCCAGGGCCGGCTCCCAGCACCAGCGTCCCAATCAGGTGCTTGGGGCGGCAGTATTTCCGTGGCGGGGGCAATTCGGCGAGAGTTTCTCTCTTCCGCCGGCCGCGGCGGCAATTTGGCGGGAGTTTCTCTCTTCTGCTGGCTGTGGCAGCAATTCAGTGGCAGCAGTTTTTTTCACTGCTCGGGGTGGCAAAAATTGCAGAGCCAGCCCTGCCCAGCTCCCTGCATCAAGACCAGCTGTTCTCAAACTTCATTGCACCACAACCCCCTTCTGACAACAATAATTACTACATGGCACCCCCCAGCCCCACATGGTATCGAAGCGGGCGGGTAAGGGGGTCTGAAGCCGCAGCCTGAGCAGGGAAGGGGTGGCTGAGGCCAAACTCTAAGCCCCACCACCCAGGACCGGAGCCCTTGAGCTTCGGCTTCAGCCCCAAGCCTCAGCGAGTGGGGTGACTGGCTCCCTGCTACCCTCCGTGCACTGCGGCTCCTGGGAAGCAGCTGGCATATCCCCCCTCTGGCTACTATGCTTAGAGGCAGCCAGGGGGCTCGTCACGCTGCCCCACCTCAAGCACCACCCCTGCAGCTCCCATTGGCCAGGAACAGCGGACAATGGGAGCTGCAGTCCAGCACCCAAAGATGGGGCAGCGTGTAGAGCTGCCTGGCTGCACCTCCGCATAGGAGCTGTAGGAGGGACAAACCGCTGCCCAGAGCCTTCACCACTGATCCCCCCCATACCCCAACCCCCAGCCCCAATCCCCCTCCTGCCCTCTGAACCCCTCAGTCCCAGCCCAGAACACCCTCCTACACCCCAAACCCCTCATCCCCAGCCCCACATCAGACTGAACCCCCAACCAGAGCCCTCACACAACCCTGCACCCACCCAGAGCCCCCTCCCACACTCTGAACCCCTTAGCCCAGAGCCACCTCCTGCACCCCAAATCCCTCATCCCTAGCCCCACACCAGAGCTCGCAGCCCCAGCCGGAGCCCTCATCTCCCCTGCACCCCAATCCCCTGCTCCAGCTCTGATCCCCCTCCTGCGCTCTGAACCCTTCAGTCCTAGCCCCTCCTGCATCCCAAACCCTTCATCCCCAGCCCCACCCCAGAGCCCGAGCCCCCCTCTCACACTCCATCAGCCCCAGACTGGAGCCTCCTCCTTCACCCCAAATCCCTCATCCCCGGCCCTACACCAGAGCCCAGACCCCCAGCCGGACCCTCACTCCCTCTCACATCCCAACCCAATGCCTCAGCCTAGAGCCCTGTGCCACACTCTGAACTCCTCATTTCTGGTCCCATCCCAGAGCCCGCACCCCCATCTGGAGCCCTCACCCCCTCCCTCAGCCCAGTCCCCTGAGCCAACCTAGTGAAAACGAGCAAATGAGGGAGAGTGGGGAGAGTGAGTGACAGAAGGAGGGGGGAAGGAGTGAGTAGGGGGGAAGGCCTTGGAGAAGGGGCGGGTCATGGGTGAGGTCTCGGAGGAGGGGCACTGCAAGGGTGTTCGGTTTTGTGAGAAAGTTGGCAACCCTAATCTAACCCAAATCTCCCTTGCTGCAGATTAAGCTGATTACATCTTGTTTTACCTTCAGTGGACAGAGATGCATAGATTCCAAGGCCAGAAGGGACCGCTGTGATCATCTAGTCTGACCTCTTGTGTAAGGCAGGCCAGAGAACTTCCCCACAATAATTCCTAGAGCAGATCTTTTAGACACGAAGAACAACTTATCCCCATCCTCTATATAACAGCCCTTATCATATTTGAAGACTGTTATCAAGTCCCCCGTCCCACAAGCCTTCTTTTCTCAAGACCGAACATATACATTTATTTAACCTTTCCTCCCAGGTCCAGCTTTTCTAAACCTTTAATCATTTTTGTTGCTCTCCTCTGGACCCCATTTGTCCATGTGCGAAGCCCAATACTGGACACAGTCCTCCAGCTGACTGAGGCCTCACCAGTGCTGAGTACAGCACAATTACCTCCTACATCTTACATACAACACTCATGCAATATGCCACAGAAAGACATTTGCCTTTTCATAACTGCATTGCATTCTTAGCTGATATTCAATCTGTGATCCTCTATAATCCCCAGGTCCCTTTTTGCAGTACTTAGGAGACGCATGGAAAGAGAAAAATATAACACAAAACAATGGCAAAATGTTAACAGTAATGGCCAATGCTCAAGGGTTTTCTGTTTTTGTTTTTTATCTCTGAGCAAAGAATCTGAGTTGTACTGATAATGCATCACAGGAGATAAACACTGCATGTAAAACAGCAGAGATGCATGGCTATATTTACAAGCACTGGATTCAGGATTGAACCAATACGTCTTGGGATGCATTGTGAGGATCCAAATGTGCAGGGGAAGAAAAAGCCTCACAGAGAGTGAGAGAGCTTGAAAGTGATGTCCCACCTAAATGAACCGGAAACAAATTGCACTTACAGCCTTGACAGCAAATCACAAGGTAACTGTCTCTTTCCACAGAAGTTATTGAAACATATACAAAAAAATTGATCTCCATGAAACAAAGTTTACTGTGTGGCACTTTTACTGTTCTGCTTATGGGCCAGTTAAAAAAATGCTGAATAAATTATGAAACAATAGAAAGAAGGTGGCTCATTACAAGAAGTATTCAATATAACAATTTTAAAAGGCTATTACACAGGTTTATTGAAGTTGGCAGGACTTATAAATCCCAACTCCCATTACTGGGCCATGAAAAAAAAGAGGTGTCCTTCAATTTGTCATTGGCAATTTCAAACCTAAATGGCCTTGGTACAGAATGATAAGTTATTCACATGCTCGAAGATCTTCATGCTTACGTTACGATGTGCCAAACACCATGACGAATGTGGTATTTCATAGCGCCATGTGTCCTGTGTGTGTGATTTGTTCTAGAGGTGTATCCAGTTGACCAAGTATTTGTGTCATCGGAGATGCCTCGCTAACTGCAGCATGTTGTCAAAGGTTCAGAACAGCCATCTAGGGACATCTGGCTTCAAAAAGTTTGTATTAGTTCAGGAGGAACTTGATCATTACTATTACTTGTATTGCCATAGTGGATAGGGCCCCTAGTCATAGAGCAGGATACCGTCATGTTAGGCATTGTATAAACACAGAACTGAGGACATCAGTTAGAATGTCCATGTCTGCCTCTGGGTGTTCCAGTTGGCAATTAGATACCTAAAATGGGTATTTGGGCACTTGAGAAATAACTCCATGCCTGTTTAAACACCGAGAAGCACTGCAGCTCCCTCATGCACAGTCCATTCTACACCCAAAGAGCTTTACTTTGTGGAAGAAAGTCCCCTTGACATTCAGTGCTGGCCGCTGTGGGCATTTTTTTTTTTTTTTAAAGGGACACCCTGGGCAAGTCACTCACCTAAGGTACAGCTGAGAGGAAGGAGGTACTGGAACACTAGAATGATTAGTCTTGAGCTGCTGTAGGCAACAGAAACTAGGACTGTATGAGGAAATAAACCCTGAGCATAAAAATAGCATCACATCCAAGATGTTTTCGTCATTTTAATAGGACGGGGAAAATGCATGATTTTAAGCCAGGTGGAGACCCAGTTCTATGGTACATATGCAGAGGGGAGAGACAACAAAACCAACACCTCTCCCCGCACACACACATACACCTTACACCCTTCCTACTCACTGCCCCAGTTCCACCCCTCTGCTGCACACATAAGCAAGGAGAAGCATCATCCCCTAGGTTTATAGTTAGGACCATCCAGCACACTAGGAAGACAACTGTTACAAAAAAAGAAACTATCCTTCACTATTTCCTTTTGCAAACCCACTCCTACCCCATGTAAGGCAAGTAGGATTTTTGCTATGAACTTTAATAGGAGAGGAACTGAGCCCAAAGTTTGCTGTTCTGTTTCCTTTCCCTATTCTCTGTCCATAGCAAATTGGAAAATGTTAATCTGCTGCTAATAAATTGTCCTATTATAGCGCACGGCCTCACAGATAGTGCCCATTAATTGAGAGCAGGACAGAACTGGAGCATTCTGGTTTTATTACTGTTGAAAAATATGTGGGAGCAGAGCCCACTGGAAATGCAGCTGCTTCCAGGGTGAAATGCCAAACTGTAACTACATGTCAATTATTCCCAAAGTTGCCTTAAACTTTCTGGTTTGCATTTATTCATTGGGATGTCCAGCTGTGCACAGACTGCAGGTAAAAAAAGATGCAGGCACTTTGCATGACTCAGGAACTTTGTGGCAATCTGTGGCAGTTTTTCGGTCTGTTTCTGTTTCATTCATGCAGTTGAGAAACTGAAATTAAACCAGATGTACAGCACAAAATAAATCCTAGTGCAGTGTCGCCAGTCAGCTTGGAAAATATTAACATGTGAAAGAACTAATCCAAACCCCAATGAAGTCAGTGGAAAGACTCCCAATGACTTTAATGAGCTTTGGACCAGGCCCTAAAGCAGTCGTTCTCAAACTTTTGTACTGGTGACCCCTTTCATATAGCAAGCCTCTGAGTGTGACCCATTTTATAAATTAAAAACACTTTTAAATATATTTAACACCATTATAAATACTGGAGGCAAAGCAGGGTTTGGGAGTGGAGGGTGACAGCTTGCAACCCCCCATTTGATAACCTCACAATCCCCAGTTTGAGAATCCCTGCCCTAAAGGCTATCGTTGCCCCTAAGCTTGGAGATATCCTACATGCTCACATTTCTGGGACGTTTAGGGCCCAATTCTGATCCCACTGAAGACAACAGTAACATTCATCTGACTTCAGTGGGAACAGGATTCAGCCCTTTCAGCCTGAACTCGCCATTGTGTAACCCCGTTGACTTCTATGGGAACTCAGTGTCCTGCACCCTGGCAGGATGGGCCCATTATAATGCCTAATGAAGGCCAAAAATATCATACATTTATACAGCACTTTTAAACCCAGAAGGATCCTAAACAGTTGACAAACTCCAGGCCAAATACAGACCTAGTGTAAGCAGGCAAAAGTGCCATTAAAACAGAGCCATGCCTCTTTATACCAGGTCTGAACTTGGCCCTATTTTTTTATGGGCTCAGCACAGCTGTTGCTCTGCACATAAAACTCCCATTGGCCTCACTAATGTCAATGGGATTGCATGGATGTGACTGAGGGCAGAATTTGGCCCATGTGAAACTCCCTAGAGATAAAGTCTATTCCTTATATGCTTACAGTTCTAAACCCCAGACAAGAGTAATTGATTAAGTAGAAATCAGACTCCAGAGCTCTGATCAGCTGACAGATCTCTCTTAGTTGCCAACATCATCCTGTATTTCACCATGCATTGGAGGGTTTGCTGGACCTTATTCAGATCAGGTATCTGCAACCCAACTCTGAAGATGCCTCCTGCAATAAAAAGATGTGATACTATACTTAATTCATTTTACTTCAACACACGTTTACAAGATCCAGCCCCAAGTGTCTCTTTATTGCGCAAGTCAAAAAGGCCAGCTGAGAGTAGAAAGAAACAGTGTAGTGCAGCAGTGTAGATGCTATCTATGCCAATCCGCTACCTGAGAGGTGGTAGCCAGGTGGACAGAAGAATTCTTCCATTTATGTAGCACTGTCTACACTGGGGGTGAGGTCGACTTAAAACATGCAGTTCAAGGATGTGGATTGTTCACAACCTTAAGCAACGTAGCTGGGTCAACCTAACTTTTTAGCATAGACCAGGCCTCAGAGAGGGCACAACCCATAGCTCATTGAAGTCACTAGAAAGAATTCCACAGATTCCAATCAGTCGTGAGCTGGATGTATGTGCTATGGGAACTTGAGACAAAAAAAAAAAAATGTGTTCTCCATCAAGTTTTTCAGAGAATATCAGAGTTAGTAGAAGATCCCATAGGACCTACGAGCAAATGAGGCTGGTTAAATATGGAAAAAATTCAAAGTCTCAAAAAGAAGCTATAATAAACAAATAAATAAATACACTTCGCCCAAATGAGGAATAAGAGATTAAAACAGCACTCTCACCCTGAAGAAAGACAGTCTTATTTTTGTGGCCAGAAAGCATTCAGAACCCCAGGAAATCATAGTGTGGGGAATTGTATCAAATGTTGAATACCACCCGCAATCTCTCCCTGGACAATGACACTGACATTTATATCATCACCTTTAGGTTCCAGAGTCAACAGCCTATTTATTGCAGTCCAGGGAAGAGGTCTATGTTGTATTATTATTTAAGTCTAATACAATATGTGTAGGATTAAAAAGCTTTAGCAATGCACTGGAGTACAAACTGGCAAAGCAACAGGCCCACATAAACTACATCCCAACATTCAGAAGTAAGCAGCAAAAGAAATAGGAAAGACTTTGGAGATCATATCTATTAGTTCATTAAGGATGAGGGTTGTTAAAGGCACAAAGTTGGGTGACTGTAATCTGCAATCTCATCTAATGAATAACCAAGAGAAAACCCTCAAACTATTGCTATATTCAGATGTTTCCAATACTCTGGGAGATATTGGAAATGTTGGCCAATTGTTATAAAAATGGGGCAGTCAGAAAAAATTCATGAAAAGAATCCATTTGCCTGAATTCTCTGAGCATGTCAACAGATAGGTGGGCAAAATGAAGCACCATTTAAGTAGATTTCAGGAAGCATTGCACACCACACCAGATGGATTTAGAGAGTCAAACATGTGGCAGAGAGAACTAGTGACATGGGTTACTGATCAGATAGAGAGTACCAGGAAAAACAGAACAGTTCAGGTGGAGAGAAAGAGCATGTAAAGCGCTACAAAGGTCCCTAAGAGTTTGATCACTGACTCCACTAGCATCAGGATTTGGCGCCTTGTCCTCAAAGTCAATTGCGTCACAATAACCTGGCAAAAATTATAGTATATACTCTAGAAAGGGCACAAAAGGAAAAAGCATACTTGGGATGTTGTGCTCCATACTAGTCACCAGATTAAATAAAGAAGAGACCTGAGAAGAAGTGAAATAGACGGCAGCTAAAAGGAGAGGAGTGAAGGAGTTAGGAACCAACCATAGGTCAGCATTAATCAACGCAACTTCGCAGGGGAAAGGAGTGTGGAGGAAAGAGGATCCCCTAGAGGTACAGCAAAAAAAAAAGACTCAGAAGTGAAAAGAATACAGCGATCCAATAAAACACTTAAAGTAGCAACTAACTCCAAAACTAGGAGTCGTGGATTGAAGCTGGGCAGGATATTAGCAATTTAAGAAAAATTTATTTACACAACAGGTGGTTGGAATATAGAACAAGCCAGCTGCCAAAGTCAGCAAGAGCGCTGATTAATGAAATTCAGCTGAGGAGCACTCTCCTCTAGACACCTGTTTGGAAAGGGAAACATTGGGGCAAAGCAGGCTTTGTGGAAGTGGGTATTCTCCAGTGCTGGCTACAAGAGGCTTGGAGTCAGCAACATTCCTGCTCAATGCCAGCTGTCATAAAAAAAATAAAAATAAAAATTCAGCATCCAGATCATGTGATTGAGAACAGTGGAGAGTTCCAGAGAAACCATCGACATCTACAGTTTGTTCCTCAGAAAGAATAATCAACAGAGCAAACTCTAGAGATGGCAGATGCAGAACAAGATGATGACTGAAGAATTCTAGATCAAGCACAGCCAGTGTCATTAATGGGTAGTTAGATGACCAAGTTGTTAAGCAGTCAGGTTGTGTAATTAGAAAAACAGTATGGTTCAGAGACACCTAACAGACTGATCCATACTGAACTTCAAAAAGAGCATGATAGTGCAAATATTGTGAATGGGAGGAATGTAGCTCTTAAAGGGGGAGATGTAATGGAATGCTAAAATGCATTACACTGTTCAGCCACTAGGTGATGACATGTGCGTAACATACCATATTTAAGCTAACTTCAGCCATAGGGGGAGAGAATTAAAGCATCTTATACCAAACACATCTGGTGTGTATCTCGCTCAGAAGGAAGCTCTGTAGCCAGTCCATATCTGGTACAGAACCATGATACGCTCTGTCCCCTGCTCTGCTACTGACTCACCATGTGACCTGACACTCTTTGCCTCTCTCTGAGTGAGATGGCCCACCTGTGATTTGTGTAACAGTAGCAGCTATAGATCCCAGGCAAGATCAGGATCTAGGGAGATACTGGAAACATTGGTTAATGTGTACAAATAAACAGGAAGAGTCAGTCCCTGCCCCAAAGTCTTTATAATCTAAACAAATAAGGCAAAGAAAGCACTATTGTTCCCATTTTGCAAGATGGGGAACTGACACACAGAGAAATTAAGTGACTTGCCCAAGGTCCCACAAGGAGTCTGTGACAGAGTCAGGAACAGCACCGAGATCCTCTGAGCCCCAACCAAGTGTATTACCTTAAGACTCATATTTGTAAATGTATCAGACCCATATTTTCTACAGTCACTTAATAAAGAACTGGAAGTGTTCTGGGAGCCATCTGGATAGAAGTGCTATAAAGATGCTAGATCATTATTATTACTACCTAACTCCTGCATATAATTGAATGTGTACCACAGTTATCCATGCTGCCTAGTTGCCAGAATACAGTACCTCTTACACCAAATGTCTCTTCATTATAAGAGAAATTAAGTGATTGGCTGAAAATCATATAGAGCAGCGCCCAGGAGTTAAACCCAGATCACCTAAATCTCAGTTTGGGACCTTACCAATAAGGCCATCCTCCCCTCTGGGAAATGTATAGGGTCTCACCAAGGAGTTGGGTCTCCACTGACATTTGAGAAGCATTTCCCAAGCCTTGGCTGGAAGGTGACATGAGAGCATTGTATTATTCTGGACGATGTCCAGGTATTACAGTTAGGAACATCTGCAGGAACCAGTAGTTGCCTGTTTCCTGTGGCAGAGTGATTGATAGACGGGAGCTTCTAAGAGAAGTTATGTCATTCTGCATTTAAATCTAAGACACATTCCAGAGTGATGGAACCAAGATCTCCATTAAGAAAATACAGCATCCTGAAGAAAAGACAATACAAAACAGAGACACGTTACTTACCCTCCAGAGAAGTCTGTGGTTGCAATAGACCTGTAGGAAGCACACCACTATGCTTGTCTGCATGCACAGTGAGTTACAGATGAGTTGTGAAGTGATCACTGCAAAAGGATGGTGCTACAACTAATGCTGGTTTCAGGAAACTAAGCTTCATTTAGGCATGTCTGCATAAGATCAACGATATTACAGAGACTGCTCCAAAAGAGCAGAATTTACTCTTCTATTTAGGTGCTTCTATGGCTGGTCATCACAGCAACTGAGCGCTTCATAAACAGTAATGACTTTATTGTGATAACATCCCCCACCCCCCGTTTTTTAAACAGATGGAGAACTGAGGCAAGAGTAATGGCCTGACCTGAAGCTGACTGAAATTAAAGCAAAATTGCTTGTTCCAAGTGAGACAGGAAGTCAGTAGGAGTGCTGGGAGTTGAACTCAGAGCTCTTAAATGTCAGGCCAGGGCCTGATCCAATACCCATTAAAGTCAATGTGATTCTTTCTGTTGACTTGAATGGACAACGGACCACAGCCCCAGGGCCTTAACCAGAAGACCATTCTTGGTGTCAATTTGAAGTCCAAAAATGATTATTGAGCAACTATGCTTGATTGCCACAAAACACTGCCTCACAGCAACTGAAACGATGTGAGCTGAACACGCTTTGGAAGGACCTGGCACTAACCCATCACTGTTTATCATAAACCCTTGGAAATCTGAAAGCAAATCTGTTTCCTTAAAAATAAATACGTATTTCCCTTCACTTCGTGCACACCAATTATTACATAAGCACTAGGATGCACGGACTGCTGTGTGCATATTTATATTATTCTAGCGTTACTCATGGGCACTGAGCCACTGACACTGTTCTGGTTTTACTGTGTAGAGTAAGGGAAACTCCTCCCACCAAAAAAAAAAAAATCCAAATCAGAAAGAATTGCACTGAGTATGAAAACTATGGTAGGAAAACAAGGTGGGCCACAATTTTGTTCTACTACTTCTGATGGTGAGACTAATATTATTAGGTATTAGCGATAAACTTCCTTAATTTGCTACCAGGTTTTTTTTATTATTGTTGTTTCAACACATCTTTAATAGAAAGTCATAATGTTCCCGTTGCCTGAGAATCTAGGCCAATACTTTTATGCTTATTAAAGGCCACAAAAATTCCTGATGAGACATTTTGATTGTGTTCACTTTGGAAATGATGAGTCCCAATTGTTTAATGCATGGAAATATAGTGGTATGACTCCCTGTATAGCCCTCAGGACCACTGTGAAAGCACAGGGTAATCACAGAATCATAGAATATCAGCGTTGGAAGGGACCTCAGGAGATCATCTAGTCCAACCCCCTGCTCAAAGCAGGACCAATCCCCAATTTTTGCCCCAGATCCCTAAATGGCCCCCTCAAGGATTGAACTCACAACCCTGGGTTTAGCAAGTCATTGCTCAAACCACTGAGCTATCCCTCCATATATAGTAAGAATGTCCACTCTGGGGAAAGGCATTGGGTAAATCCTTCTCAGGCTACAAACTTCTGACCAATGGACTGTCTATCCAGCTACTTTCTGAGCCAGTGTAATTCATGTTCATCCAGCTGCTGCCCATATGTGTGACGTCTACACGCTAAGAAAATCTAACTGAAACCTGCTCCATGACAAAACTGCAATTGACTTCAGCCTGAATAGGATTGGGCCATTGGTATGCTCTATATACAAGAAATCATGTTCTTAAATGTAACATCAATGGTGCAAGATCCATCACCACTGATGCCAATGGAAGTTTTACGATACACACCAGCAACAGTCCATGTAAAGGCCTGAAAATGTCAAAGAACTGAAGCTCTAGTCCTGCAAGGTGCTGAGCCTCTTCAGTGCCCAGCCACTGGCATTTGAAGATGTGTCACAGACTTCGGCCCCAATTTAGCCCCAACAGAATAGAAAGCAGTGTATCTGCAGAAGAAGGCAGCCTTGTGGCAAAAGCTCATGACTGGGAGTCAGGAGACCCTGGGTATATTCCCCAGTTCTGCCATTGATGCCTTGGGTAAATTACTAATGGCCAGATTTTTTTTTTTTTTAAAGAGGTCAATTCTCATTTAAAGATCTAGAGGAAATGGGCAGATTTTCAAACCTACTCAGCATCCAGCAGCTCCCATTGCTCCTGAGAGGGCTGGCTACCCACACCCTGGCTTCCTTGTCATAAGGTGCCACAAGTACTCCTTTTCTTTTTGCGAATACAGACTAACACGGCTGCTACTCTGAAACCTGGAACTAAACTGATTATACTTCCCATTTGGCTGTTAAGTTATTGACTTGAACTGGGACCATATATATAGAACATGGTTGCAACCAAGGTCCTGTAGTGGCACCAAATCTTGTATAAAGGGGGTCAAATAAGGTGCCTAAGACAAGGTTATGGTTTGCTGGTTATGACTATGTTGTCTATATGTGTGTATCATTTTTGTAGTTGAAGTTATGAATATTGGCTCTATACTGTCTGTATTTCAAACTTATGCTATGCTTCTGGGTGACAATGCAAACAAGTTCGTGTCAGCTCTGCCTAGTCTGCTTGATGGCCCATTAAGGACTATTAGCTATTATACTGACCCATAGAGAGAAGGTAGACATGCCTTGCGACTCAGCAAGGCATGCAGGGACATGCCTATGGCCAGAACTCTGAGGTTTTTCCATGCCACGTGATGGACAGCTTGTCTTTGGAACAAAGAAAGAAAGACCATATGGCAAGAGAATATAAAAAGCTGCTGCAGCTCCTCCATCTTGTCTTCAATCCTGCTTCATACTTCTGGAGGAACTTTGCTACACTGAAGCTTTGAACCAAGGACTGAAAGACCCATCCCAGCTCTGGATGTACTCCAGAGACTTGATTTGAACCTGCAGTTTATTCCGTCACTGCTGCAAGCCTGAACCAAGAACTTTGCCATTACTGTATGTAATTGATTCCATTTAACCAATTCTAGCTCTCATCTATATCTTTTTCCCTTTATGAATAAACCTTTAGATTATAAATTCTAAAGGATAGGCAACAGCGTGATTTGTGGATAAGATCTGATTTGTATATTTACCTGGGTCTGGGGTTTGGTCCTTTGGGATCGAGACCTTTTTTCTTTTACTGGGATATTGGTTTTCATAACCATTTGTCCCCATAATGAGTGGCACTGGTGGTAATACTGGGAAACTGAAGTGTCTAAGGGAATTGCTTGTGTGACTTGTGGTTAGCCACTGGGGTAAAACCAAAGTCCTCTCTGTCTGTCTGGTTTGGTTTGCCTTGGTGTGTATAGAAACCCCAGCCTTGGGCTGTAACTGCCCTGCTTGAAGCAATTTGTCCTGAACTGGCACACTCAGTTGGGTCCCACCAGAACCAGCATCGTTACAGCTGTATATATTCACCTCTGAGCACAGGGCTAGCTCTAAATTTTTGCACTACTTACATCCCACTTAAACCCTATGATGAGATCAGGAGTGGGCAGACTAACACATTACAATGCTCTTAATAAATACAATATGTATCTAGAGGAGAAGAAAAGTCTCCCATTCATTCTCCTTTTATTGTTTTGGACTGAGCAACAGAAACTCTCTAGTAACATATTTTCCCACCACATAAAAGTGAGCCATTGTGTCAAAGACTATGGCTGGTATTGGATTTAGTAACATATTTTCCCACCACATAAAAGTGAGCCATTGTGTCAAAGACTATGGCTGGTATTGGATTAAAAAGTAAAAGGCATGGATTAGGTAATATCAGGCAGGCCACAGATTATAGAGGGCTCAACATTTGTCCAAAGGAATGTCAGACATCCCAGGGCTAAAGGTAATGATGGTTAGGTAAGTGGTGCTGCCTTTTTCCTTTCTTTGCACTAACCCTTGCATGTGTCCTTTAATATTAGAAATGCATAGATCCCTGGTTTTGGTTACAGGGATAGATTTTTCCTAGGGGGCTGGAGGAGTACATCAAATCTGACTGTTTTTAATTCACACAAAGAAAAGTGAATTGAGAGTCTCTGGGATAAAAAATATGAAACAAAAGAAGGTTTAACAACCGCCAAGAGAAATTTGTTGACGATTCATCAATAAGTAATAGACATGCCCATCTCTTCCTTAATGCAACTGAAATTCTAGCTAATTACTTTACCCTGTGGTCAATGCAAGCTAGTGGTAGTTAATTCACTGTCATTAAATCGCATGAAGAAGTGACCCCAGTTGGCTTCTCTAGCCCTTTGCCAGAAGCTGCCTTCTTCAATCATACAGTACCCGTGGCCAGGTTATCTGCTGACTAACATTGGCCTCTTGCCTCCTCTCTAAACTACAGGCCAGAAATAGAAGGAGCCAACAAAAATAACTACCCAACTCCCAAAGAGCTCTGCGTAAGCTTGTCTCTCTCCCCAGCAGAAGTTGGTCCAATAAAAGATATTATCTCACCCACTTTGTCTCACTAATATCCTAGGACCAACTCGGCTACAACTACACTGCATATGACTCCCACCAAACATTCTAGAGAGAACACACCTGCTGTGCCACTGAAAGAGCCAGGTAAGCCCCTAGCATTCGGTTGGTTTCCATGGAATACAAATAGAGTACTAATGGATTATGGAAAGCACAACAGGAGCCACAGAGGGACCAACAGCAATGGGTTTAATAAGGATGTGATTTAAAAAAAAAGAGGGAATTAAATTGCTCCATTTTGAGAAGTTATACCATTTTTTCTGTTTTATTTCATTTCAGTAAAGTGGAATTTGTTAAACACTGCACATAGCAACAACATCAGGGAAAAGGTACACAAAAGGATAATCCAATAGTTTATGCACTAGCCTATAACTGGGGAAACTCTGGTTCAAGTCACTGATCTGCCAGACTTCCTGTAGGACATTGGGCACATCACTTCACCTCTGTGCCTCAGTTTCCCATCTGTAAAATGCATTGCCCTTCTGCACAGGAATCCTGTGAGATTCAATACATTTGAGATTGTGATTGTGAAGTATCTGAGGCACTCAGATACTTCAATCATGGGGGCCATGTAAATGCAAGACAGAGAAAGAAAAACAATCACTTATTCAGTTCTTCTCCTTGCAAAGATTTTCAATTTGATGTGCACAAAATGAAGACAACTCTGGGGAACAAAAGGATGGCCATACTGGGTCAGACCAATGGTTCATCTTGCCCAGTATCCCATTTTCCAACAACAGCCAGTGCCAGATGTTTGAGGGAAGGAACAGAACTGGGCAATTATCAAGTGATTGTTATCCTGTTATCCAATTCCAGCTTCTGGAAGTCAAAGGTTTATGGACACTTGGAGCACGGGGTTGTGTCCCTGACCATCTTAGCTAATATCCAGTGATAAATAAGTTCATAGATTTAAGTCTTTTTTTTAAAACCCAGTTATACTTTTGACCTTCACAACATCCCCCAGCAATGAGTTCCACAGGTTGACGGTGCATTGTTGAAAGCATTTCTTTATGTTAATTTTAAACGTGCTGCCTATTCATTTCATTGGGCAACCCCTAGTTCTTGGGTTATGTGATGGGGTAAACAACACTTCCCTTCTCACTTTCTCCACACCATTCATGATTTTGTTCACACCTTTATGATATGACCCCTTAGTCATCTCTTTTCCAAGCTGGACAGTCCCACACTTTTTAATCCTCTTTGTATGGAAACTGCTCCATACCCCTAATCATTTTTGTTGCCCTTCTCTGTACCTTTTCCAGTTCTAATATACATTTTGTGATAGTTTTTAAATAAAGCTCAACCAGATATTATTTGCAAATGTTTCAGGGTAATTTATGCTGAGGCAGATCTTCAGCTGGGGTAAATTGTCACAAGTTTCAATGCCCTATGACAATTCACACCAGCCAAGGATCTGCCCCTGCATTTCATTGTTGACAGCGATAAGTGACAATTTAAGATTATGGATTTATTGTGGCAGAATGATTTGGACTAAGTTTTATTGCAATTTAAGCAAAAACAACTATTTGGGGGGGGAAAAGCATAGCAACATAGCACATTAATTTAGAACAGGAAATGAAGAAAAATTGTGTTTCCAACTGAAACCACCACGGAATTTGTTAATTATTATTATTGGCCATCAGATTGAAATCATCCATGTTGGAATTTAGGCAGGACACCCACCCCTACTCTTGCACGTGCGCGCGCGCGCGCACACACACACACACACACACACACACACACAAAGTGCCAACAAATCTTTAAGGAGCTCAAGCAAACAGGGCATATCAGCCAAAATAGCTGTTTGCGCTGGGAAGATATTTGTGGCCAGTGACTTCAACCACATCCGCTAGAATCAGGCTTTCATCCACTCAGCTTGGGAATAGCTGTATTTCTCATAGTGTGGTTAGAAAGACATTTTTCAGCAGAGAATCCAGTTTGTTTCATTTGCAAGATGCCTGTTCGTAGGGCGTAGGCAGGAGGAGTAAATCAGGACTGAATAGATCCAGGTACTGACCCTTCTGTAGTCAGCCATCTATTTGCACTGTATATTCGATAAGTGCTCTCACTGGCTGTGTTCTCCTAACATTGTGGACTTTCTCAGCCATGTTACCATCTTATTGTTACAGTTTTCCATGTATAAGACCCAAATAGATACGTTGAGTCAGGAGTGACTTGTTTGAGGTGAGGCAAAAAATAAAGAACAAAAGCAATGTACCCCATGAGAGAGCGAGAGCACAGTGCATAGACCTCCCTCTGTGGGAGTCTGCACTGACCACAAACAACAAACCACCCACTCAGTTTAACCCACCAGGAGGGGAGTGTTGGAAAATGAAAGGTGCAGTGCACAGGGAAACAAACAGACATCATTTTTATGGCTATGTACCAGTTTATTATTTGTCAAGTGACAATAACGTGTTTCTCAGTCTGACATTCCCAATTTTCCAGACATTTGTCATCTCGGGACTCCAAGCAATTGGTTCACATGTCCTCACCAGTTTAACGCTTTAGCTTGAAAAGGAAAGTGGAAAGCTGACAACTACGAACTTAAGCAGCCCGTGTTGATCCTCAGAAGGCCTATTTCATGGTGAAGATTGATCTTCTGACAGAAACAGACTCTGCTTTGTTAGGCTGATTGCCCGTGCTTAGGCTTTAGAGTTGTTGGTTTTTTAAATAAATGTTTGAGTGTGGCTACCACTGTTTTTTTTGGTTACTGAGAAGCCTGTCAAGTTCCCAGAGTGGGGATATTTGTGCTAATTTAAACCCTGGACAGATCTCCAGGTACACCACATAGACCAGGATGCAGCAGTAGCTCAAAGCCATCCCCATGACACTGTCTCCCTTACTCATCAGCTCCCCTCCCTTAGTTGACAGCTTCACCGATCTAGGAAACTATGTGTAGCTTTCATGGGAGGTCCTACTTGCAGAGGGAGATGTGTGTCTCAGGCCAATCCCATGGGCAACTTTGGACAGCAGCTTTGAACTGGACTCTGTTCAGTGGGAATCCAGTGCAAAGAATGGAGCACACAGAGGAGTAAATGGCCTATTCTCTTTTATATCAAAGGGAATTTCCTTAGTGCAGCTTCCTTCCTAGATATAATGAACTGCAACTATTCAATTGGGACACCATAAATCATGGATCCCTGATGAGGCACAAGCTTCTGGCCAGTCACAGATGGAAGTGGAGGATGTTATACAGGAGGTGAGTTCTTCAAAGCACTTCTCTCTTCCTCCCAGCATCACTCCAATCTTGCCTGGGTTCAGCTTTAGCCACCTATAGCATCTACATTCATTCCACTGGATTCCCAGCTGCTTTTCTCCCAACTGCCCAGTTCAGCTATTCGTTAGGAAAGCTGGGAGTTGCTCCAGTTTCTGGGTGATGGAAAGGAGGGGAACTTGTGAGGTCTGAAGCTAATCTTTTACCTTGAGATATTTACAGGAGAGGAAGCGAGTTAGAGGTGGGATCCCAGCATTATGCCAACTTCAGTAGAAGCAGCAGGTGCTCAACACTTTTGAGGGGGGGGGGGGAAATTAGGCCACGTATTTGGGCACCTCCATATGCACTTAAAAGTCTAACTTAGGCAGAAGGGGGGGTTTCACTAGCCAGGAAATGGAAACAAAGCTCCAAGCCCCAGTCCTTTTAAGCTCTGTTCCTCAGACCTTGTTTATTAACTGCCAAACAATCACAAAAACTTAACTGATAAACACTGGGCAATAATTCCCCAGAGTTTTGACCTGCTTTAGCTAGCCTGAAGGGGAAAAGGCCCCTTAGCTCCCCTTTGACCCAGCTCCCCCTTCATTTTATACTTCTCCCCCAGCAGCCATGTGACCTGCTAGTTCCAAGTTTTAAAGAGCCCACAGCTGTAACAGGCACACTGGGATGTGTGAATGTTCCCCAAGATCCTGTGTGCCTTCTTACAAACCCTCTGCTGAGATCTGAGCTTAAACAAAGATATTACATTATGACTCCAAAACACTGGAGTCTATAATGGGAGTTTTAGTGCAGCTGCCAGAGGATCTCAGGACAAATTGTCACTCAAGATGGTCATCCACTTAGCCCATTGTTTTGTAGCTCACATCTGCACTGATGATTCATGGACCTGCTAAGATAAATGTATCAACATTTGAGGACTTCTACCTCAAAATTATAGGATCCCTGTTTTCAAATCTAAAATATATAGTTGTGTTCTCTGTGACTGTAGGAGAAAAAGTCTGATAGAATCTAAAAAAAGTTTTTACCTGGTTATTATAGTGTCTCTAGTATGATTTGTTTTTCTTTTTGCATATACTGACTGGACTGAACTGAAAATAGTTACTACAGAAAAAAATATAGCAAACTTTGTTTCAATGCTGAATGTATGCATTAACTTGAAAAAAAATTATCAGATGTGAAATTTAATATGAGAAGCAATCTTTGCCAGCAGGGAACAGAAAAGCCTATTTGTAATGCTTTGGAGCTTGTGAGGAATTAATAACAGAGAAAGAAGAATCATCATCAGGCCAGAGCCTTAGCTGGTGTAGGCCCGCATCACTCCATTAAAGGCAATTCTTATTTTTTATATTACTGTAGCACCTAGTGGCCCCCACTGAAGTTGGGGACCCGTGGTGCTAGGTGCTATACAGACATATAGTAAGAGAGAATCTCTGTCCGAAAGGGCTTGCAATCTGAATAGAAAACAGACAATGCAAGAGGAGAAAGAGACACAGAGTTGGGAAGTAACTTATCCAAGGGAAGGAAAGAAACTCTACACATTGGCAGGGGCAGGCACAGACCCAGAAGCGGCCTTCAACAGGGCCTAGTGGATAGCGATGAGTCATCAGAACATGTTCTACACTTACAAGTCTGGACACACTCTCCCCTGTGCTGACTGGCTGTTTACTCCAACTCCCTCAGTCTCCTGCCTGAGCCTCCTGCCACCTGGATTCCACTCTGCAACCCCGGCCTCATCCCCCTCCGTGTTTCATTCAGATAACCCTCTCCCAACAAAACCCCACCCAGATAAAATTAAAAATAAAACAGTGGCACTGACATGCTGTTTGCTGCCCTCACATTGTTCTCTCTGCTTGCATGTTCCATCCCTTTCTCCCACTCAGTGTCTACCACATCTATTTAAGCTAGGAGCTCTTTGGGGACTGTCAACTACTCTATGGCATAGTGCCCAACACAATGAGGCCCCTAGCTGGTTGGTCCTTAGGCCCTACCATCATAATAATAAATAAATAAAGGTCTCCTGACTCCTAGTCCAGTGGCCTGTCCACTAGCCCATGCTGCCATCTTGAGTCAATAGAGCTACACCAATTTACACCAGCTGAGGATCTGGCCCATTGATTTCAGTGGGTATTAAGAGCACTCAGTTCCTCTCAGATGGCAGGCTCAGTACCTTGCCCTGGGCTAACAGGTAGGCAGCCTTGAGAAATTCTTCTCACCTCCTCAGACAGGGGGCAAGGAAGATTTTCACTGTCACCAACACTGGCAGTAAAGGGCAGGCAAAAGATCTGGTGCCTGGACTAGTACATTCTATGGTGATTCTGCAAGACAGGCTGAAGGATCTAACATCCACGTGCACCATTCCTTGCTGTACGCGTGCAGACTCAGTTTGCAAATCTTCAACCTATCACTCCTCAAAATTCTGGCACCAAGTTCGTTCACGCCAGGGGCATTACAAGCAAAGCAACACTGCTCCCAAAAAATATAAATCATTAACGTGTTTGGGACATCGTTAAGCAACTGAAGAACATATCGCTGTACCTGGCAAAAAGCAACTCCTCCTTGGAACGAGATGAAAGACTTTTTTTTTTTGTTTTTTTGTTAGTGAGCAATCCCAAACAACAGCTACCAGTTAAACTGAGCTTCCTTCTGCCATCTCATTCTTTTAGTGCATGAGCAAATCTGCTTTTCTTAACATGACACAAAGCACTCATATGCACTGTACTGCTGACACACAGCAATGGTTTATGTCAATAGCAGTTCTTTGGCCAGTTGCCTAGAGCTTTAAGCTTCCAGATATTGTATTTGTATATTCAATTGAAGAAATGTATCCTCACATCTTCAGTCATTCTCACATCAAAAGGGGCGGCAAAACATTATTAATTAGACTAGCCTAGAACTGAAATTTTCCACAAGGTTTGGGGTAGTTGTTTTAGTCTGTGCTTGCACAAAGCCCCAACATCAGTAAGTTTCAATAACCATTGGCACACAACTATACATTTCCATGCAAAGTTAGGTACCTGTTTGCTATATACTCCTGCAAATATTATGGGCCAGATTTTCAGCTGATGTAGATCAGAGCAGCTGCACCAGCAGTGGATCTGTCCTTTGAGCTTTCTCAAAATTAGAGAAAAATTATAGTTAAAGTTGAATTCAAATTACCATTATAACACAGGCCCCCTTTATTTATTTGGCATAAACTCTCTCAAAGATTCTTTTCATGAGCTCAAATTTTCCATGCATGCTCTCAGCTTAGAGGGGAAATTTCGAGGGAAACCCCATCAGCTATTTTTAAGTTATTGGAGAGTGAAAAGAATTCAGCTTAAAAAATTAACCTTTTTTTTGTGTGCTCACAAATATCTCAAACTTGGAGAGATGAAGGACATTCTTGCGGTTAAGGCAACAGGGCTGGCACTCAAAACACCTGGGTTCAATTCCCATTCTGCAACAGACTGTCTTTGTGAAAGGGAACTCATTTAATCTTGGTGCCTCAGTTCCTCATTTGTAAAATGGGAATATTTAGTGTCTCCCACTCTTTGTCCGGCTTCTCTATTTAGACTGTAAATTCCTTGGGGCAGGCACTTCTCCAGCTGTTCATTTAACAGTAACTAGTATTTCAAATCACCCTAGATGTACAATGAGAGAGAGTTTGTACCACTGGGAGAAATTTACTCTCATTGCTTGCCTTTATACACATAGGGAGGGTTTTCCTAAGTGCCTAAGGGACCTAGGAGCATGTTGCCACTGAAAGGCAATGAAATTAGTGGCTCTATCTCCCTTAGGTGTTTTTGAAAATCCGACCCTTAAATTTCTAACACTTACCATAGTACTTGTATAGTTTTTACACTGAAATATATAGATAGATTTTTTTTTATATAAATTCTTATATATATATATATAAAAATAGAGAAAGAGAGAGAGCGCGCTATACAAACACGCACTTGCAGCATGCAAATTATTTCCCTGTGTTATCCAGTTGTGCTAGCAAGCAGGAGAGTACACACAACCAACCCCCATTCTGGTAGACTCACATAACATCTGGGCAAGATTCCACTATGATTGGGTAATCACCAACACGCCATCAGCTGACATTCAAGGGTGAAAGTAAACACATGCTGCTCCTTTTTAGGAGAGCAGTCTGCTCTGCATTACCTCTAGTCCTCACCCGCACCTGAGTCATCCCACCTGCACCAGAGAACAGATGCCATCTGCTCTTGTGCCTTTGACTTCTGTTTGGTGGGAACAGGAGGTAACGGATCAGAAAGACGTCTCGAGAGCAACATCATCCTGGAAAGCAATCACTGGAAACAGACAAGGTGACTAAATAATTACCAGGGCTATTTATGCTAGGATGGTCTAGCAGTTCAGGACAATCGGCCTGCAGCGGGCACCATCCTACTGCATTACCATCTGACTGATGTACGCTAGTCTCATTTCCCTACAGCTATACAAGAGCATGTTTCATTAGAATACACCACTCTAGTTCACATGAGCAGCTCTGAAGCTATAAATTGGTTACTACCTTCTGCTGATATTCTGACAGAGTTTTGTCTACAGCCTTTCCAGGAACCTCAAGAAATAGTGGAATAATAATATTATCTAGAATAATTAGCACCAAGTACTTTTCTAAACCATTATTAAAGCCTCACAATATCTCTAGGAAGTAGGTATTAATTAAGGCAGAGGGAAATTGTGACTTGCCCAGGATCTCATAATAGCAAACCAGGAATAAAATGCTGGAGTTTTGACTCTCAGTTCCCTGCATCAGAACACACTGCTTCCCCATGCCATCGTAACCTTGCATGTTCTTAATAGCACTGCAATTGTGAGTGGAGCTGGTTGAAAATGAGTTTTTTCTCAGGTAGAAAATATAGATTTGTGGAGAAAATTCAAGTATTGAAAAATTTTGGCTGAAAACTGAAATATTTTGATTTGGAAATACTGCTGTAGTACCTCATAAGAGCTGTAGTTCAGGGGGCTCAAATTTCCATTCTCCTCTATAGACCGACTCCCTGGTCATACTACATCTTCCACGATGCACCACAGTTTCTCCTCTTGGAGAATGGGGTTATGAGCCAACCAAACTGCAACTCCCAAGAAGGATCCTGGTAGCAATTTCAAATCAACTTATGTTGGTTTTCAGCCAAATACTTCAGGATTTGGAAGCTTTAGGGTTTTTTAATAATGAAAAAAATCAAAATTTTCCACAGAAAACCAGACACTTGCACAGAAAAATTTGTTTAGTCGAAGACAGAATTTTCCAACATAAAAGTGTTGACAAATTTTTGATCTTCCCCCATTCTGAGAATTAAACAGAGCTTTTGTGGCAAATGGAAGACCCCTATATCTTGAAAAACTCACCTTCATATTAGGCTAGTGGTGAGCGGAATCTTCTATTTTTCTGATAAACCCTGTTCATTTTGTCCTTTTACCCACCCCTACTCTGCTGCCTGTTTTTCAACCTATTGCATCCTGTCTTACATGTAGAGTGTAACATTGGTGTTCATGCCAGCACAATGGACCCCCGATCCTTGACTGAGGGTTCCTACGTGCTATTGTAATAATAATAAATCAGCTAGGGCCTGATCCAAAGCCCACTGAAGTCAAAGGGAGTCTTTCTATTGACTTCTATGAGCTTGGGATCAGGCCCAGGATGCAGAAGTTTATTAAACTTCTTCACACTGATTAATACACACACACACACACACACACACACACACACACACACACACACACAACGCTAATGGACTTATGGCTGTTAAAAACAATGTTTGCCAACTATACACCAGTAGAGATTGAGTACAGAGTACTCAAACATTTATACAAAACATTGGGGTTAATCACAGTCCAGCATGCTTGCAAGATCCTGAGATGGTAGCAAAGTGCAATGTCCTACAGCCAACCAGCATTCTAAACTGTCATGCACAATCTCGTGTAGGCAGCACAGATAACTTTCCACCGGGGCTTCGGCACAGACTGACATTCAGATTCCTGCCCACAGTAGAACGTCACTAATCATCACTTCGCTAATCCACGTTTTATTAAGTGCACCAAAACCTCACTGCCTCTCCTTCCCCCTTTGCAAAGATTTAACAGCAGGGCGCTGGAATGAAGTCTCATATTACTAAGACGTGAGTATTTTTAACCAAGTGTGCTGTGCACATTGATTTGGACATTAGAGCTAAAACTAGAGTTGACAAAATAAAAGCCAAATCTTTGGCGAGAAGAGAGGCCATCTGGGGTTTCAATTACAAAAGCACATTCTAACAGAATGCTCCTATTGCTCAGCACTTCTCAGGATTTGGTCCTGTAGGAACAAAATACATTCCCCGATATAGGTGCTTTGTTTTTTTGCTATATGTATGAACTTACTCATTAGCTTACTTGCAACATGGTTTCCCAGCCATTCCTGCCTTCATGAAGTAGTCTGCATCCTTTAGATGAAAGCCAACAAAGCTCCATAGTCAATGAAAACATTTGATTATGCTCTGAACTAAAAAGGCGCTGTCTACTTTGGTGCCTTATCTCTGTGCTCAGCAATCCCTACTATCTCTCTGAATTAGGTCATACAATTCAACCCTAAATATCAGCACTGAGATTCTTTGTCTATGACAGTTTCACTTTCCAAACCTACCAGATGTTACACATATGCCATGCTTAAGACTGGAACTAAAACGACAGTCCATCATTAATCTTCTTCCTGTTTTCCAGGACAATTTTAAACAAGTGAAACAAATAATCAGTTCTCTATCTTGCTCATTTTGTTTCTTCTGGATTATGTCTGTTATTGACTTGGGGCATGAATAGGGTTGTCAACTTTCTACTTACACAAAACCAAACACCCTTGTCCCACCCACTGCCCCGCCCCACCCCTCCTCCGATGCTCCACATCCAGCTCACTCCATCCCTCCACTCCCTGTCACTCGCTCTCCCCACCCTCACTTTCACCAGGCTGGCTCAGGGGACTGGGATGCAAGAGGGGGTGAGGGCTCTGGCTGAGGCCAGGCATGAAGGGTTTGAGGTGCAGAAGGAGGCTCTAGGCTCAGGGGTGGAGCCAAGGGGTTCAAAGTATGGGAGAGGGCTCCGGACTGAGGCAGGGGGTTGGGGAGTGGGAGGAGATATGGGCTCTGGGCTGCAGTAAATACAGCAAATGAATTTCTATTAATCTATTTGGAAATCTGAACAAATTCACTACCACTATATTTATTCCTTATTTTTGCTATTTCCACTAACATTCATGAAATCAAGTTTTACTGGCACAAATGCAGACTGAAAATTTTAAGCTCATGAAAAGCCAATTTTATATTCTTTTTCCATATGCGTTCATACCAAAAACTAATTACATAAGTTATTGTTCCAGTCAGGAAACAGAAACAAAACCATAGCACTTACGTTTTCTCCACTGTAAGTCCACCAAGTTTGGGAGGCTTTAACTAATTTCTTTAACTTTAAATATGTTCAGAATTGTAATTGAACTGCATTAATTTATTGCTGTAGGTTTCTTTGCTGGATTTGAACAACCACCCTAGCTGGAATGATAGCAAAGTGACAGCATTCTTCTATGTATGAAGATTAGCCTTAGAAGATAAAGGAGATGGGATGATAATGAGCAAGAGTTTTTCCCCATTTAGTCACTGGTTTGAATCAGAAATCATTACATGCTGACAGCCATACAGCGATTAAACGAGTCAGGGGATCTCTCAGTCCACTTTCCAGTGTGCAGGTGTTCACACCATAGAATAAAAGAGGTGTAGGACTGGAAGAGACCTCTATAGGTTACCTAGTCCAGTCCCCAACACTCAAAGCAGAACTAAGTAATAACTAGACCATTCCTGACAGGTATTTGTCTAACCTGTTCTTAAAATCCTCCAATGACGAGATTCCACAACCTCCCCAGGCAATTTGTTCCCGTTGAACAAATTCATTATGTCTACATTTGTTCCCTGTTTTTGCCATTTCCATCAACATTCATGAAATCAAGTTTTACTGGCACAAACGCAGACAGCAAATTTGAAGCTCATGAAAAGCAAATTTTATATTCTCTTTCCATGTGCATTCATACCAAAAACTAATACTGACAGTTAGGAAGTTTTTCCTAACATCCAACCTAAATCTCCTGTGCTGCAATTTAAGCCCATTGCTTCTTGTCCTATTCTCAGAGGTTAAGGAGAACAATTTTTCACCCTCCTCCTTGTTACAACCTTTTATGTAATTGAAAACTTATGTCCCCCTTCATTCTTCTCTTCTTCAGACTAGAACAAATCCAATTTTTTCAATCTTCCCTCATAGGTCACGTTTTCTTGACCTGTAATCATTTTTTTTTTGGTCTCCACTGGACTTTCTCCAATTTGTCCACATCTTTCCTGAAATGTGGAGCCCAGAACTAGACACAATACTCCAGCTGAGGCCTAATCAGTGTGGAGTAGAGCAGGAGAATTACTTCTCATGTTTGGCCTACGACATTCCATCCCATCAGAACCAACACCTTGGTAGGCAGTCTCAGAAGACAGGCCAAAGGCTGAATGTGCATGGAGACTGAACTAAGAAGACTGGCAGGGCAGTAGAGAGGCCACTTCTTTTGCTGTATCATCTGATGACTAAGCAGAGAACTTCATTCTCCAAAGCTGTCAGTCCTGGCATTGTTCAGAAGCATCTCATACGCATTGTGCCAGATCTTCAGTGGGTGTGAATCAGCGTAGTTCCATAAACATCAATGGAGATGTGCCCATTTACACCAACAGAGGATGCGGCCCACGTAGATGACATTTTAAATTAAAAGACTAGGAGTATAAACTCAAATCATAAGAGAGCCTGTTGAGCTGTACATTTCCAACTGAGCCCCACGGAAGGCAGCCCTGCACACAGGAGTAATAGCATTGATTCAATGTGTGTTAATGTTACGATTTATTAATCTAATCCAGGCTTGAAGTTCAGACTTTGTCAACTTGTTACAAGAGGTCAAATCTGGATAACGGAACATGACACCTGAACAGTAAAATATCGCCTCCATCCCAGGCAGCCACACTCCAGCCATAGCAGGGCTTAGCACCTCCCATCTTTAGGGATTACCTTTCTTTCTTCCTGAATGAGGACAATGGTGGAAGGACACTCTCCAAGCCGCACTGCTGGTACAGTCCGTACTGTACTAGTACTTCATTCTCAGCTCACACAACATGCTCACTGGAGGAGGCTTTGGAGTTGGTCAGATGGGTGCCCAGAGTAAAGCTCACTTCAGCCGAACAGACGTGACACTGCTCCAGGCTTCTGTATGTACATCTTTGCTGGCATCAGTCATTCAAAGCCTGCAAAGCTACTCTAACCTCCTGCCCCTTTGCTCTAACTGCAGTCAAATATTTTCACTTCTGCAGTTGCTTTTTGTACATGGATCTCAATGCCCTTTACAGACACTGATCAATCAAGCCACAAACGACCCCTTTTTATTGGGCTTCAATGTTGTTATCCCCATTTTACAAGAGGGGATGCTGAGACACACAGAAGTTAACGGGTATGTTCCCAGAGTAACAAATCTGCAGGGCATGGTCAGGAACTGAAGGCAGAACTCCTCACTCCCATCCTTATGCTTTAAACGGGACACCATTTCTCTCTCCAAGAAAGTATCTTCTGCCTGGACACTGCTCTAGCTGTGCACTCAGGCACAGGTCTTTAGTCTGCCAGAGGCGTTACGAACTGATCACAGCACACTCATGGCAGCAGCATCCCCAAGCTTCTTGCACAGTAGAAGATGCAAGTGGGAGGGTTTTTAATCACTGTTAATTCAGCATAACTGGTGGTTTGTTCAGTATCAATGGTAAGGCTGGTTTTATACACAGCACAAACTGAGATGGGCCAAGCTCCAAGATGAGAACATGCTACATACAATTAGAAACAGTCCAGAACTCAGTTTCAGAGCCTGATCCAGAGCCAACCTCTCCCAGAGCTTGAGGAGATGTGCAGTCAATGTTCCCATTCACATCTGTCTTACAAAAATGAGCAAGGTTTCCCCAGAGACAGAAGGGGTTTGGACCCAGTGACAGAGTTTGTCCCATGTCTATTTAAAAGGCTCATAAAACCACATTGCCTGCATCAACCTGATACTGACATATTTAACACCTGATTTTTCACCTCTCTGTTGCTGAGTTAGCCTTTACACTACATTTGTGCTTCCACTTCCACTGTCATTAGATACAGTAGTTAGTATAAGTCCCAATTCCCAAAGCAGCATGCTGGGTTTCAACAGACAACCCAAATCGACACTCATAGGAGTCCTCCCATGTGCTGCTTTGAATCTTTAGGAGTTAACATCAAATTCTAGCTCCTCTGTCTAAACAAAAAAAAGTTACTTAAGTGCCAGGTGTTATCTCCTAGGGCAACTGCTGTGCATACAGCACAACAAAGGAAATATTCCCTCTGTTATTATAGACAGAGAACAGAATCCTTCC
This sequence comes from Dermochelys coriacea, assembly GCF_009764565.3. NCBI lineage: Eukaryota > Metazoa > Chordata > Testudines > Dermochelyidae > Dermochelys > Dermochelys coriacea. The sequence continues at coordinate 9,721,429 of NC_050081.1, read as the reverse complement.
TTGGCATAACTCCACTGAAGTCCGCATCCAGTTACGGGGATCTCCTCCTAACAAAAAGGATCCAGTAGCTCAATGTAACTGGTGTTGCACCAGGATTTTTTTTTTAAATAAAAGAAACCCATAAACATATTCTTATTTGGATCGGCTGTAAGGGAGGAGTAGTTCCCACTGACCAACGGTTTCTGAGAAAACTTCTGCCTCTGTGGACAGCTGCTACAGGAACTCCCCAAGCAATAAGGCTTTGAATTCTGCAAAAAAAAGTGTTAAACTCTTTCCAAAAAGCTAATAAAACCAGCTCTTCTGTGTAATGTGAGTTACACTGCCTTTTTATTTGTTAGATCTCACTCTTCCAATTACACTGTTGGGTTTTGCTTCAAGTGAAAGTGGAGGCAAAATCCCAGTGCAATATTTTGTAGGTCATCCAAACCCCTCCCCCCCCCACACCCTATACATACACACGTGCAGCGAGTGTGTGTACTAACACACTGTAAATAAGCAAGCAATGACCAAACCCAAACCAAACCTTTAAAACTAAACACAGCTCCATTCTCCCGCTCCCACTCCACTGGGAATTTTTAGCTTATTCAGACCTGAAGTCTTGGGTATGATTTGACCCCTGCATTTTTGGGTCCTGGGCAGATCCAAACTCACAGAGAGAGGTCATAAATATATCTTTTCATTGAACTTCTGTTTCAAAACTAGACCCTGCAGCTGAAAGAAGCAGCTTCACAAACACAGGCCAATAGAAGTACTGCATGCTAAATGCCAATTTAGGGTCTGATCCTAAACTCACTGAGGTCAATGGTCTTGGATCAGGCACTTACTAAGAACTCCTGAAAGCACAGAAAGACGTATAGTACTTAAACTCATTCCAGAGAGACATTTTATAATTCATTTGGTCTTTGTCTCCACCTACTGGTATGGAGGAATAATACTCTAGCTCTTTGTATGATATTAGAGGGGAAGTACTGAATGCGTTCCTCGTTAAAAAAAATATTCATGCCGTACAGATCAAAGGACATTAACCTTGTCTGTCATAACTGTCAGATATTACAACAGCTACTGTTAAAAACCCAACATTCAGAGGTAACCACAGTATCTTCCCTTACTTAGAATAAAAGATACCGTGAGGCTATAATTACAGAAGACTGGCGATTTTATGGTATGCTCCGCCAGTAAAATAGGAAGCTCCTGAAATATAAGAAACTGTGTTGAGAAGAAATAACTATTTTTAATTAAATGTAAACAGGAGAGAGGTTTGTGGGATCTTCCTAAACCGAACTGAAAGCTGAAAATGGTCACAGCATTTGATTAAAATTGTTCTCAAACAGCATCCAGCAACGGTATGTAACTACATAGACGTCCAAGAATTATAATCTAAACTATCACCTGCCTAGGCCTAAACTAACCCTGGTTATTCTCAGATGTTAAGGTAGTAGAATCATAAACTAAATTATCATCATTAAAACTTATGCTGAGCCTCAGCTGTAATTCATTCAGAGATCATAATTATAGATTACAGAGTCGTCGGCTCTACAGCTGCATGATCTCTGCATCTATTAATTAATTCCACAGACAAAACACAAATTTTACAATTGCAACTGTTTTCCAAACTGGGATCTCTCAGGTTATTTCGACAACTGTATTTACCCAACTGGCTTTATTTCTTCTTCTATTTCTTCTTATTTCTTCTTTCTAACCTTCTTGAGATTCGGACCCTAAAGGGAAGGCAAGTCAGGGGGTGAGGCTCCTGTTCACTGCTAAGCCAAGTTGATTTATGCCAGCATCTGTCCGCACCAAAACTGGGGAAGCCCCAGGATCTCATTAAAGCGTTGGCTGAAATTTTCAGAACAATGGCTGAGAAGCAGCCAGCTTGAACAGCAAGAGGGCACAGTTGTGCCCTGAGCAATCTGATATTTTTATTTACTCAAACCACAAGATGCTTCCCATTCCATGGAATGTGTTAGAACACCAAATATAAAGTACCAGGAAATTGCATATTAAGGTGCATGCTTGCTTGGACTGAACATGCTCTTTTCAGAGTTGGCCCCTGGATTAGAACTTCACAGACCACATTTGGATTTGGATCTCAGCTTTGACAATCAAGCCATGGGTGTGTGTTTGCTATAAAGGAAATGATCACTGAAAACAGTGATTGCAGTGTCCAAAAAAAGAGCTCTTCAGACCTTGCTGGACAGATGTGTTGTTGGCACGGTCAACTGGTGGAAGCCATGATTACTTTTGTTTTATTTCCCTGTTCCACATTTAATATTGTTTTTCAAATTAGTTTGGGGTAGTTTTTATAACCCTGCTAAAAGTATAATTTGTTGACCATGAGGGATATTGCCTAAGAATGCAAGAATTGCCATACTGGCTCTGATCAGTGGTCCGTCTGATCTACTATCCACTCTAATAAGCAGCAGCAGCAATTATATTTGTATAAGTACTGAAAAGCACTTTGTGGCAATTTGCCACCATTGCGACACTTGCAGCAGTAGAGCGGTGGTTTTCAACCTTTTTTCATGTATGGACCCCTAAAAAATTTCAAATGGAGGAGTGGACCCCTTTGGAAATTCAACCCATGGTCCACGAATCCCTAGCACAGAAGTCTTAGACTGAAAATTGACTGAACAGAATTCTACTATAAATGTTGTATGTGCTCAGCACGGCATTTGACGCAATGTAAGAAAGGGTGCTAAACAGCAGACTTCTATGGTACTGACAACAGTTCTAGGTTTTGAGCTGTAGGTGAGGGTAGTTACATATTTTTGATTGATCAGAAAAATGGAATACCTTTTCTGGGATCTGAAACTTTATTTTCATAGTCACCTTTTGCGGATCCCTTAGACATAATCTGCAGACCCCCAGGGATCCACGGATCACACATTGAAGACCACTGCACTAGATGCTTCAGAGGAAGGTGCAACCTGCCCCAAGTGGACTATTACAGAATAACCTTTCCATAGTAAAAAGAAAAGGAGGACTTGTGGCACCTTAGAGACTAACAAATTTATTTGAGCATAAGCCTCTAAGGTGCCACAAGTCCTCCTGTTCTTTTTGCAGATACAGACTAACATGGCTGCTACTCTGAAACCTTTCCATAGTAGTATCTTCTTAGTGCCCATTATTTAGGTTATTTCTACACTGCAATTGGGGGGTGTGATTGCAGCATATTTAGACATAAGTGGCTTGGGTATGAGTAGCAGCGAAGCCACGGCAGTATAGGCCACAGCATAGGCTAGCCACCCAAGTAGGTACCCAGGCTCCCTGGCGTGCTGATACTCTGGTGGCTAGCCTATGCTGCAGCAGCTTCACTGTTATTGGTAACAGAGTGAGCCAGATTAAAACTAGCTCAAGTATGTGTATACATGCTGCAGTCAAACCTTTTATTGCAGCATAGACATGCATACATTTAGTGGCTGGCTTAAGCTCTAGAGAATGAGTAGTAATATCGCCAACTTCTTTTAATGTAATTCAATGCAAGTATGGAGGTCTCATTATCCAGATAACATGTCTAATTCTGTTTTAAATCCTGCTAAGCTCCTCGCTTCTTCTATGACATCTTTTGGCAATGAGTTCCACGAGTTAATTAAGTGCACATAAAAACATTCATAAAGTTCAATCTGTCTGACTGAAAAAATCTGATTTTCAACCAACATTTTGGCCAGGTACTTTTCCAAATCTGAAATGTGTACAGCCATAAAACCAGGGAAGTTTCTGTAAGTACAGCAATCTTAAAAGTATCTCTTTTTTAAAATTCATTCAGCAAACAACGGAACTGAGATTCAGCTCCTAAAGAGAAAAAAAACCATTTCTCCCAGCAGACTCAGGCTCTTCAATACATGAAACTATTCCTGGCCACCGCCAATGACATCTGAAGCTCTTTCTACCATAACTGCGCTGCAAACAGAATTTTCATCATATCAATATTGACAATGAAAAATTGCTAAATGGTTCCTACTTCTGCCATTATTGCTCTTGACAGTGTTTTACCGAATTAAGTGTTTGCACAGGTCCATTTTATATACAAGATATGAATTGGCAGCACACTTGTGCTGTTGCTAATTCCAAGGCTGGCATTCGCAGCAGAGATGGGGACAACTTTCAGAGACCTGGTCCAGATCCAAATAATCCCAAAGCGTGTGGTTGTTTTGATGGAAGATTGCTAACTAAAGATGGGCCAGAACACAATGAAATGTTCTCTCTGTATAAAATCCACTTGTGATAGTCCTTCTGGAAACCAGCTTTTGTGAGGATGAAAAGTGCCTAGTGAGAAGTATTAGCTTGTCATTATCATTAAATGTGATGAAGCAATCAGATGTTAGGGTTGACATTACCACTGAATGACGAATTAAAGTACTCTCCATAATACAGATTGGAAATAACCTAAAGGCATACAGAACTTTTTAATATAGTCAGTATTTCCTGAAGATATTTATTAGGGCGATTCTTAAATATGATGTATTCTGTCTTCCCATTGAACAACTTGGAATTGGATATTAGTGTAGTAAGTCCTAAGTGTCCATAGCCTTGAACATTAATAAAAGTAGTAGCAGCACTCATGATCTAAAATCATATTAAGAACACAGGATTTGTCATGCTGAATCAGACCTTTGTTACATCAAGTCTATCTTATACCAATAGGAGTGGACAGTACCTAATGCTTCAAAAGGATGGTGCAGAGGTAAAATACTTAGTGTTTCTAGCCAACTAAAAGATCCTGCACAGGATGGGGAAATTCTCTCCTGAATCCTATGGCAATGAGCTTCTACTCTGGAGACCTTACTCTGTAAGATGCTGAGAACACTCCACTCTCACTGAAACGAGCTCAATTAACCACAAGTTCGGTCTTAAAACTATCCTGGCTTTTTTTTTTTTTTTAAAGCCAACTACAGCCTGTGACTCTTGGGTATTGTCTGGCTTCAAAGTGTCTTCATAATCTCCATTTACAAAATCCTGGCATACAGTACATGGGAGATGCATTTAAGGGCACAGGAAACTAAAGGCTCTTAGGGAACTAATCCTGCCACCGCCAAAGTAATGGGAAAATTCCTGTTGATTTCAATGGGAGTAGAACCAAGCTTTTACAGGAGTCATTTGCCCCAACTGTCATTGAATACCAGCCACACTGCATGATCCACATTGCTCTGGATAGCTCTGTCTTCAGACCTACTTGCCTATTGCCAAGAGAAAAATCCTAGCTTCACACAGCTTTTGTTTAAGCATCTTCTGCAGAGTTTTGGAGTTGATGGGAAGAGGTCAGATTTGCCAGGATTCATCTGGAGGAATTTCTCCAGTTAGTCTAGCAAGTCGGTGAAGCAATAGCACCTGCTGGCCATAAATGTAATGCTCCCAGAAACCTAATATATGGTCTCAGAGACTCTGCCCATTTTGACAGAAACTCTTTGGTGTCTGGAGGATTCTTAAACTCATGGATTTTCAAAGTGAGCCAGTGATGGTCAGATTTATGAACAAAAGTACATGCACTTCTATAGTACTTTCCATCCAAGGCTTTCAAAGCTCTTTACAGATTTTAAGTAAGCCACACAACATCTCTGTGAGGTACTTTACTTATTACTCTCAATGTTTCAGAGATCTGTAAGCTGAGGTAGAGAGTTTAAGCAATCTATCCAAGACCACTCAAGTGGCAGAGCTTGGTAGAGAACCAGGAGTCCTGACTCCTAATGTTTTGCTCTAAACACTAGACCACAGCAACTTTCTCAAGTGACAGCCAAACTTTGAATATAGCTGGGCTTGCAATAATAGACCAGGTTCTCTGCTTCCTTTGAAACACAGGTGCAGAACAGGAGCTGGGGATACCCAAGTCATCCTCACATTACTACCCCAGCAAAGTGGATGGGGAGACGCTGTAGTCAGAGTGCACTATGCTCTGACTGTACTCAGCTAGTGGACAGCTCCTTTGGAACTAATATCAGCTGGCACAGTTTAGAGCCATCCCCAGGCTGCTCTAAACTCTGCAGGAATCAGCCAGTTTTACCTGAGCCCTGTCTGCAAAGCCTCAGACACAGCAGGGGAGTTTTCGCTCAGGACTGCTGTATTCCATTCCCCACCCTGCAAACCCACACACGTGCAAGCTAAATCTTATTCACAAGGAGCAGTCCCAGTAAACCCAGAACCCATGAGGGGCAGATTCGAGACCTCATCCATTACACATCGAATTTTTTCAAACTCAGTTTGATTTTGTTCATTAATTTTATGCAGGTTTCTAAAGCAGTCTCAATCCCTGCTGGTTACCCCTTCAGTAAAACTAATTAGGTGTTCATTTCGAAAAATCATATTTCTTTGGTGGTAACTTCCTCCAGCTTCTCAAAGCTGTGATCATCTTCCAATGTTGATTGTTCTGCTTAACATTCAGGACTCAGGAGATAGCCCAATGCAAACTGGCTAGCTAGCTACTTAGATGGCCCTCCCCACAATAATATCTGAACATCTCACAATCATGAATGGATTTTATCCTCACAACAGCCAAGAGATAGTGCAGTATTACCTCATTTTACAGAGGGGAAATGGAGGCATGAGATAGATTACACGACTTTCCCAAAGTCACTCAGGAAATCTGTCTCCAAGCTGAGAATCAAACCAACGTCTCCAGAGTCCCTATTCTTTAGGCAATGCTGGAACATTAATGAACAGTCAGCATCAAAAACAGCCTCTGAACTCTTGGAGCTCTCTTGGCATTAAATCCTTAGCCATCAATTCCATGGCCTCACAGGTCTAGATTTCGGCAACACCTGTGAAACAAGACATCCCTATCTGTATGTCCAACTACAGGAAACTCGGCCATCTCCACCTGAAGAAATAAAGATGCAGCTGCATTTTCCTTCGGCACATTTGCAATGAACGCTAGTATCTAAGCTTACTGAGTGCACTTGCACATTACTATACTGGGGAGGTGTCAAGAAAAGAGTAGCCCATCCTTTACAGCAAGTTAGCTAAATCTGGAGTGTACAAGCTATTCTATTATTCTGCTAGGGTTTTTTAAATAGGCTCTTTTAATAGATTCTTGTATGTCACAGTACTACAGACCTCATAAAACTTGTGCATGCGAGTTACCCTGAATATTTAAGATAATACAACCAAAATTAAAACAAATTTCATCTCCCCATTCTTAATTAAAAAAGAGAGCCTGAAGGACAAGGTAATCAGCATGCAATCTTGCTTAACAGAAAAAAATTTCAAAGGAAGACACCATTTAACAGCCCTTCAGCCCTCCACATTCTGTCAGAAGGTATTAACAAGAAAGAGGCAGCTCTCCTGTGAGATCAGACAATGTAACAGAGAAAAAGTAATGGGTTGAACATTGCAAAATGAGTGTCCCTGAACACAAGCATTAGAGCTGCTTCAGCAGGAATTTTAATAAAAGAAGCTGTGGGGCTAATTATGTTGTCTCCAAAGTGTTTAAAAATAAAGGGCATTGAGGGTTTGCCCAGAACTTTACCAAGACAACAGCAAGGGTCAGACAGGCAAGCAGCAGCTTCCGCGCTACCAAGTAGAAGAATGAAGATGTCACTAGGATGGTTTCTATGGTGAGGTATCTGGATCCTGTGTTCCTATCCCAAATGTAAAAGATCCAATACAGGCAGGATAAAATGACAGCTAAACTTGAATCTCACTCGGGCATCCATGCTTTATATTTAGAGAAAAATCTGGCCAACTGAGCATCAAGTAGCTGTTCCTAGATTGCAGTAGCCAGGAACAGGTGCTAAGAGCCCAGTAGTAGAAATACAGAATAGCCAAGAATGAAGAGGCCTCCCTGTTAATATTAGAACACTGAGGATACTTGATAAGACATGGGGAAGAGGGAAAACAGATGGTACGTACAGCTTTAAAATAGTGCTGGACAGTGAAATGGAACAGAGAAGCACTCTCCAAAGACTGAGCATGGGAAAATGGGCTAAAAATAAAACTGACTCATCAACATAATGTCTAAGGTAACATCCTGCAAACAGGTGCAGCACAAAAAGTTACTGTTGAATAGTCCAATTTCAAGCTGCAAAGCAAGATCTCTCTGATTAATTACGAGACTGGGATGAATCAGACATGAGATAAACTAGCACATAAATACACTGCATTTGTAGCATAACTCTCTCTAAGGAGATCCTCTGAAGAGCCCCCCATATTTTCCCACTTCAGCACCTCCACAGTGTTGTGCTACCTCCATCAGCCTTCCAGACATAGAAAACTTGGATGGGGCCTCCCTTTGGAGATCATCCATGCAGCTCCCCATTCAGCCAGAAGGGGTGCTGCAGAGCAACACAAAGTCCTTGCAGTCTCTTCTTGTTTAAGAAGCAGAAAACCAGAGCGGGAATCACTCTTGGTTCTTCTTCAGATGATGGTCCCTATTGTATTCCACTGAGCTGGTGTTCTCACATATACCAGAGCAGCATTACAAGACATCTAGGCTGTCCACATGGCTATTTCACATCCAGGACAACCAACATTCTCCTAATGGGATACATAAAGCTGAAAGCAGACAGAGGAAGAGAGAAGTTAACATACGATATTGAAACCCACTGGTGAATGTGTGTTGCATGTCTTCTCTGAGCTTGATCCACAGAGGACAGGAATCTGTTACAGTCCCAGCTGGCTCTTTAGTTCAAGCTGTGTCAACTCATGCATTTAGCTCTGGAGGTTCCTGGTTCAATCGGTGGTATGCTGGCCAACATGGCTGCTGTCATAATATTGCAAGCATTTAATTCCTTTAACTTGATTACCTACTGCCAGGTACTAGAGCCAAAAACTAAAATAAACTTGAGTCCAAAGGCCCCAGACAGAAGCAGCCACGAGCAAAAGAAAAAAAGCAAAAGGAAAACAACCCCAAAAGGGGAGATCTAGTGAAATACAGAGGACAAAATCATCAAATAGGAGTTGAAAGGTCTAATACGAAGCCTTAAAGAGAGCTATGGAGCAAATTCTGATGGAATACAGAACATCAACAGTGGTCTGAAGATGAAAGTCAGCACAGCTGAGCAAGAGCAACTGAGCTGAACTCATAAGTCTTGGAAAATCAGAGAGGAAGAGATGGAAACCCAAAAACCTAGAGCCTACATTATGGACACTTCATTGTCTAGACATCAGCAAGGCCTCAAATTGAATCCTTTGACTCTTAGGCAGTGTGCAGGTCACAGATGTTGGGCATCACCAATTCCTATGGCTCTAGAGCAAAGATCAGCTGGGCCACTGAATTCAGCCAATGTTGCAGCTCTGGCTTAGTTTCAAAGGGAGCCCAATTAGGTGAGCATTACAATAATCTAGCCTGACAGTGACAAAGACGAGACACGTATATGAAATCTGGTGTATCCTTTAATCAGGGTTATACTTTTGAGGCGGGCCGGGGGGAAACTTAACATTATCAGTTAACCTAAAAACCCTACACCTCCAACTGCCAGCAGCAGGCGCTTATTTTATGTAGGTAGCTTTGCAGTAAAACACACACAAAATAAATCCTGTTGATGTTTTACTCCTAGAGGAATTCTGCGCCACTGCGCATGTGCAAAATTTAAGTCATCCACATATTTCTTTGCTTCCCCGCAGAAAAATGACTTTATGATGGGGAAGCAGAGGGGCCACAAAAGTGCTCATCCATCTCTAACAGATCAAACCAACCCCCCTAAACAATCTCCTAGACTGAGGTTCAAAGAACAAATCCAAATTTTGTGGCCTAGACCTATATTCAACAGCAAGCAAAGTAGTTTACAATATAATCTTGCAGACTTCACTTATAGGACCAATCTCATTGAATGCTATAGGACTATACTGGCATGTAAGAATAACAGAATCAGGCCCTAATTTAGACAGGTTCAATATAAGTGATTCAGAAACGCAGGTGCAGAATGCATCAGAGAGCAAGTGAGCACTGGGCAGTTAGGCAAAAGGAAAGTGTTATGGAAGGTTTTGAAGGTCTCTTGGCACAAGGACAGTAACAGGCTTTTTCCGAGCATGGGGAGCTGGCCTACAGAAAGGCATTACATCAAAAGCAAAAGGAGACTGGTATTATAGTGAATCTGATAAAGAATGTAGTTGAGAAAATGTAATTGGCTTGTGGATTAGCACTGTGGATATTTATGGGCTCTAGGTTTGAGCATTTTTTTGGGATTAGCACCTGTACAACCCAAGATGGGAGAGGCAGCTTCAGGTTGTGATATGCCAAACTATCCACCCCCTGATGCAAAAAACTCACCAGCTTTCCTAGGGCCTTTTTCTACTAAGACCGCGACAGCATTTTTTTCCCTTATTTACTGGCCAGTTCTTCAGGGACACCGTATAACAAGCGCAATGCTTATTGACAAGGATTATTTATCTGCATTTCCTGCTAACTTGACTCTCAGGACGCTGCTAAAGGCTGCCACCCTGTGGTAAAATCCCAAAACAGCAGGTTTCCTGGCAGATAAAAAGAGTCCTAATAAGCACATTGGACTTCCTTAGGCCTGAGATGGGAGGATACTGTGCTGGCCCTCATCTTATCTGGACATCCAATAAGGCTCCACATGGATGCAAGGGTTTGCCTGACCAGACTGACTGCAAGATCAGGGTGCTAGGTAAGACATTGCTTTAAAAAAGATCTCTTTCGCACAGATCCTAACAATATTTCATTTTCTCCAAGCTGGTTATAAACTGCTTATTTATAGCCTTAATTTGGTTATAAAATAAGAGCTTTCAAAATTTTAAACCAAGAGGTAAAGAAAAAGTCCTCCCACTGCAGGAAATACTGGAAGTTCCCTGGCCTCCATTATGCAGGAGGCAAGATTAGCTGATCATTGTGTGGTC